>NC_142466.1:13141204-13442091 GCF_049115385.1 Moschus berezovskii
CAACTCAGGAGAAGTGACCCAAGGGCACTTGGGCCTGAGAGTGCTCTGAAAGGCTGAGGTCAGTGTGGTCAGCGGGCACTGCGCAGCCAGGCGGGCCTGGGGGAATGAGTAGCACTGTGGCTGACTCCTGGTCACTGAGAGAAGGCGGGCAGGTCTGTATAGCCTGTGGCCAGGAGGCAGACGTCTGTGTGCACCAAGTCACGTTGACTGTTCTGCCTTTTTTAATCCCATATTGCCTGTATCTGTTTCTCATTCCGTTTCTCCTGAGAATATTTGGAAGGTGGGTTGATTCCAGGTTGGTAGACCGCTGTCTCAAACCCACAGCCATGCTCTTCCGGATTGTTTCCACCAGCTCCCAGCAGTTCCCAGTGAATCCCAAGTGGAACAAGCCAGATCCCGCCAACAGGGCAATCCCTAGAGTGCCGGAGGGAGGCGTGGTTCTAAAGCAGCTTCCTTTCCGATCCCCAGAGATAGTGCTACCGCCCTCCAGGCAGGATGCTGAGCTGGGCAAAGTCCTGGGAGAGCGGAGATGGCCAGGGCGCCTCTGCCTAGCCGTGTCTGCGGGGTGGGAGCTTCTGCGGGCGGGATTTTAAGGGGCTTGGCAAAGCAGCCAGGAGCTGTACTTAGAGTGCACAGTGATGACAGCTCTTCTTCCCTGAGTGCATTTGCCAGTCGAGCTTGAGAACCCTGCACACCCACTGGCCATTTAATCCTCATGATCGCCCTTCGAGGAGACATTTTGCCCCCATTTTACCAACGGGCCTCCAAGAGGTTCAGTAACTTGGTGCAGCGCGTGGGACTGGTGAAAGAGCAGTGCGATTCAGCCCCACATGCCTGACTCCTAAGACAGTGATCTCAAAGGAAGACTTTGAACGTCTGAGCAGAGAGGGAAGTAACCAGCTGAAAAGGGGACTGCGTGGTGTGGCAGGTCTTGTCCTCTGGCCTGGGAATGCCCCTGGCGTCTCAAGGGCCCTGTGAAGCCAGGAGAGAGGCCAGTCTCTGCCTTCCACCTGGCTGGCTTCAATCCCACTCCCCTGAAGCCAAGAGAGGAAAGGGCCCTCCCTCACCCCCTTTTCCTCTTTGCCCACTTGAAGACCCCCAACTTCTCGTGTACTTGCTCCTGTCTTGTCCTCCCAATTACATGCATGGGATTCCACTAAATTCACAGTCCCACCTCCATCTCTACCAGCTTGGCCTCTTTCCAAGAGGGACTGTGGCAGGGGAGTAAATTCAGGCAGTGCCTAAGTATTGCTGAGAGAGATCCACCGAGCCCCAGCCCAGTGAGGAAGAAACTGCTTGTCAGTCTCCTCACGCATGCAGGTGGCACTCTCTAGGTAAATTTTGCTCGTGGAAAACTCCCTTGGCCCTACAGGAGTAATTCTGGAATTCCCAGAACCTTCTGGGAGCTGTGCATTCCCCAGCAGTCGCTGTTTGTTTGCCTGGGACATAGAGCTGTCCATTCATAGCTGGAAGATGAATGACAACTGGAGCAGTCTGATCTCAGTTTCCTGACTAGGCGGGAAGGGAGTTCTCAGTCATGAGATGGAAATCTTCTAGGATTAATCAGGATGACTCTCAGCATGCACATGGACTCTGGGATTTGGACCGGGGCGAGGAGAAAGAAAGGGAAGGCAAATTCTGAAGCAGAGCTCAAGGGGGCACGCATGGACTAAGCAGAGGGCAGTGGGCAGGTGGACCCGGAAGGTTCTGGAGGTGGGCACGGTGGTTAGGAGGAACTTTGTCATCAGCTTGTAGCGTTTGAGCTGCCCCGGGGGGTCAAGTTGCCAACGTGAGTCAGGGAGACTGCAAATGGCAGCTTCTGCATGGTTAGGACAGCTGCCCTGGTGCAGGAAAGCCCATCGCTGCCCCTCCCCTGCGCCCCCCTCCATACTTCTCTCTGGAGAGGCAGGAGAAGAGAGGAAAACAGAGAAAGTGCCAAGAGAAGTTAGCGGTGCGCACTGCCCCGTACCCATCTTCTGTCCCAACCCACAGCAACACTAGCCCATGAAAAGCTCCTCAAGGAAGGAAGTGCAGAGCATAGGAGCTGTTCTCCCTGTGGACACACCATCCAGGAGGGTAGGGGGACAGTGAACTCCCCACCATCATGGGTCACCGCACTCCTGGCCCCTGCACAGCAGCCTTCACATAGCCCTGGGGAGGGGTGGGGTTCATCTCCTCCCAGACACAGACTGAGCCCCACTTCTTCAAGGCCATCTCTCCAGGACGGCCAGAGATTCCTTCAGGTAACCAGATTCAGATGTGGGAGCTGCTTATGTATTCCTAGAGGCTTTGTCGTCAGGCTTGTCCCTTGGGACCTGGAAGGCCCAACTCAGAGCTGGTTTCCAGGGACATTATGGGCCCAGACAGGGACCTCCACTGCAGCCACAGCTCAGGCTCACTGAAGGTGAGCAACCTTTCCTCATTCCAGGAAGCCAGCCGGGCCTGAGTGTGAGCTGGCCAATTCAGCCCCGGGAGGCCAGCCAGGGTGGTGCATGCTGAGGAGTACACAGGAAGGTTCTAGATCAGGATCCTTGACTGGGCAAGCCACTTCAGGCCCTCGTCATCCTTGTCCATCATCAAGTTAAAGCTGCACACCCATCCCGTGAGCATTTACATGTGTCTTGACATGGGGACATGGCTTTTCTGACCTATGGTTTTGGTCCAGACTCTCAGGTTCTGTTGTGTTGTTGTTTGTTTACTTGTTTGATGGAAGCCACTGAAAACTATGAGGTGAGAGCAAACCTCAATATCAGGCTGAATGAAAATAAGCCTCAGACTGAATTCTGCCACCCATCTAGACATTTTTTGAACACTTGTTTATTTGCAAATGGGTCCAGCAGAGGTCAGAAGGCCTGTTCTGTGAGCTTGGTTCAACTCACACTCATCTATCTCTCTAGAAGGCCCGATCATACCTCCCTCGAGGTCTTGCCAGATTCTTTCTCCCTACCCTTTCATGAGTCAAAATTCATTTGGCCGGCATATCTTGAATACCTCTGTTTTCACCAACGAGAATGCATTTCTAATGTTTACTGTATTAATTATCAAATGTCTGGTGTTGAGCAGTAAGAAAGACACTCAAGCATTTGCCAGAGCCCCTTCTGGAGTAGAGAACCCTACACTAGGCTCCCGGCTGGGGTTGGGATGTCCCTTGTTGAATGCAGCTGGTTGCAGCTGGCCCCACAGTACCACACAGAACATCTCATGTCTGTGAAGGGTTTTAAGGTCAATCATTGACATCTCACCAAGGAAGCATAAGACGATAGCTCTGTTCCCGAGGAATGCAGAGCTGATCAAAGTTGCTGAAGAGAACAGACCATTTGTGCAGCCCAGAGTTCTGGGCTGACAGCAGAGTGATATTCTGCAAATTCTGGGGCACACAGAAACGTGTGAGCTAACTTCAGTGGTCTGGCAGCCAGGGAGAGTCCAGTCAAGCACTGTCATGGGCGGGAAGGGACTGTCCTACTAGAGGCATAATTAAGAATTAACATATACTCATCGGATCCTTGCAAGGCTTTGCAGTTGATTCCATTATGATCCCAAGGTCAGAGAATTAGTGTCAGGGCTTAGCCATCAACCCACATCCACCAACACCCAGTCCTGCCTCATCCCTAACCTGTTCCATCTCTTTCTCCAACTCCTGATTCCTGCCCTTTGTGAAGTGTGAATTCAGGCAGCTCAGCATCTGGCTGTGTTCAGCTCATGTTGACACCAAAGAGGAGCAAGGTCACACATCCTACTTTCTGTTCTGCCCGGGGCCCCAGAGGGTGCAGGGCTGTGCTTTGAGGGAGCTGCAGACAGAGCTCCCACACATCCTTAGTACAGGCCTTGCCCAAACACAGGGGAACTCTGAGGACCCTTCACCCCCCCTGAGAAGTCAGCACGCCCAGACAGACTATGCAGAAGCTAGTGAAACTTCTTAGGAAGTCCTTGCCAAACCATTAGGCTTTGGAACTTTCGATGCGGAGTGAAACAGAAAACCAGTCATCCCAATAGTTTCCCATTTGAGCCTGACCTGGTTGCTTCCGCTTATTTGAAGTTGAAGCCCATTATCCTGTGGACTCAGATAGTCCTAACTCTGACTTGTCTGGGAGCTGAGACAAATGATATTTAGGGGACCCTTGGGTGGGGCGGATACACTCCATGGGAGAGGATGCACAGCTCCTGCATCCTCAGCTGTGAAACGTTCCCTGTTCTTAGAGTGTCTGCTCAAACAGCCTTCTACTTTGATCTCTGCAAATTGCTCTAAAGGCCACTCTGTGTCTGCCTTCTGCCCCCTAATCCCTGCTGCCATGGCCTTTGGCCAGAAGAACCCCGCGGTCACATGCAGCGGTCGGCCAGGCAACGAAGGGTTGCCTCACCCCTCCTGTGTATCTCTGCCTCGTCAGGGTTCTCACGGAGGAGAACCTCCAGCTCGGGCTCTGTGTTTCCCATGGCTAATGCCCCTGCTCCCCCCGAGGGACCCTCAGATTCTCAGGCAGCTTTCTCCCGCCTGTCGAAGCCGAGCAGCCCTTTCCCAGGGCCTCGCAGCCTTGGAGGGGACACGGTGGCGGGGATGCTGTGTGGCCCGGCAGCCCCTCCTCTCCTTTCAGCCCGGCAGTAAATTGCATCTGTGGCTCCCGGGAGCCAGGACCTCTCCCCCACCCACGGGGACACACAAGTCTTTTTCGGAGGTTTTCTCAGCCACCTCTTTCACCGGGGAAAACGATAGGAAAGGTCTCTCCATTCCCAGCCTCAGCGGGAGGCCTGTGTGGCCTCTCTCTGCAGCGGAGAGCAGGCCCATCAATTATTCAGCATGGACCAAGCTCTTTAAAAGCACAGAAGTCCTGACAAGTATTTTTTATAGATCCTTGCCTGCTCACAGTGTCCCAGCAAGACAGAGCAAGCTTTCTCCGTAGTTTAGACATTGGAAGCTCCCCTTGGAGTCAGAAGATGTGGGTCCAAGCCCAGCCAGCTCCCCGAACAGAGCTGTGTGACCCCAGGCAGGTCTTACAACATCTCTGGTTTGCGGCTTCTCTGTTATACTCTCAGGAAGGTCCTTCCACCCTGGGTCATCGAGTGAGTATGGGAAACGTTTATAAACTGCAGCGTGATTTCCCAGCGTTTGTGACGGCTCCTGTGACTTCAGGTGTGGACAAGGCAGCACTGAGTGATAACCTGAGGTGCAGCCATTAGCACAAGACTTGCAAACCAAGCCTCACTGGGAGAAACGCCTGAGAGAGCGCGGTGAGTGGGTTCCTCTGTCCCTACCCGCTGTGAGTGCGACTTCGTGACAAGGTGACAACCCCATGGGGTGCTGTGGTCTAGACTCTGCGCTTATTGGCAAGGAATAAGGGTCAAGACCACTGCCCCCAAACCGTGCACTTCAGAGCGGAGAAGTGAAACCCTAAGGGGAAGTGAGCCACCACAGTCACTCGAGTTGTGGGGTGGGGATAGGGTTCCTGGAGCTGACTCCCGGGTCAGGGGTGCCTCTTTCCCACCCGGGCTGAATCTGACCAAAATGGGGGGCCCGTTCCCCTCCCCCAGCAGCAGTCCTGGGACCCCTGGATCAGGCAGTGAGGGCGTGAGGAATGTAGCACCCCCAGCCTCCCTCCACCCCGTCCACTGGGCTGGAAGACTACAGAGTCTAGAATGAGATGGTGTCTGAAATAGGCTCAGAGACTTGTCAGGAGAAGGCAATGGCAACCCACTCCAGTGTTCTTGCCTGGAGAATCCCAGGGACGGAGGAGCCTGGTGGGCTACCGTCTATGGGGTCGCACAGAGTCGGACACGACTGAAGCGACTTAGCAGCAGCAGCAGCAGCAGAAGGCAATGGCAAGCCACTCCAGTACTCTTGCCTAGAAAATCCCATGGATGGAGGAGCCTGGTAGGCTGCAGTCCGTGGGGTCGCTAGGGGTCGGACACGACTGAGCGACTTCACTTTCACTTTTCACTTTCACACATTGGAGAAGGAAATGGCAACCCACTCCAGTGTTCTTGCCTGGAGAATCCCAGGGACGGGGGAGCCTGGTGGGCTTCCGTCTATGGGGTCACACAGAGTCGGACACGACTGAAGTGACTCAGCAGCAGCAGCAGCAGAGGCTACATGGAAAGGCTAAAACATCAAGCTGAGACCAGCTTCATAAAGCACCTCTGCCCTCCCCACTCAGACTCACTAGAAACATTCTGACCTTGAACTTGCAGGGGGTCTTCTACTGGGCAGGAAACCATCTGGAGGTGTGAATTTGTTCACTGGTTCACAGCACCACCATCCTCAGCATTTAATGAACATCCGCTGTTTGCAGAACTCGGAACACAGAAGGGAAAGGAAGGTCCTTCCCATCAGGGAGCTGGACGGTGGTCAGGGAGCCTGGACACTCACCGTTCAAGGTCACACAGGCCATGGTGCAGCGCGAGTGACAGTGCTGGCAACATTCAGAGGATGGCTTGGAAGGTGGGGTTTCCTCGAGGACTTTGAAGAGGAGAGCAGCCCTCCGATGAGCTTCACAGCAGAGCTCTAGACCCAGCGAGGAGAAGGGCGCTCCTCCAGGGCCCGCGGTGGGCAGCAGGATAAAGCCGACTGTCCGGAGAGTCTCCCTTCTTTCATCCGTCCTATTGCCCCTTCACTTGTCCATCGCGTGTACTGAGCACCTACTGTGCGTTAGGCACTGTTCTGAGCACCAGGATCACAGTCGTGAACGAGACGAAGTCCCTGCACTCAGGGGCTTACATTCCCATGGGTGACACTGTGATCAATGTGGAACATCCTAGTTATGTGAGTGGGAAGAGCTACAAAGAAAAAGGAAGCAGGGACATCCCAGTGGGCTGGTCAGAGCTGGTGTCTGTGGAGGTGGCATCGGAGCGGTGGCGTGAGATCAGGGAGATGTCAGCCGACAGAGCAAGGCATGAGGACGGGGGCACAGTCTCAGAGTCTTAGAGGAAACGGCTGGAGTCTCACAGTGGTTTGGGGCAAGAGTGATCTAGGTAGCCAAGGGGTGGCTTTCTGGAAGCGGGGAGTGGAGGGTTCTCCTGGTGGCACCTTGCGGCCCCTGAGGAGCGCATCACGGGTGAATGGGAGGAACCCAAATGCCACCCCACTGTCCTCACCAGCATCCCCCACCGTGCACGCCCAGAGCACACACGCAATAAAGCCTGCCCCACCACACACATTCGTGCACACACACAAACGCATAGACACACACACACACATAGACACACACACACACATAGATACACACACACACATAGACACATACACACACACTGTCCCAACTCATTCGCCCCCAGGAACCCACAGTAGGCACCCGGGGTCCCGTCTCTGCACATGTGTTCCCCGGCTCAGGTGTGCCCAACACCAGCTTTGAGCAAGACCAGGAATAAAGATGAGCTGGGAACGACGATCTGTGCAGGGCCAAACCAGCAGTGTCCCCTCCTGCTTCAGTCACCATGGCAACCTCAGAGGAGGCGAGAAAACGTGCTCTCTGGCAGCTCCTGGAAGTGCCCTGGAGACTGTGGGCCGCTCCATGGGGCATAGGGCTGTGTCCCCCAGCCTCTCATCCCACGAGTCTACAGAGCGCAGATGGGGTTTTCCAGCCTCCATCGGCCGCTGGAGGTCAGACCTGAGGGCCAGCCCTGGGCTCTCCATTTAAGATAAGCATTAGGGTCTTATGATGAAACCCCATACTGAAAAGCCAGCCTCATCACAACTCCACCTCCGTGTCCCACACCTCCTGACCTGTCACTCACCTGGAACAAAGAGGGATTTGTTGCTTTAGCAGAGAAAAAGATTCAGGTGTGAGTCGTGGCCTCAGCCACCTTGGAAGTTCATAATGTGAAGTGCGGACCACAGAGCCCTTTGCCCACCTCTGTCCTTCCAGCCCTGCGGGTGGCTGTGGGACAGACACTGCAGCCACTTCATTTTCAAAAGAGGGGCTGAGACCCAAGTCTCACAGCTCCTGCTGGAGAGGGATTCCCCCCTCCCAGAGGACAGACCTGCAGCAGGAATCAGGGGTCCCTTTGTCTTCGGCCCGCGGCCTCTGACCCGCTCTCAGGGCACGCCTGTGGCTGGAAGGTGAGGCTCTGTGGCCCTGCTGGGAGGTGGCCGGCAGAGTGCTGCCGCTCCCCTCCTGCTTAGGTGGCCCCTCAGCCCTGGGTCTGAGTCCCTCTGATAGGGATTTTAGGCCTCAGGATACATAAAACACACCCACAGGGAGGCTCTCTTTTAGGGATTGGTGGGCCCGGCCTGACCCAGGAGTAGGAGGTGGATGAGCATAGGCAGTGAAAGGCACAGCAGTGGACACAGAGCCGGAGGTCCGGCCCCGGGAGTGGGCCCCGCAGCTGGGTCTGTCTTCTGCAGGAGCATTTCCACAGTGAAGAACTGGCTACGCTGCGGCTGAGGCCCTCACAGGATCTGACTTTCCTCAGCAAGGCAGATCTGGCCGGGATGGGATGCCTTAAGGGACTGTTCATCTCCACTCCAGTTCCTGCATGTTATCCAGTGCTCTGCTGCTGGAGGCCAGGGCCAGCCTCACACGCATGTGCAGAAGAGCCTGTGCAGCGGGTATCACCCCAGTGAAAACCAGAGCATGTCAGTTGAGGCACAAGGGCCCATGGGTGGCAATTCTACTAGAAGGAGCGGCAGAAGTGTAAATTTACCCATACGGAAAATTCTTATTGCATCCTCATCAAGCATTACCCATAGTAGATTGTAAATTAGGAAACAATCAACTATGGATACAGGTGGAGTCTTTTTTTTTTTCCTAAATATTTATTTATTTGGCTGCACTGCCTCTTAGTTGCAGCATGTGGGATCTAGTTCCTTGACCAGGGATCGAACCTGGGGCCCCTGTGTTGGGAGGGCAAAGTCCTAGCCAATAGACCACCAGGGAGGGCCCTCCAGATGGACTCAGTAAAAGCTTCTTTGAGTGGACAGCAGTCATCCAGCCTCAACTGGCGGTGGCACCACCCTATCTAAGGGACACGTGGAAATGTGGGGGAGAGTGTCTTTTGGTCTTCATCTTAATTTATGACACTGCTCAGCCCTCAGTTATATGCTTTGGCTCCCCAAATGAACTGTTTGTCTCCCTCATTTCCAAGAGTCAGCCCTCATGAGGCTCAGAGGCCAGTGGAGGAGACCGTGGAGAAAGTTCCTCGTAGAAGTGCTGTGGTCTAAGAGGGCCACTGAGCCCAGTTTTGAGCCAACCTGGAGCCAGACCACAGGGCTCAGTTCCCACCTTTTCAGTTGGTTCTGTGGCCTGGGGCTGGCTACTCTACCTCTCAGGGCTTTGGTCTCCTCATCTCGGTCATGGAGACGGTGATAACGCATGCCTCGGGAGGGTATTGTGAGGACTGAACGTGTTCGTGCACGGGAAGCTCTTAGAACAATGCCTGGCGTGAGCCGCTCTGTGGAGATGTGACCTGATGCTGCTGCGATGACATAATTGTTTCCCCGATGTGGTCTCGTGGCATTGCGGGGGCACATGCAGCGTGGGCAAGTCGAGGAAAACTTGAAGGGGGAGAATTCCTGAGAAGTGAGATGTGGAAGGGAGCAAAGGGCATTCTGGGCTGAGAGAAACAGCTTGTGCAAAGTCACAGCGGCCATGAGAGGGCCCAGGATTCAGTGTTGGAAAGATTTGTGTATCACGGAGAAGAAATGAGTCCCTTCTAGTGGAGAACCCCAGACTAGAAGGAGCAGACTGGAGCCTGGGGTTCCAGACTGCTGGAGAGAGTGACTGAGACTTTCTTAGGAAAACACAGGGCAATAGGGAGGGAAGGGGATACTTCTCTGGTGGTCCAGTGGTTAGGACTCCACACTCCCAATGTAGGGGGCCTGGGTTCAACCCCTGGTCAGGGAACTAGATCCCACATGCTGCAACTAGGACCCGGCACAGCCAAATAAATAAAAATAAGCATTAAAAAAAGAGAGAGCGATGAGAGAGAATGGGTCTTCAGCACGCTTTCTGCTCTCAGAGCCCATCTAGGAAGTGGATTTGGAAGTTGTCCAGGAGGACAGATTAGGTCATCTTGGGATGAGATGTTGGCCACATGACTGGGCTGCACCCACCTGACTCCCCCAGCAGCCGGGGCATTAGCTCATGGCTGGCACGGCATCCTTTGTAGCAGCCACTGTGGGCCCAGAGCGAGCCAGGAGCGTGTTTGAACAGCAGTCCTGTGTGTGGTGTGGGTCCCAGGCGCTGACACGTCACTACTACAGGAGCTGATCGCCCCCAGGGCTTGTCTTCTGCTTCAGGAACTTCACGTTCTCCCGCAGCTCAGTGGCTGCCTGGCGGGGCGTGCCCAGGCCTGGTGGGATTACCGTCCAGCCTTGTTTTTCTGGATGTCCCGGGTCCTAGATCTGGCAGCATTCTCTGGCTTCTCTCCTGGGACTCTCTGTCTTTGCCAAGTCTCCAACGAATGTCACTTTGTCTCGGGGTTACTGTAGACCAGGCACTGTTAAGGGCTTGATATTTGTCACCTTGCCTAGTTTTCAAAATGACCTACAAAGTTGATAGTATTACCCTCGGGGCCAGCTTCACGAGCAAGGGACCTGGGCAGCCCCACAGGGCCCTGTCCTTGGGTTCCTGCTCTGCTGTCCCTGTCTTGAAAATCTTAGTACTTTTTTTTGGCTGCCCCTCAGGTCTTAGTTGTAGTGTGTGGGATCCTTCATTGCGCTGTAAGGACTCTAGTTGAGGCTCGCGGGCTCAGTAGTAGCGGCTCCGGTTTAGTTGCTCTGAAGCATGTGGGATCTTAGTTCACCTGCCAGGGATTGAACCCATATTCTCTGTATTGCAAGGTGGATTCTTAACCACTGACCATCAGAGAAGTCCCCAAACCTTAGTGCGTTGTAACAAGGCTCCCTTATTACATTTCTCCCCAAGCCCAGGAAATTACATAGGGAGTCCTGATTCTTCCCATTTGTCAGGGGAAGACACAGAAGCACGGAGTGGCCTGAAGCTACATGCCAAAGATCACAGAGCTGGGCCCCTGGGGGACTGACGCCAAGGCCTGTGCCCCCTGGAGTAGGAGGAGGCTGACCCAAGTCCCTCAGCCTTCCTGAGCTCGATCTTCCCATTCTTGACATAGGGTAACACCACCTGCTCCTCACTCCCCCTGTGGCTCAGTTGCAGCGCAGGAGACCTGGGTTCGATCCCCGGGTTGGGAAGATCCCCTGGAGAAGGGAACAGCAACCCACTCCAGTACTTGGCCTGGAAAATTCCATGAACTGTATAGTCCCTGGGGTCGCAAAGAGTCAGACATGACTGAGCGACTTTCACTTTCACTTTTTCACCTGCTCCTCAGGGCAGCCATGAGGCTTGAGGGAGAGGATGGACACACAGGGGCGCCGTCTACGCACACGCTCAGCAGATCAGGGATCAGCAGGGGCTGACTCCCGCAGGCGCTCCTGCCCATACCACCAAGCCGTCCTGACACTGTCTGCGCAGGTCTTCTTGGAACTGATGCAGAGACCGCTGATTAAAATAAGCTCCCCGCCCCCAGGAGGCAGCTACACGACAGCGACAGCGGTCAGAGCTGTTTCCCCCAGAAAGAGCACGCCTCCTAACAGGTCCTCCCTCTGCAGGGAGGGTGCAGAAAGGGAGGCAGGCAGACGTCCCAGTAGCTTCTTCTGCTCACAGATCTCAGGGCTCATCTCCTTAAAAGGCTTCACTGGAAATCGCCAGCGCTCCTCTGTCAGCGGATGATGCCCTGGAGGGTAAAACCACCCTGGGCACACTCCAGCCAGACTCTGGCACCTCAGCAAAGAGGCGGATGGTGCCCCGGAGGGGCCCCAGACAGAGGCCAATGGGTCTTTAGACTTGGAGAGATTCTTGAGAAGCCTGGATGATGGTGAGGCTCCATAGAAGGCCCCCAGGAGAATACCCCCACATTTGCAGGGTGTGCTACGCCCACAGAAAGTCCACACAACCCTTAGTTCTGCCAACGTCCCAAACCTAGGGGGTTGGTATTGTCCCCCTCCATTTTACAGATGAGGAGACTGAGGCTCAGCAAGCCTGGAAGCACCTACAGCTGAGCGATCTGATTCCAAGTCTCGTGCTTCTGTCTCAAGACCTAATGGTTCTCAACCCCAGTCCTCTCAGATCACTTGGGGAGCTTTAAAATGTGTTGATGCCTGAGTCTGGCTAAGACTAACTGAATCGGGACCCCTGGGACAGGCCTGGGACTCATGTTGTGGAGGTTCCTCAGGGGATTCTCATCTGTGTGACTGGAGTTGAAAGCTAGGTTTCTCTGCCATCAGTAGGGGGAAGATTTCTTTTCATTCCTGGAGCCAAGTGCAGTGCATCCCTCTGATCAGATGCGATCTCAGGAAGGGGTTGCAGGAACCGTCCAGAGAGACAGCAGGCTCAGCTCTTGAATAACTCCAAGCCCAGGTGGAGATGAGCCCACAGCCTCCCTAGTGGCCCAGCCCTCACACCATCGCCCCATGCCTGGTTCCCACCACCCTAGACACACAATCACAACTCTTAGTTTCCGTTTCTCCTTAGGCACATCCAGGTCAATACAAATCTATTCATTCCCTACCTTTTCCATATCAAGTGTCCTCTCTGGGCTGCAGATGTCTTGTTTTTCTGTCCCCCGCCTCATGTAAGCTTTATCTTGGATGGTGTTCCATACCAGTTCAGTCTTTTGCCCAACCTCATGCCCTCACACAAATTTTCAAAACTCACCCTGAAAACCAAGGACTCCTCTTCTCTGCCCAAGTGAAAGCTCTCCCACTCTGATGGCCCACCTCCACCTGCCCAGACCCTGTGGGGCATGGAGGCTGGCCTGATTCTGGCTCAGTTACTTCCCTGCCTCCCTGTGATGGGGCAAGGGCCTGGCTCTCACCTCCTCTGTGAGGGTGGGAAGGCCAAGTCAGATCAGAGAACTGCAGCCCCAGCCCGGGAGGTGCTGCTGTGTGGGCATATTAGGTGAATGTGAGAACCATCTTCGTAGAAGGTGAGTCATGGCCTCGCTCCGTTTAACAATCCACCCAAGAGCAGCCTGCTCTCCCTCTGTAGGTTGCTTTGCTTCCTGCTCTGATGAGGTGAGGTAAGGTGTTGTCCTTGGAGAAAGAAGCCGAGGGTGTGCAGTAGGACTCGCCCTGAGGAACCAGAGCCTAGGAAGGGGCTGTAGTGGGCAGGGTGGGGCGGAGTCAGGGGTCTCTGGACCCAAGGCTCACCTGAGTCTGCCTGGGGGCCACCCTTTCCCTCCTGCTGGCAGCCTTAGCTCAAAAAGACCTGAGCCTGGCATCCTTACTAATCACTGGGAGCTCTTGGGTGAGCCATGTAACCTCTGGAGACTCTGACTCCTCATGCATAACACGGAGACAAAAATAAGTAATTATAGACTTATAAGGAGGATTAAATGAGATAATAGGGGTGGAACCATTTCCTAAATGGTAAGACACTGTACAAAGTCCATTCTTTCCTGCATCGACTTCAAGCACTGAGCCTCTCTGAGCCTCGGCGTCCCCTCCTGAGGCTGCGTCCAAGGGAGGGGTCAGCACTGACGTCATTCCAATCCTTCTTGCAGGTCCCACACCAGCCAGCGGCTTCCCGCCGCCTCCTGCACTTCCTGCAAAGGGGACGGGGTCCGTCATGCATCCCTACTGGAGCCTTATCTGCCTTCCCCTCCAGCACTGATAGATCTTCTTGGCAAAGCTGCCCCCAAAGATTCCTGCTAATGCTTGTCTGTTCCTGCCTCTTGCAAATCATGGCGCCCACAGCTCTCCAGGAAGCCTCTTAAGCCCTGAACGTTGGCAGCTGCTCCAGTGGACACTGTACAGGTCCCCTCCACCCACTCTGGACTCCAGGAGCCGCGCCCTTCCTAGCGATGCCCTTGGGAGCCTCGGACCCCACTGGATGAGACCCCTCCAGAGCAGGACCCGACCTTGCTGCCCACCAAGAATCCCACAGCACCTTCCACCACCACCTCTCATGTCTGGCTGTCCGGGCAGGTTCTAGAATGTCTGTGCCCCAGATCCAAGTAGAAGAAGTGGCCGGTGGGGAAGAAGGGCCGGCAGGAACAGCCCCACCTCCAGATGACCACCTCCGGAGCCTGAAGGCCCTCACGGAGAAACTGAGGCTGGAGACCCGGAGGCCTTCCTACCTGGAGTGGCAGGCCAGGCTGGAGGAGCAGACGTGGCCCTTCCCAAGGCCGGCAGCCGAGCAGCGGGGCTCTGCGGAGGAGGAACCCTCGCTTCTGCGAGCGAGGGCACTCAGGCCGCATCCCCCACCTAATGGGAGGGCTAACCAGGATGACGGGCCCCCGCCCACTGGCAAGCTGGAGGGCTTTGAGAGCATCGACGAAGCTATAGCCTGGCTCAGGAAGGAACTGGTAAGTAAGTGGCTGTCCCTTCAGGAAGCCCCAGAAGAGAAGCCTTTCTGTCTCTGTCTCTTCCCCCTGATTTCACATCTTCCTATGCAGTCAAGGGTGGGCCTCATTATTATGTGGGTCCGTGTGTCCTTCAGACCCCAACCACAGGTACTTATGGAGAGCCTGAGCCCACGTTCTGAAGGTGTCCCCAGCCTTCCTGATGCCACCCCGAAGCCACAGCATTCCACACCGAGTGGTCCAAGTGCTGAGTAGTTCAAGGAATGAGTGAGGTGCTTGTTGTCAATTGCTGAACCTCCTAGAGCCAGGTGAAGTCGGGTCTGGCAGAAGAGTCTCATGCACTCCTTCCTGGACTGTGACTGTGCCTCTTCCTGTCCGAAAGCCCGTCATCCTGCCATCCGCCCCTGTGATCCTTTATTCGGCAGCCACTCTCCCCACGGTGCTGTGCTGGGCAGTGGGGCTGTGTAGCTTGGGCTCAGCCCAGCAGTGCTCTGTGCACATTGAGGAGTGAATAGGGAGATCCCTCGGGTGACATGGTTGATCTGGTCTGGTGAGGATGAAGGCTCTGGGCTGAGCCTTGGAGACTGAGTAGGAAATTGCCAAGAAACCAAGGCTTCCCTGGTGGCTCAGAATGTAAAAATCCACCTGCATGCAATTCAGGAGACAAGGATTTGATCTCTGGGTCAGAAAGATCCCCTGGAGAAGGGCATGGCAACCCACTCCAGTATTCTTGCCTGGAGAATTCCATGGACAGAGGAGCCTGGTGGACTACAGTCCATGGGGTTGCAAAGTGTCTGACGTGACTGAGCACTGACACACTGGATGAGAGGGCATCCAGGTGGGGTAAGTGTGAGCACTGGGCGTGCACTGGGAGCCGGGACCAGCAGCTCAACCCTTTTTCTGCCCGTGGTCATGGCAGACTCCCATCAGTGGTGGCGCTCAGCACATGAGACGGGGGGTGGGCGTGCAAAGCTGCGTCGTTTGGCCCTTCTTAACCACTATACTATGTGGTGTCTTCCGAAGGCAGTTGATTTTCTTCTGTGACTCCTAAAAATGTCAACTCACAAGAGATGCCTGCAGGCAGTCAACAGAATGTGTAGGATGGGGCAGAGGGAGAAACAAAATTGGTGAGAGTCCGGCCCTTACACTGGGGTCTCTTTGAATCCTAGAACAGACCTGTGCAATTGCTATTTTTGCCTCCATGATACAGATGAGTAAACTGAGGCTCATAGGAGTCAGACAACCTGCCCAGAATTATATGACTAGTAAGTGGTGAACTCAGCCTTTACCAGTGAGAGCAGAGCTTTGGGGAGAGAGGCTGTGGGTGAGGGGGTCGCCCCCACAGGGCCCTGTCATCGGGCAGGCCTCTTCGGGCGGCAGGTAGAGAAACTCTCAAGGCAGAGACTCTCCGGCTCTAATGGGAGGATTCTGACCTTGTTAAAATGAAGGTTCTGATTCTACAGGAAGGGAACCCTTGATTCTGAATTTCCAACAAGCTCCAAGATGGTGCTGCACTGGTGGTCCACGGACCACACTTTGAGGCTCTAAGACTGAAACGCAGGCAAGCCTGGGGTCAGAGGACCAAGGCAGGACCTCAGAGGGAAGTCCCAGGACCCACAGGCTTGAGCCCTAAGCCCCGCTGCCGCATCTACCCATGCGCTTGGGCGTCCCGAGTTAAAGTCACAGCACCCCACACTGAGTGGCCCACGAGCCGAGTTTCTTCAGAAGACGGTGAGTCTGAGGCCAGAGCAGCCCTGGTGCAGACGGGTGGGCAGGCCAGCTAAAACATGCACCTCTGCCTGCTTCTAAAGTTAAACACTGACAAAGGTGACCTGTAAAATCCTTTGATGACTTGAAAACAGGGTCGAACGTTTGATCAACATGCCTGTTCTCTAGTTTTAAGTCTCAAACATCAGACTTCATGTCATTGTTTCCCTAATTTGTCATCTGTTAACTTGTTGAAGGTGTCATTAAAAATTAACCCATTAAAAAAAAAATAGTCATTTCAAAATTGGTTTCAATAACTTTTGTTTTATTTTAAGCCCTGAGTCAAGTTTTCTCTATACCTGGGTGGACTCTCTCTGGCAATTTGTCAGGCTCACTTGCAAATATGTCTTTTCTCTTGATGTGGCCAAGGAAACCAATTAAAAATCTGCAATTCAGTCAGCCGTGTGGCTGTTTCCCCTACACGATGCCAAATTCAGTTGCTTAGGCGTTTGGGTTCAGTCGTGGGTTTGTTCCCTGAACAGTTCTCTCTCTTATCCTGAGACAGTTGATGCAGAGAGTGAGGTGTGTATGTGTCATGTCCGACTCTTTGGGACCCTATGGACTATAGCCTGCCAAGTTCCTCTGCCCATGGGATTTTCCAGGCAATAATACTGGAGTGGGTTGCCATTTCCTCCTCCAGGGGATCTTCCTGACCCAGGGAATGAGTGAGGTGCTTGTTGTCAATTGCTGACCCTCCTAGAGGCAGGTGAAGTTGGGTCTGTAAGGATGGTGGTCCTCTCCTGCCTCCTAGGAGGCCAGTTCAAAGGTAGAGTGACTGCTTGAATGTTGGTTTATTTCCAAGGCCAGAGAGGATCCTAGCAGCGCCATCAGGGTCTGCCCTCCCTCTCAGCTTTGACTGCAGGGCAAGTTCAGGCACTTCTGACACCCCCAGGGACTTGCAAGTAGTGAGTTTTCCTTCAGAGTCACTCATTGTGGGTAGAAGGAAGGTGGAAATACTTAAAAACCCTGATGGCACTATTTCTCTAGCCAGCAAGACCTGACCTTTGGTTCCCCGACTGTCCAGGAGAGGTGGCGCCACCCAGCCATGGCAGGCAGGGCTGCCAGCTCTGTACTTGGCAGCTTCAGCCCCCTGACTCTACAGGTTCGCTTTCTGGGAAGACAGACTCGGAGCCGGATAAAATGACCCTCTGTGACTCGGCTTGATCCGGGTTGCTCCCGCTGTCAGAGGTCACAGCCTCCAGCTTTCCACCTCCAGGGTAGCCTCACTAGGTGGCCAAGGGGCCTGGAGTTGGTGGGGGTGGGGGGTGGCAGGCAATGCTTCAAGAAGGGGTCAGCTAGAAAGGGCATGGCCCTAAAGCTGTGGGACTCAGCCCTCTAGCTAAGCCTGAAATTCAGAACGTCACAAACCTCTGACCCCAGAGTTCACAGCCCAAGAGAAGAAGAGATGCTCCCATCTGCCTTCTGTCTTCAATCCTAAAACATTCCCCTTGCCAGCTTGAAGGATAAAGGAAAGGGAGAAATCATCTCCTTGGCCTGTGCAGAGCCAAAACTAAAACCAAAAAAAATAAATAAATAAAAATCCCAGCTTCCTAAGTGCTTGTCTTTGTGGCAAGAATCCCTGAGCATCAACAGATATTTTTCTCTTAGCCTCACGCAGGTGTTTGATCCCCACAGACAAAGCCTCCCGCCAAAAAGGTGTTTATGGTTGTTAGAAAAAGGAAAAGAAACCTGACAGGTTTTAATAACTGTGAGGCCTGCTGTGGCAGGAGTCCTGTAGCTGTGGGCCCAGCTGGCCCCTCTGTGGCCACAGCTCGGGTCCAGCTTCTCCAGGTTAGCCTTCTCCAGGCAGCCTGTGCTGCCCGCTTGACAAGCATGTGACTAGGGTGTCCACACACTGCCCGCTGAGGCCAGTGTTATCCATTGCCACTGAATGATCGTGGCCAAATGACAGTTCAGGCTCACTGAGCATCTTCTGATGGGGATGAGGTAAGAGGCTTGAAGGTGATACCCACGTTAACCCTGCCCACCTAGGAAGCATCTTATGGTCCCCAAAGCACTTTTACATGCAGTATCTAAGTGAGAAGAATTGGAGGTATTTGCTCTTCCCACTTTATGAGAAGACTGAGGCTCAGAACGATGATGAGCCTGAGGGTCAGAGAGTTTAAGTAACTTCTCCAAGGTCTTACACAAGGATGCGACTAAGCTAAGACCCGCAGCTCCAGGCTCTGGACCCAGATCTCTTTCCTGTGTACTGGGTACCCGTGCCCACATCAGGTGTTCAAGTCATTGGGGCCAGGAGTTGTCGAAAAGCCTGCATTTAAAATTCTGCTGGTCTCAGAACGGGACCCATGTTATTAGCAACGTCTTGTACCAACCCTAAAGCAGGATGTGGGGAGCCATGCCTGGAGCATGATGAGAATAATTAGTTGCTCAGAGCCATCCAGGCTGGGTGCTGGCTGAGATGAGGTTTGATGCACAAAGGGTTTCTAGCTCCAGTGTACCTTTACTCAAGGCTCCTTCATGAAACTGGGCTTTCTGCCTGTTGTTCCTGCAGGAGGAAGACTGTCCTGTTAATCTGGCCGGATACTGCCCTTTAGTTGTTACTAAAGAATTGATAAAGGTGTTTCCCTGGTGGCTCAGCAGTAAAGAATCCGCCTGCAATGCAGGAGACAAGGGTTCGATCCCTGGGTTGGGAAGATCCCCTGGAGGAGGGCATGACTACCTACTCCACTATTCGTGTCTGGAGAATTCCATGGACAGAGGACACTGGCGGCTACAGTCCAGGGGATCACAAAGTGTGGGACACGACTGAGTGATTGAGCATGGGGAGGTAGCCAGTGCCGTGTGTAGGTGCTGTGGTAGGAGTCCAACGTGGGAGTCTCTCTCACCCTTCACGGTTGGGGGACAAGGGCTGAGCTGGGCCTGAGGATGTTGGCATGGGAAGGGTTGATTCTGAAAGAGGGGACACAGACCCAGCATGGCTGCTTCAAAGGGCCAGGGGCTGAGAATGGGGGCCCAAGCAAGGAGAGAGCGAGGGAGCCAGGAGGGCTCGTTGTACCTTTGAAGGGTTTGCAGGAGGGGAGAAACCTGACCGCTGGCCTCTTGACTGAAGGGCTGAGTGCAGAGCGCGGGAGAGGGGCAGAGAGGTGGCTGAGCAGGTGAGAGGTGAGTGTGGGCGTGCTCGCCTGCCCCTGGCAGCAGTGCGCCTCTCCCCACTCTCACTTTCGGGCACAGAATTCCTTTCCTGGGCGTACGGTTTCCAGGGCTCCCTCTTGCGCAGGATGCACTCTTATGAGGTGGGGGAAGGGGACGAGCATCCCCTTTCCACAGAGGGGGTCACATCACCTGCCAGAGCCCCTCATCTCCTTACAGCTGGACAGGGACTGACTGTGTCCATTCCGGCCGCTGCAGGTGGAATTGATAAGCCACAGATATTCAGTTATCACAGTTCCAGAGGCTAGAAGTCTGGGATCAGGGTCCCAGCATGATCAGGAGAGGGTCCTTTTCTGAGTTAAAGACTTCTCCAACTAGGTGGTTGATAAGCCACAGATATTCAGTTATCACAGTTCTAGAGGCTAGAAGTCTGGGATCAAGGTCCCAGCATGGTCAGAAGAAGATCCATTTCTGAGTTAAAGACTTCTCGCTATGTCCTCACACGATGGAAGGGGCAAGGGGACTCTCTAGGGTCTCTTTGATAAGACCAGTAAACCCATCATGGGGCTTCCCTGATGGCTCAGTGGTAAAGAATCCACCTGCCAATGAAAGACGTGAGTTTGATCCCTGGGTCAGGAAGATCCCCTGGAGAAGGAAATGGCAACTCACTCCACTATTCTTGCCTGGAAAATCTCACGGACAGAGGAGCCTGGTGCGCTACAGTCCATGGGGTTGCAAAGAGTCGGACACGACTGAGTGACTAAACAACAACAAAACCCTTCATGAAGGATCCACACCCCTCATGACCTCACCACCTCCCAAAGGCCCACCTCCTAATACCAACACGTTGGGCAGTAGGGTTTCAACATATGAATCTGGGGAAGGGGTGGATACAAATATTCAGATCAAAGCAGACTAGAACTCAGAGGCTCTGGGTACAGACCTGGAGGCTCGCAGAATGCATCACCACATTCTTCTCAAAGGGCCTCACCCATGTAGGTGGTAATTTGGCCTGGGACCTTCCAAGTTTGAAAATCAAAGACCTTATCATAGAGTAAGTAGAGTATGACTCACCACTGGTGATGAAGAATCCCTGGTGGGGCCTGAAGCAGCTCCTGCTCTCTGTCTCAGCTCCGGGGCTCTGCTCCGACTTCCCCTCCCAGCAGACGATGGCTCCAGGGGGAGCAGGAGAGCACCTCGGAGGAACCCCTCCAGACAGAGGATGGGAGCCATGGTACCTGCCCCCACCCACACCCCCGGCCAGCGACATCAGGAGACCCTGCATCCAGCCTGTACCTGCCCCAGCCCTAAGGCGGCGGGCTGCAGAGTAAGTAGAGGCTGAGAAACACGTTCCACCCTCTCCCCGAGTTGACAGCATCTCCTGGAAATCAACTTACAAACACAGTTTGGTTTCTAGGGGGTGTCTGAAAAAAGTTTTTAAATTCTTCCCAGCATCTGAGATTGCCAACCAGCAGCACACTTCAGTGACAAGCCTTGCTTTCTTTCCTCACAGTATGATTCTGGCTCTTTCTGAGAGGCCAGGATCAAATAATGTCATGTTTTATCCAGGCTTCTAAGTGTGTGTCTGAACAACACTGATTAAAACAGTAACTGGACCTTTAGTTAAATCATGAGACAGGTTACAAAAACTGTTCCCAAGTTCCCAGCATTAAGTCCCACAGAGAAGGGAACATGTTTCTGAGGGAATGGCTTGGACTTTATACCCAGTCTCCCTTCCAGCATCAATCAAAGATTAATTGTAACTGCTATGCTGGGCTTCCCAGGTGGCTCAGTGGTAAAGAGTCCGCCTGCCACTACAGAAGATGCAGGAGACTTGGGTTCGACCCCTGGGTCGGGAAGATCCCCTGGAGGAGGAAATGGCAACCCACTCCAGTATTCTTGCCTGAAGAATCCATGGACAGAGGAGCCTGGTGGGCTATAGTCCATGGGGTGACAAAGAGTCGGACACGACTGAGCTGAGTTGAGGCTAGAATAGCTTAGACACCAGCCTTAGAAACAGGGATTGAACAAAATGTCCTTGATCACCTTGGGATTTTTTTTTTCTTGTCTGCCTGAATAATGCCCCTTCCAAGAACTGTAGGAAGCAAGTAGATCAGAAGTAATATGCCATATAAGCTGAGCAATGCCGGTCAAATAAAGGCAAGAGTTCCACCATCTAGGTCCTTCTAGGTACGGAATATGGAGATTGGGCAGGGCCTTCCAGTTTTGAGCCTTTATTAAAAAGACAGAGACACTGGCCCTAAAACCTAACGCTCACCGTGGCAAAGGCTCAGCTGTGGGACATGTGATTTGTAGTGCCCCCTCCCAGGGTGGCCTGTGGCCTCTGCAGGATAAAGACACTTAGGCGCGGCCTGTAACTCCAGCAATCCTATAATTAGGGCATAGTGAAAGGGTGTGTTCCCACGGGGTGAGCAGCCAAGCGGGGGGCTGGGTGGCCGCAGACCCAGGCCCTGTCACAACAGCTGTGCTGCTCTGAGTGCTTGGCTGCGGGCAACACACGTTTGATTCTCTGAGTCAGATAAGAATGGCTCTTAGGAGAGCCTGTTTCTTTCTCTCTTTCTTCCTTTTGGGGGCAGGAAAAACTTTTATTGTACCAGTCATGGAACTTGGTCTCAGGCAACAGAAGCTACCACTGACTATCTATCTGAAGTCAACCTGATTGAAAGGGGATTTTTAAAATTAATTTCTACTGGAGTAGAGTTGCTTTACAATATTGTGTTAGGTATACAGCAAAGTGAACCAGCTATATATTTACATATATCCACTCTTTAAAAAATTTTTTTCCTATATAGGTCATTACAGAGTGTTGAGTAGAGTTCCCTGTGAAATACTGTAGGGCCTTATTATCTATTTTACACATAGTATCAATAGTGTATCAATGTCTATCTCAATCTCCCCGTTCATTCTGGCCCCCCTTCCTCCTTGGTATCCATATGTTTTGTGGAATTTAGAAAAATGGTATAGATGATCTTATTTGGAGAGATTGGTTGTTTCTTAAGGTGAAAGGTGAAATTCCAAGGGAGGGAAGATGTAACTAAAGGTGGTCATTAAGCTGCTTTGCAAGAGGAAGGGCTTCCCAGGTGGCTCAGGTGTAAAGAATCCACTTGCCAATGCAGGACACTCAAGTTTGACCCCTGGGTCGGGAAGATCCCCTGAAGAAGGAAATGGTAACCCACTCCAGTATTCTTGCCTGGACAATCCAAGGGACAGAGGAGCCTGGCAGGCTGCAGTCCCTGAGGGTCAGAAAAGAGTCAGATACAACTTAGCAACTCAACAACTGCAAGAGGAGGAGGGAGATTTCTGCAGTTTTCTTTGATGAGATGAGAGAGTGTGATGAGTGGTGAGGCTCCAGGGTGGGGGGATAGAAAGGGAGAATCAAGGAGGGTGGCGGCCAAGGAGACTCAGGAAACAGAAGAATCTGCGTGTGTAAGTGGTTTGCTGTGAGGTCTCTTTGTCCGAGTCTCATGGGTCATTAGTGATTTCCTGGAGAGTTAAAAGAGGAACTAACTACTCCTGCCTCTGGACTGGCAGGAATAAAAACAAGAGCTGCAGTAAAATGGTGCAGAGAACAGTATGGCAGTTCCTCAGAAACTTAAACATAGGATAACAACATGATCCAGCAATCCCACTCCTTAGTTTACACCCAAAAGAAGTGAAAGCAGGGACTCAGATCCTTGTGCACCTGTGTTCACAGCAGCATTATTCACAAGAGCCAAGAACTGGACGCAGCCCAGACACCCATTCTTCTGTGGATGAGCGGATCAGGCACATGTGAGCTATACACTCAGTGGAATATACATCAGCTTTAGAAAGGAAATCTGACTCGCGCTGCAGTGTGGATGAATCTTGAATGAATGAAATATGACGGTCACAAAACAGTAAATAATGTACTGATTCCACTTACTCGAGGTAACCAGATAGTCAGATTCACAGAATGGTAGTTGCCAGGGGCTAAGGGAGGGGAAATGGGGAGTTATTAATTAATGGAGATGGAGCTCCAAGTTTGCAAGATGGAAAGAATTCTGAGGATAGTTGGTTGTGATGGTCGCACGGCAATGTAAAAGTATTTAATGCCACTGAACTGCACACTTCACAATGGTTTAAACAGTAAGGTTTTATGCTCTGTGTATTTGAACACAATTGAAAAAATCCTAGTTGGGGAGGGGGAAGAGCCTCTTAGCTCTGCACATTTTACTCAGGTTTCTTTCAGTTCAGTTCAGTTCAGTCGCTCAGTTGTGTCCGACTCTTTGCGACCCCATGAATCAGGTTTCTTTAGGGGCTCATAAAACGTGTTTCTATATGGATTTGGTTTGATTGCAGTGAAGTTACCTCTTCATTGAGGACTCAGTTTAGGATTTAAGGTGTGGAGTCCCCCTTGGAAAACTCCTGTGTGGTCTGCAGAGTAGGTGGGAATGGGGCCAGCACTGCTGCTTTTCCTTGAAGCCCTGGAACAAACACTATTTCTTTGAGCATCGGGTGAAATAGTGGATTTATATTCAGGAGTCATAACAAAATATGTCTTGCAGGCGAGTCCTAGGATGGGCTGCTCATGTGATGATGTGCCCTCAGGACCAAGGCAGTGGAAGAAACAGAATTCCCAGCCCCTTCCAGTGTTGGGGCTCCAACAAGGGGAGTGACCAGGTCACCACCCCCACTGGAACCGGTTTCCTTCCTTCTAGGCAGAGGTGAACACCTCCAAGCTCAGTGGGTGGCAGGTGGCTCCACCAAGGTGGACTGGTCCAAGGAAACTGGACAGCTGCCTTACTATTACCCCTCTTTCAGCTAGTTTTTTAACCCTAAATTGTTCTCAGACTCTTGACCAGATCTATTTGCTATAGAAAAATAGCCCCTTTCTCCCATCAGGCATCCCCGCCCACCACATCTCACAGAGACTTGCAGACACCTGGTCGAAACTGAAATTCTCCAACTTTAAAGGATGTTTTCAGATTGAGGATCCAAAGAGGCCAGTTTCTGGGTTTACATCTGACCCATAGGCTACCTAGCTTTCAAAGAGATCGATCTTCAAATTACAGGAAACCCCCAAAAGAAGTGGTTCAAGCCAACTCCCAGAATACCATGTTAAATAAAGCAGTGATGTGAGCTGGGGCTATTTTTCAGACAAATTGGACCCCCATCTCCTTCAGAAGGGCTTAAGTGAATGAATGACCAGTCACCCTCTGGCAAGCCTGCCATCGTTAATTTGGCTCTACTAGAGTAGTCTGATTGGCAGTGCATCTGGGTTGTGATCCTCAAGGATTGAGAAGTAAATGGATGATCTGGATGCTATGAACTTGCCGTTAAATACTTTGGTGGTGATGGTCATTAAATGCTTTGCTGATCCCCATGCAAGACTTCCTTATCTTGATTTTTCTCATCTATAAAATCTTGATAAAAGAGATCTGTAGAAGTACATCAAACAGTGAAAGAGAGAAAATAGAGCAATGAAATGCTTATTGGTGGAGTCACTAATTTTTCTGCAAAGCACTTGATTTTAAGCCTGAAGAGGGAAAAGTGAGAATGTTAGCGTTCATTTGCATAACCAGCAGGAAAGTCCCTCTGGAATCTAACAGTTGGTCTTTCTAAATCAGTTTGGCTCCCAGCACTGGCTGAACAACACAGCTGAGTGTGAAGAAACAGAAGTGCGCAAACATTAACCACTTGCAAGCAGAGCAAACAGTGAGAAGGAATCAGATCTCCTGCCAAGTAAGAGCAGCTGGTGACCTCAGTGACCAAGTGTTATTAGTGGAAAACACTCCACTAGGAGCCTGAGGAGACCCCGGGAGCGAAGCCGCGACACTGAATAGCTCATTAAAACTCTGCTGGATTCAACCAAACTGCCACACTGATACCTTGGGGCTGGCTGTGTGGTTCCAACGAAATTAACCTATAAGTGAATTTTGGAAACTGTAAATGTGTGGCCAGTTGAGGAGTTATTATCCCATTTCTTCCTCAGTAGGGAAAAAAAAAAAAACACCACTAAATACATCATGAACCTTCTCCTAGGTCATGAGCACAAAACGGGCCCCATGCCCCACACTCCAGCTCTACCTGAAGAGGTCGAACTTAGAGGTCAGAGGTTTGGGCTGTGGAGTCTGACTTCCGAGCGCCTCATCCCAGCTAGGTCAGTTGTGAGCTTTGTGACTTGTCATGAGGACTGACTTTGCTGAGCCTCTGCCTCTTCATCTAGAAATTGTGAGTGCATGTGTGCATGTTAAGTCACTTCAGGCATGTCCAACTCTTTGCGACCCTATGGACTGTAGCCCGCTAGGGTGTTCTGTCCATGGGATTCTCCAACAAGAATACTGGAGTGGGTTGCCATGCCCTCCTCCAGGTGATCTTCTCGACCCAGGGATCGAACCTGAGTCTCTTATTTCTCCTACACTGGCAGGCAGGTTCTCTACCCCTAGCACCATCTGAGAAGCTCAGAAATTGTGAGTAGGATGGTGATATTCCTTTCAGAGTTGTAGTGAAGATTAAGTGTTGCATATCAACATACCCAGTTCGTGTCTGCCTCCCCCCACCCCATTCTTATGTTGAAGCCCTAGGCCCCAGTGTGACAGTGTTGGGAGGCAGGGCCTTTGGAGATGATTAGATGTTGCGGTCATGGGAGTAGAGCCTTTTGGTGGGATTATTGTCCTTAGAGAGGAAAAGAGACCAGAGCACTCTCTCCGCATCACGTGAGGACACAGTCAGAAGGTGGAAGAACCTGTCAGCCAGGAAGAGTGTCCTCATTGGGAACTGAATCAGCACACCAAGGCCTTGAACTTGGACTTCCCAGCCTGCAGAACCGTGAGAAATAAATGTCTGTTGTTTAAGCCGCTCAGTTTATGGTATTTTGTAAGGCGGCCTGGGCTGACTAATACCTACTCAGAAAGCTTAGAACAGTGCCTGGCTCACAGTAAAACATTCAATAAATATTAGCATTTATTTACGCTTGGCTCTTTTGAAATAAGAAGCACTGCAAATACTCTTAAATGTTTAAATAAGGTAACAGCATACCCGCCACCCAGCATATAATATAAAACAGCATCAGCAGAGTTGAAGCCCTGAATACCTTCCCCAGTCTCTCCTTCCTGCCCAGAGGTAACCACGTTCCTCAACTTGGTATTTATCATTCCCATGCATTTCGTTATACCCTTACTCCATTTGTAAACAATGAGACTGAGCTGGAAATGCTTCCAAGCCAGGACTGACACACGGGCCTTCCAGAAGGATTTGGACACAGTTTCTAGCTTAGCGCAAAGGGCTGTGCGGCAAGCGTGTCCTCATTTGTCACCTCAGTCTCTGATTTTTCACCCCCCTGACCTCAGAACAGGCTACTGTCTCTGTGCTGTGCTTGGCCGTTTCAGTCGTGTCCGACTCTTTGCGACCCCATGGACTGTAGCCTGCCAGGCTCCTCTGTCCATGGGGGTTCTCCAGGCAAGAATACAGGAGTGAGTTGCCATTTCCTCCTCCAGGGGATCTTCCCAACCCAGGGATCGAACCAAGGTCTCCCGCATTACGGGCGGATTGTTTACCGTCTGAGCCACCAGGGAATCCTGGCTGCTCTCCCTAGGTAGACCCCAAATGATGGTGCAAGCCGTTCGTTAGGTCTGTTAGCCGGGGTCTGTGCCGGTCCGGGGCTGCGCAGCGCCCCAGCTCCCCCTCCGGCGTGGCGCTGACGCCTCCCCTCCCCGCTCCCCCTGCAGATGGAGATGCGGCTTCAGGACCAGCAGCTGGCGCGGCAGCTCATGCGCCTGCGCAGTGACATCCACCAGCTGAAGATCGAGCAGACCTGCGACCTCCACCGGCGCATGCTCAACGACGCCACCTACGAGCTCGAGGAGCGGGACGAGCTGTCCGACCTCTTCTGCGACGCTCCCCTCGCCGCCTCCTTCAGCCTCTCTGCACCACTCAGGCTCATCGGGGTCACCAAGATGAACATCAACTCCCGCAGGTTTTCTCTGTGCTGAGAAGCCCTGGATGGGGCGGTGGAGCCAGAACGAGGGTTTGGGAGGTGGACCGGGGATGTAGGAAGGGAGCTGATCCCCGGCTACCCCGGTGGGTCTCTCCGGAGGCAGGGTGTCCCCGGGACAGGTGCTCTCGGAGCCCAGCTGTGGAGCCCAGTGTCCCCATGCCTGACCCTGGTTTAATACCCAGAGTCCTGCAGAAGGGCTGCTCCATCCGATGTTCAGTGAGCCCTGGGTACCCCACGCACACTTCTCATCCCCCAACTCAGTAACCCAGATTCCTGTTTCCCAGAATCACTGGTGCTATGACCTGGGGACCCAAAGGGTGGGGGGGCCCAAAACTGTGATTCTTGCAGGAGGCTTCCCCAAGGACACCGAACCCCGGAAGGGAGGTGATTAGATACGTCAGTGGCACCCATGACACTGTCACTGTGCTCTGAGGCTCGCTTCACCCTAAGTGGCTGACTCAGCAACCTCAACAGGGACCCACCAGCAAAGGAAAATCGAAAGGAATAACAGGTGGCACTTGGGGCAGCAGGCCCCACCTGCCGCCAGCGCCCTGGGCAAGGTCTTGGACCTTGGCCCCACAGGCGCCAGGTCAATTGTTTCCAGTATGTGGGGTCCCGCCAGTGTAGCCAGGGTAGAACAGGCAAGACTGTTGCCCGCTCTGGCCACATACACCAGTCCCAACCTCCAAAGAACCCCTTTGCTGTCACCCCACAACCTGGGATTGGGAGGGCCTAGGGGTGGGCTTCCCCAGGGGGCCAGCAGAGGCCTCCTGATGGATTCTGATGTTACCTCCGTCACCTTTGTGCCCTCCGCAGAAGCTCGCCCTGAGCCTCCTCTGAGATTCTGTGCCTGATTTAAACACCTAACTTTAACTGAATCAGACTGTTACTAACCTGTGGCCAGCTTGTTTATAACTGTTTGATTTTTGCCCAAATGGCAAACCAGTGGGTAAGTCAAGTTTGACAGAGGTTCCGGGCTTGGTTTTAAAAGGTTCTCCCTAAGGACGGGTGGGAGAGCCGGCAAGCTGAGGACGGAGGCCTCCACAGTTTAGGAAGTTAACCTAGAGGGATGCGCTGTGCCTGGGGGCTTTGGGTGTTTGACCCAAAGGCTTTGATCCTTCTAGCCAGGCCCTCTGGTTCATAGAGGAGTAAAAGAGGCTAATGGAGGGGAGGGCCCCCCCGAGGTTCCTCAGCTCTTTAGTGGCTGTAGAATATGGATGTGTTAATTACAACCATTATTAATAATGCCTACACCGATCATGTATCAATGACCTTGAATTCCAAAGATGGTACTAAGGCTTTGGCAAACCACGGACTGCCAGCCTCTCTACTCTGCCTCACTCAACCCTGTCACCTCCCAAGTTAAAATTCTGCTTGCCGTCAGCATTCCGTCATTGAAGCGAGGTATTCTATTGCTCTGTCTTTCATGCTTCGTCCTCCTGTAGGGTTTTATCAAGGCCCGTGCATACTTGCACACACACCATGACCCACGCTGGGGAAAGGTTGGTTTTCTCTTGTGGGCTGGGAGAAGGAGTTTGTAAATGATTGGTCTCTGGTTAGACAGAGAATAATTTGGTGTTTTCTTGTGATTTCTAAGAGCCGGAGGGTTTATGCTTCCTTCAAAAAATGCTACAACCACATAGCCAAGATCTGTTTCAAGCTGACTCTGAGCAGTGGCAGAAGTCTGAGGCCCCGAGGTCCATGGAGAAGGCCTCGGTGGAAGGCCAGGCAGCCCCACTCCTGTCCTCAACCCAGCAATGCCTTTCCTCGGGGGTTCTGTACAGATGCTGCCAAGCCCTACGGAGGCACGCCTGCCAGGCTTCCTCCAGAAGAACCCTGAGGTCGTGGGGTATCAGGCTGGCCTGCACACGCTCACACCCACTCCACAGAGACGTGAACATATACACACCCAACCCACATGGGCAAGCCCATTCCACATTCTGGAAGAAAAGTGCCAAACTGGTTATTTTTCTTTCTAGAAACCAGTCATTACAGTAGCTGAAACAGCTGGAATCAACCCAAGCTGAGTGATCTCGCTGAATGGCCTCAAGTCAGTGGAGGAGTCCACTGGGCAGTTGAGGTGCTCAGTTAACCTCACGATTCGTTCTTTGAGATCGAGGCACACACCTTCTGGAATAGGTTAGCTGTCTGAGCTACTGTGCTTAGTTCATCCCAAGAGAATCTTCCTTCGGGGTAAGGGAGGAGGGATCAGGAAGAGAAGCCCAGGGAAAAGACCAGGTGTACAGCATCTTTAGCAGCCTTGTTTCCAAGGTGAATGCAAACAACCAACCAGGTCAGTTCAGCTCTGTGAAGCCCCTGCCTCGTGTGGTCAAGAGATGTCTGAGTCAGCACAGCCTGACCTTCATTGCCTCAGAGCAGACTTCCAGCTCTACCACGTGTGTACAATACTGCTGCAGTTTTCCTCATTATCTGCCCGTCTCTCTGACACCTCCAAGAACCCCTGGGTGTAAAACTCAGAGTCTCCATCGACACTGCTGAGCGGGGCAATGTCTGACAGCTTCGTGGACTCAGCAGTGATCCCAGAGGCCTGGGAAGCCCGGGGAAGGCTTGAGATGACCTGCCCCTGCCCCAGGCCTCCTCCCTGCAGCAATACCAAGTGCTATTATGTAATCAATGGACAATTTACAATTTTATTTTTTATGGTTGTTTCTATATTGCTGTTAGCAAAAGTGAAATTAAAATATTTGAAAAGGACATCTTTATAAAGAGGAGAAATGTGCTTCCTTTTACCTTGTTCCTGTTTCAGCACACGCAGGGCCAAGCCCTGAACTGAAAGAAAGAGAAGCAAAGAGGAAGGTCAGGAGGGAGTGGGGAGGCGGGAGGGGAGGGAGGAGGAGCTGCGGGATCTGCTGTCCTCCCCTCCTGGTGCCTTCCCTCGCGGAGGGCTGCTTGGTAGGGATGCCATCAGGAGCCTCCCAGCTCAGGCTGTGAAATTAAGATACCCAGCATCGTTCCTGAGTGTGACCAAAGCCAGAGCCAAAGCAGACCCACGCCCTCCAGCGCTCTGCGCTCACTCGCTTCAGTCCTGTCTGGCTCTTTGCGACCCCATGGACTGTAGTGCACTAGGCTCCTTTGAGAGTCTCCACTGGAGCGGGGGGCCGTTCCCTCCTCCAGTGGATCTTCCCGAGCCAGGGCTTGAACCCAAGTCTCATGCATCACTGGCATTGGCAGGTGGGTTCTTTACCACTAGCGCCACCTGGGAAGCCCCTCCCCTACGTTAAACACTTCAAAGGTGACTGGATTCAGAATACTTGGGTCAAACTCAGAGCACAGCTGGATGGTGGACCCACAGGACGTATATTTCAAATCACAATTCCATCATCCAAGTAGCTTGCCTCGCATTACTGTCCCGTGTGGAGAATTTGTGTCAAACTCATCCAACATCTCAAGCAGCTGTCCTCAAAATGAAGCCGCATGAAGCATCACCTGGAGCAGCCGATGCAAAGGCATATTCCCAGGAAATTCCTGGGCTCTGCTCAAGGGCCCTGGCGTGCAGCTCTGGCTTAGGGCCTAGGAATCTGCTCCAACAAACACCCCAGTGAGACCAGCGTAGGTGGTCCACAGACACTTAGAGAAACCTGCAAAGGACCAAAGCAGGCAGGGAAGGCATGTCTTGATTTACTTTGGGACCTACTGCGGGACACCTGTTAGATACTTTGGAGGTAAAACCAGCAGGGCCCATTGGTAGCTGGAGACTAAGTATGACTTTCTGGCCAGCGGCTGGATGGGGGTTGCTGTTTACTGAGATGAGAAAATTTGAGGGGCGCACAAGTCAGGAGACGGGCAACATTAAAGGTTCCATCTCAGTTCTGTTATATTTCAATGTCTATCAGACATCCAAGCAGGAAGTGAGCAGGTGGTAGGCTGCAAGAACTTGGACTTCAGGAAAAGACCAATGTTGGATGCATAAATTCGGGAACCTGGATTTGGGTGTTTGGTTGATATAGGAAGCAAGTGTTGACAAAAGTACAGCACCCTAGGGACTCCAGCGTCTAGGGTTCTGATAGAGAAGGAACGGTCCAAGGAGACTTAGAAAGACCAGCTGGTGAAGTACAGGGGAAAACAGATGAAGGAGGTATGCGACCCTTAAAGAGGAAAATGTGTCAAGGAGAGTGTCGTCAGTATCGACTGCTGTGGAGAAATTAAAGGAAAGGTACACAGAGAGAAACAGTGCTTTCAAGCAAGACAGAGCCCATTTGTCCTTTATTACAGCAACAATAGCCCTTTCAGATCAGGGGTAGCACAGACGTCCAGTTGTGTGGGTTGGGAGAAAATGGAAAGTGAGGAAATGGATTCTTTCAAGTTGGTTTGCTGTAAAGGGAGCTGAGAAATAGGAGATGGACAAAGTCACAAAGTCAGGGAAACAATTTTTGGTTTCCTTGAAACAGTGTATAACAAAATAAATGCATAATAGAGTGTTAATTGTACATTAACAGTGTGTCATAATAAAATGTATAATAAAGGTGCTGACAATGGGAGTAATCTACTAGGAAAGAAGAAATGGATGGTGCAGGAGAGAGAAGAAAGTAATTGTAACAATGAAGTTCTTAAGGAGGAGAGGAGGGGAATGTCAGCGTGTAAGTGGGGGAGCCGGGCTGGGAGGGGAGCAGACACTCCTTTCATTGTCACAAGAGGGAAGATTGAAGATGAGTGGCTTAAGGAATCTCTGGTGGGAAGAGGAGGAGAGTTCCACTGGATCCTTCCTATTGTCCTTGTAAAATAGGAGGGTGACTTGGAGTTGGTGGAATGTTGAAGGTCTGGGAAGAAAGTTTTGAAATAATTATCTCATCAAGTGGGCGTGTTCATTTATTAGGAAGAGTAGTGGAACCATCCGGCGGTGTTGGCTCCCCATGTGAGGCATGTGGTCTTTCAGGGTGATGCAAATCCTGTGAATGAGGTTGTATGGTTGTATGTGTGTGTTTTTTCCCTCCAGCAATGGTTAGCGTACACAGAGAGCAGGCAGGGGCTGTGCCAGGCAGGTACACGGGAGGATAGAGAAGCAAAAGTTAAAATGTTTTGCAAAAGAGCAACCAGTGTTGAATCGAGGAGTCCCAACTGAGTAAGGAGGGAAGAGGGAACACGGAGATAAAGGACTGGAGTGCAGGCGCGCCAGTGCCAGAGCTCTGGGTCCACAGCTGGAGGTCTAGGTGCCATCTGGAACTCCCTGCGTGACAGGGCTGGTGGAGAAAGGCTGGACAGGTCACGATCAGAGTGTGGGGACAGTGGAAGTGACAGTTCAGGGACCCAGCCTGATGCTACATTAGCTGCCTGGTGGTTCTGGCTAAGTGTGTGCTGCATGCACAGGTGATGTCGGTCAAGACTGAGAGACCCCATGTGGACCTCACCCGGCTTATTTTAGAAAGGGCCTTTGTGCTCAGTCGACAGCATTCCCCTTGGCTTCTCTGCAACAGCAGAGCATCTCTCACTCTAACTCCCTGTCACAGCCCTGGGTCTGAGATTGTGATGGCTGGGGAAGAAGGGCTGGGGGAGCACAGCAGTGGCGGCCCCGCCAGGATACACGGGCCAAGGACAGCCTGATTCCTATCTGACGGGAATCTGATTGGAACCACTGAGACACATGGAAGGTTTCAGACGAGGCTATTTTTAAATACCCTGTTCACAGGCTCAAAGCAAACATTGGTGGAGACAGCTAGGCGGTCTCCGAGGGAAGTTGATTCAGGAAGAGAAACCTCAGACATTGGAGCACTATGGACAGTAGTCACCCATACTCACAGCAAGGAGATAAGTCCATTGGGGATGTTTCCCAACCGGCAGGGACAGGCGCCTATAGTGGGTGGAAATTCCCTGGGAAGGGATCCGCCAAGGCATGGTTCAGCTCTGCTGGACCGGAGTGTGTTTATTTCCTAGACCATTTTATCAGATGGGGAGTCCCTCAGTCATGCTTCTTCCAATCCCTTCCTCCCGACATGGGGACAACTGAAGCCTGAGAAAGGACCCAAGGGACTCTGCTTCCCTCAAGGAAACTCCCTCCCGAGGGGCACCTGGGCACCACCCACTGCCCCTCGAGCCTCGCATGGTCAGGGTGCCCCGTCTGGTGGAACAAGACTGAGGTAGAACAAGGGCGTGCCCTCTCCTATCCCGTTTCCAGTCAGAGTGGGTGGGGCGTGGAATTGTCCCAGCATCCCAAGTCAGAGGACTTGGCCCAGGCCGTCCGGGCTCACAGAACCATTGGAAGAGCCAGGCTGTTTTAAGACGTGATTCCCAGAGCTGCTCTGGATTCCAGCAGGCAAACTTGTGGGCTTCTGGCAGTACCTGAGTGGGTGATTCTCAAGAGGTCTTCTGTCTGCCTCTCTGCCTGCTGCCACGCTGGGTTTCTACTCACACAACACCCGCCCCCCACCAACAAAAGATGTGTGCTTCCCACCCCTATCAATTCTTCAGTTCTCTGCGGATACCAACTGGGTGTTCTACGTCTTAATTTTGACACTGTCCACACACAAAATGTCGTTCCCTATATCCCCCACTCCCAACCATAGTAGCCTCTGAGCTCAGCTGTCTACACCTCTCCCTAAGGAAAGACTGAATATACCATCCTAAAGATGCGGCATGGTGCCCAGGAAGTGAAAAGCGATGCTCTGAAAGCAGGTTTCTGTTAAATGTTTTCAGCCACTTCTGTTTCTAGCAAAGGAGACACAGAGTCTTCCTGAGTGGTCCATTTCAGAAAAGTGGATCAGAGGGACTCACTGACCATTCCCCTGGGGGAGGAGAGCCAGGAGTCTCTGTGCTGTTGGCTGCCTGGGAGGGGTGGGCAAACTGTACCCACACAAGAAGCCTCCTGAAGAAAATGACCTTGACACCTCTACAGCTTCAAAAGGACCTCTAAGGCTGAATGCCTGGCTCTTTCATAGGAACAGAGATGTACAGTGAGACATGCATCCCAGGGGCTGGGCCGAAGGAGGAGGTGACAGCACTGCTTCAAGGGACAAAGCAGAGAGCAAGAAGCAGCCTTGGGGAGTGATGAGTCTTAGGGAAGAAGGGACAGGAGAGAGACTTGCCCTGAAGAAATGGGGCTAGAATTCAATCATATAATATGTCGGAAGAGTATGGCTTTATATCAACCCCAAGCTGCAGGTGGGGCACACCATATGCTGTCAGAGTCAGGTGGCTTTAGCAATCTGAGTGCGACTTTTTTCTCCTGTCCTGCAGACAAAGAAGCAGGTCCAAGAGCTGGAGTGGCTGGCCACTGTCACCGTCTGGGTGATGCAGAACTGGGAATGCACCAGGGCCTCCTAACTCCTCATATTGGCTCTTCCCAGCACTCTCTCTTCCCTGCAGAACCTTGTCTCCGGACCCACACGGAGAAGGAGGTCTGAGAAAACAAATCTGAGAAGTTCTTCCCCCAGTACTGTAAATAATTTTTTTTTTTCAGATTTTTAACATGGAGTTTGGTGGTTCAGATGGTGAAGAATCCACCTGCAATGTGGAAGATCCAGGTTTGATCTCTGGGTCGGGAAGATCCCCTGGGGAAGGGAATGGCAACCCACTCCGGTATTCTTGCCTGGAGAATCCCATGGACAGAGGAGCCTGGTGGGCCATGGAGTCGCAGAATCAAACAGGACTGAGCCACTAACACTTACTGAGTTAAGGAAATCCTAAAATGCCCCCTGCTGGAGAAACAGAGGAATCTACTAATACATGGTTTGTTTTCCAAAGACTGTAGCATTGTCAAGAATTTACACCTTGATATTTTCATTTGTGATTGTCATCACTTTATTTGGTGGAAAATTCAAAGTTCAAATGCTATTTCCATCATTAAAAAACTGAAATCTCTAGTTGGAATACACTGTCACAATTAAATTAAATTCTACCAATACTTTTTAGTATTTACTATGTGCCAGGCAATATGCCAATCCTAGGAAAGCAAGGTGACTAGTAGCTGAAGGTTTATATGGTTCTTTGGTTTTATTCATGCCATCTCAACAGAGATTCATGTTTTGTGTCCATTTTAGAAATCTGTATGACCTTGGGATAAGCAAAGATCTTTTTATATAAAAATGCAAAAAAAAAAAACCCAAACCAAAAAATTTTAACAACTTGGATTTTATCAAAATGTAAAACTTCTGATCTTTGAGGAAAGATTGCTTATGGAAAAATAAATCACAAACTTGGAGAAAATATTCTCAATATATATGTCTGACCAAGAACTTATAGCCAGAAAATTTTAAAAAAGCTTCTTAGAACTCAGTAATAAAAAGACAACTTAATTTTTTTAATGTGCAAAAAAATTCAAACACACCCTTCACAGGAAAACAAATGGCCAGTAAGCATGTGAAATGCTCAACACCGCCCGTCATCAGGGAAAAGAAAACTGAAACCACGATGGTGCACCACCTCCCAGGCTTCCCAGGTGGCGCTAGTGGGAAAGAACCCGCCTGCCAAAGCAAGAGATGGAAGGGAAGTGGGTTCAATCCCCGGGCTGGGAAGATCCCCGGAGGAGGGCATGGCCACCCACTCCAGTATTCTTGCCTGGAGAATCCCCACGGACGGAGGAGCCGGGAAGGCTGCAAACCATAGGGTCGCAGAGTCAGACATGACTGAAACGACTTAGCACGCACGCGTACCACTTCACACCCAGGAGAAATACTAAAAAAGACGAGTAACACTAAATGTTGATGATGTGGAGCAAACTCATATGTTGCCCCCAGTAGGTTCAGTTGGTTATTTCTCTGAATCGGGTGCCAGCCGTGCCTACACACGGTTACAATAATTGCAGAGAGCCTTTCATATCCACACTGGATTTTATGCTCTGTGACCAGACACAGCACTCCCATCCACTCTTGACTTAGATATTATTGTTGTCTCCATCACCACAGAAAAGGAGACTGAGGCTCAGAAATCAGTGATTTTTTTTTTTTTTTAGGACCACAGAGAAGATGATAGACCTGGGATTCAAGTTCAAGTGCCAAGGAACTTGGTTTTCTGAATTCTGTCACTTTTTGTGCCCCAGGAAATGTAACTGGGTTACTATGTTAATTAATTGAAATCACTGTGAGTAATAACATATCAATAACAACAGTAACAGATCTAAGAAGTAGAACTAGGCTGTAACATTCATGTTCTTGCTCAGAGCAGTCCACACGTGTTTTTCGAATGATAGAATGACTATAACACCTACTGTTGTGTTTAACAATGCTTTATTTATGAGTATTTTGTTTCAACAAATACAACAATACACTGAGGCATTGTTAGGAACGTGGCATTCAGAAAGGATTAAGACACAGTCCTGGCCTTCCAGGAACTTAAAAGCCAGTGTTAAACCCTGCTCAGCTCAGGCCTGTTTTCTCCTGTGTGTGGCCCTCACACCAGCTATCACTTCCGACAGAAATCCCATCGGCTCCTAGTGACTCACTGAATGGGCGCAAAGTAGGGCACCACACCTGGACTGCCTTGCTTTCCAGGAAGTATAGTGGCATTTTCCAAAGTCAAATGGAGGAAGAAACTGACAAGTACAAGGGCGCTGATGCCCAGAGTAGGAAAGAGCAATTTAAATCAGACCTGGCTTGCGGGATCCAGAACACACAGAACCGTTTTTAATAGGGCTGTCAGCCTCCAGCCTGACAGCCCTAGCCTGCTTGAGAATTGGTAATGTTAGAGTTTTGACATGCTTTTTTTTTAACCTAATTATAAAATCTGATAAATCAAGCAAACACAGGTCTTTTTTGCCTTTTTTCACAAATTTTAAAACAACTTTTATAAATCATAGCAAATACCTCCAATTATAAACATTTCTCTGGGAAGGAGGTGGTGTAGGTAGGGGCACTTCTGTGATACATACCTTTTATTTACACATGTTCTGCCCTTTTGAGGGCAGAGGAAAGAAAGCAAAGATGGTTATTCTTCTTTTCCGTGATGAGAAGCATTCTCCTGAAGGACCCCTCGATTTTGTGCATTTCAATCCTTTTTAAAGTTTTGGCATATTCATTTGTAGAATGAATGATGGTGAGTAAGCTTTCCCTGCCCACGTTTGGTTGTCCAGATGAGCCCCTGCATCAACTTGTTTAGCTTCCCAGATGGCTTAGTGGTAAAGAATCTGCCTGCCAATGCAGGAGATGCGGGTTTGATCCCTAGGTTGGGATGATTCCCTGGAGGAAGAAATGGCACTCACTCCAGCATTCCTCCTTGGAGAATTCCATGGAGAGAGGAGCCTGGTGGGCTACAGTCCATGGGGTCGCAAAGAGTCAGACACGACTGAGCACACAGCACACAGGCTCTTTCACGTGTCCCTGTTCATATTTATGGGCAAGGTTTATGCTCATATTTATGGACTGAAGCCCCCTCCCAACTTATCAATTGAAATTCACCTGCAGCCTCTCCTTTATAAATGAGTTCCCCACGTGATCTGAAAATATTATTTAGCAGTAGGAATGGGCATGTAAATCAAATGCAAATCAAATCAGCAAAATGTATTCTGTCTAATATCAAAATAAACTAATAGAGCTGCTACAATGACATATCTAGGAATATAAAATGACTGAGAAAATAAATCAATAAATCATTTTAGCAGTTTCAAGTATTGACCTTCTAAAGTTTTCGCCATTTTTTTTTTTGACTGGCAAGCTGTCACCTGCTAGATGAAAATGTGATTGTCTGAACCATAATTTGACTTACAGAATCATATCAGACTCTCAACCATGATACTTGGTAGGTGACTTTAGTCCTAAGTAAATGTCTCAGTGTCAATGGTTTTGTTTTGTGTGCTGAATCTTCTACTGAACTAAGGAATTTCACTAAAGAATTTCTTAGCCTTTATAGTACTGCTTGATACTTCTATTTATTCAATATTTCTGTTACCAACTAAGTCATAAAAATGTTTATCAAAATGTCCTATTAAATAATTGGTTTAATTTTATCAACTTTTGTTCACCTGCAACCCATGAAGTTTCGTGAATATCAATCAGCCACGTGGAAGGAACTTCCATGATGGTTTTTACTCTTGTCATCAAATGTGCATTTATATATAATTTATTTAAAAATGAATAATTTTCTCTTACAATTGATGTTTCATTACTTTAAATATTCTTTATTTTTTTTCTTTATACATATTTATATATGACCTATATCTTCATTGGACTTCCCTAGTAGCTCAGCTGGTAAAGAATCCACCTGCAAGGTAAGAGACCCAGGTTCAACTCCTGGGTCTGGAAGATCTGCTGGAGAAGAGATAGGCTACCCATGCTGATATTCTTGGGCTTTCCTGGTGGCTCAGCTGGTAAAGAATCCACCTGCAATGAGGGAGATCTGGGTTTGATCCCTGGGTTGGGAAGATCCCCTGGAGAAAGGAACAGCTACCCACTCCAGTATTCTGGCCTAGAGAATTCAGTCATGGGGTTGCAAAGAGTTATACTGAGTGACTTTCACTTTTATATTTTTAATTATCTCATCTTTTCTCATTATCTTCTGCTGCTCTTTCTTACTTTCTATATTTAGGTTTATAAGTGTAACAACTCTATCATTCATCAAAATAATTTTTCAGCTTTAATAACTGAAATATTCTTTCTTATAAAACAAAACAAAGTTTTGAGGTAAGTTAGAATATTATTTACTTGAATCAAGTCTCTAATTTGTCTAATTTGAATATTATTTATTGATACTTAAGCCAAGTCTCTAATTTAAAATTTTTTCCCCAAATATTTAATCACTCCCATTTCAGTTTCCTGCTCTATAGGAATTATCTAAGTTTCACATTTAAATATAAAGTCCTCAGCTGTTTAAGCCCCACACTCCTTTCCCTCTGTAGATAATCTAATTACCACTCAATACTCAGAATCACAGAGCCAGACCATCGGTACCCTTGACTCTGGCAATGGGCACTATGCGAATGGACCAGCACTAGATACCCAGCACCTGGACGTGCCCGTTCTGGGCCTGGATGCCCTCAGAACTGTTCCTCACCCTTTCTCTGCTCTGCTGAGTATCGAAGGGGCAGCCTGCAGCCTGCAAACCCCCTTCTCGGCTGTCAGCTGTGTTCAGCCCAATGGGAGGTGCTGGTGGGGATGGAAATTCAGGAGAAGAGAAACCAGGGTGTTTCTCTCATCCCTCCCTCTGGCAGCATGTCCAACAGCAACTCCCTCTCGCCTGCAGTTCCAGCACTGCCATGCAAGCCCCTGGCTCTGGTACCTACTATCGCCTCCTCCTCTCTCTCAGCCCAGGGATGGAGGGCTTTCCCTCTGCTCCTGGACTTACATTGTCCCTGGGTGATTCTGAACCTCTCCATCCCCTGGGGAACCGATTTCCTGCATTAAATCTCCTTTGCTATCCCAGTTAACCCTTGGCTGATGTGTTGCAATTTCAAAGCACAGTGATAACATCCTGTGGGGAGGCACTGCCCCCTCCCACCAGCCATGGGTTTTCCCTTCAGTACCTCCTGTGGCTTGGATCTGCCTGTTGCCAGCTCTTCCCAGCTCTGATTTCAGCAACATCTTTTTGTTTGCGGCTTGAACTTTCGTTTCGAGGAAGAAACTACGTCATGGAAAACTGCTCACCCTGCCCATCCCTGCTCTGCCAAGAGCCAGCTGTTGAACACTGGCCAACACGCCCCTGGTGGAGATCAGGATGAGTTAGTGCAGTGAACACTTGTCCACTGACTGCTGGCAGAGCAGAGGGCTTCTCTGCAGAGGTGGGTGTCCAGCCTTAGAGGAGAGCTGGCCCCATGTGAAGATGACTAGAGAGCCTGGCTAGCTTCTGTGTCCGGAGCAGGGCTGTGTTAGGGTGAGGGGAGGGAGGAACTCGGCTCAGGCACAAAATGTTAGGGGCATCAGGAACCTCAGTAATCAAGACAACTGGTATTTTTAACACAATATTTTTAAAGGTCAAAATCAATGCCCCCAAGCTCTATATGAAGAAAATAGCAACATTTCAGTGCAGACAGGATTGAACAAGGCTGAGATCCCAATGAGGTGAAGAAGGTTAAGTCATGCAATATCCATCTTGGTCAGGTTTTGATCATTTTTTCACATGGACTTTTTTGTATTAATTTTGATTTTCTTTAAAGTTCATGACTTTCCACTTGGCAATGATTTCTTGGCTACAACACCAAAAGCACAGATGACCAAACAAAAAAAGATAAATTTCATCTAAAGTAAAGATTTTTGTGAGTCCAAGGACATGATCAACAGATGAAAGAGGCTAGGAGAATGGGAGAAAATATTTGCAATTTACATATCTGATAAGAGATTAATATCCAGAATATTTAAAGAGCTCCTAAAACTCAATAACAAAACCCACAACAACCCTTTTTAAAAATGAGCATAGGGCTTACACTTCTCTGCAAGGAGATATACAAATGGTCAATAAGCACATGGAAAGATGCTCAACATCACTAAATATTAGAAAATTGCAAATCAAAACTGCAGTGAACCACCACCTCATACCTATGAAGATAACTATTATGAAAAACAGGAAATGATAAGTGTTGGAGAGGATGTGGAAAAATCGGAACTCATGCATTGCTGCTGCTGCTGCTAAGTCGCTTCAGTCGTGTCCGACTCTGTGCGACCCCATAGATGGCAGCCCACCAGGCTCCACCATTCCTGGGATTCTCCAGGCAAGAGTACTGGAGTGAGTTGCCATTGCCTTCTCCGCATGCATTGCTAGTGGGAATGTAACATAGTATGTTACATTCTATGTAACAGCAGTTACAACTGCTGTGGAAGACAGTGTGGAGTTTCCTCAAAAATTTGAAAATAGAACTGCCAGATGGTCCAGCAATTGCACTTCTGGGTGTTAAACTAAAAGAATTTAAAGCAGGGACTCAAACAGATGTTTGTATACTCAGCATTATTTATGAGAGCTACCATGTGAAGTAAGCCAGGTGCCCATTGATGGAGGAACAGATAATCAAAAAGTGGTCTCTCATACAACGGAATACTATTCAGCCTTTTAAACGAATGGGAATTCTAGCACATACTACAATATGGATGAACCCTGAAGACCGTATACTATGCAAAATAAGCCAGCCACAAAGGGACGAATACTGTGTGATTCCACTTCCATGAAGTACATGGAGGAGTCAAATGCATACAGACAGAAGGTAGAAGGGGGGTCGCCAGGGGTGGGAGGAACGGGGAATGGAGTTATAGTTTAGCTTCAGTTTTGCAAGATGAAAAAAGCTGGGCAGTGAATGGTGCTGACAGTTGCGCATTGTGAATGGACCTGATGCCGATGAACTATACACATAAAAATGGTCAAGATGGCAAATTGCATGTTATGTGTATTTTGCCAAAACCTTTTCTTAATTAGGGGAAAAAAGCAAGGTGCAAACCAGTATATAATTGGTTACTCATGTTAAATGGAGGGAGGAGGGGATAAGACTCCAGTATTTTATTTGCATGGATATGCATTTTCAAAGCTCTGAAAAGATGCATAAGAAACTAAAAATAAACTTTACCTTGCAGGGCTTGGGTGGGAACTGGGCAGATGGAAGGCAAAGGAGGGTGTGACACTTGTCACATATCTTATAAGAGGTTCTAATTTTATATAAACAAGTCTCGGAAATTCCCAGGTGCTCATGGAAAAGCAGAAATCAGATTCGAAGGTTGCATAATGGCCATGTGGCCGCCTATGAATGCTAACTCTTTCTAGTGGGGTTTACCTTGACCTGCCATTGATCGGTGCCTTGTTATCTGTCTTATCTCACCTGAAACCCAGCATGAACCTCAGACCAACCAGCAGAGCATTTTCCTCTGGAAACAGCCCAGCTCCTTTGAGAGCAGGGGGCCCTGAAGCTCCTGGGACCCTTCCCTCTGGGGGGAAGGTCCATCCTTCCCCTGGGCTTTCTGTCACTCCCATGGATGCTCTTTCATTGGTGATCTGGATGGGCCAGACCTGCTTGCCAAACTCTCTGTGTTTCGGGAAGACTCAAGGATGCTCCCCCCTCAGCCTTACTGAGGGGTGACCACTCTAGGCACAGTCGGGGGACCTGAGGACAGACACCTGTGGGGCGGGCTCCCCCTTCACCTCCCCTGCTCAGGGAGTTCTGGCCCTGGGTCCCTGCCTTGTCCTGCCCACCTCACCTTGGCCTGGGCCCATTCCCATGCAGGAGCCCTGCTCCTTAGTCCCACTCTGCAGTCAGACACGCATGGGTTTGAATTCTGGCTCTACTGCTTACGATCTGTGTGACCCTGGGGAAGGTAGTTAACCTGCCTGAACCTCCTGCCTAAAACAGGGACACTAAGCAAATACCATGGACATGCGTGGTCTCCTGCTGGGAGGCCATGGTCCACACCGGCTTCAGGCGCCAGCATGGTTCTGCCTCTTGAGCTGGTTGGTGGCCACACAGGACTTTGCTTTATAATTATTTCTTAAACTGGACTTTGAATTGTATGCACTTTCCTATAGATATGTTCTACCATACAGTTTCCCCTATTATACAGAGGGAAGTAAGCCAGAAAAAGACACCAATACAGTATACTAACGCAAATATATGGAATTTAGAAAGATGGTAATGATAACCCTGTATGTGAGACAGCAAAGGAGACACAGGTGTATAGATCAGTCTTTTGGACTCTGTGGGAGAGGGCGAGGGTGGGATGATGTGGGAGAATCGCATTGAAACATGTATATTATCATATGTGAAGCAGATCGCCAGTCCAGGTTCGATGCATGATACAGGATGCTCGGGGCTGGTGTACTGGGATGAACCAGAGGGATGGAATGGGGAGGAAGGTGGGAGAGGGTGTTCAAGGTGGGGAACACATGTACACCCAGGGCAGATTCATGTCAATGTATGGCAAAACCAATACAATAATGTAAAGTAATTAGCCTCTAATTAAAATAAATAAATTTATATTTTTTTAAAAAAGAATTGATAAAATAAACAATTAAAAAAATAAAGCTATAGAAACAATATCAGGTGCTGAACAAATGCTAGTTTAGTTACCCCTACCCCCATAACATTTCAGTTCTCATCTTTCTTAAAAATCCTTTGACTCTCAGCTATCACAGATCTCTCTCCCTTTCCAGCCAAGCTCCTAAAACTGCTGATGTGAACCTCAGCTCCTGTCTCACCGTGTCCTTTCTCTGAGCTGCCGTGGTGTCAGGCTGCGCCTGGACAGCTCTGATCACCCACTGGGCTTCTGAGGGGCTGGACCACCGCTGGCCGCATGGTCGAGGGCAGGGGGAGGGGGCGGATCTCCTTCCCCACCGCAGGAAGCGCACCTCCCAACAGTAGCCAACCTCATCCCAGTGCGCGAAGGCGCTCCCCGGGCACAATCCCAGGTGCGAGGGCCTGTAGATGATCCAAAGCGATGTCTCACAGCAGTGTTGTTGTTGCTCAGTCACGCAGTCATGTCCACATCTTTGCGACCCCATGGACTGCAGCACGCCAGGCTCCCCTGTCCTTCACTGCCTCCCTGAGTTTGTGCAAACTCATGTCTATTGAGTCGGTGATGCCATCCAACCATCTCATCCTCTGTCACCCCCTTCTCCTCCTGCCCTCAATCTTTCCCAGCATCAGGGTCTTTTCCAATAAGTAGGCTCTTCACATCAGGTGGCCAAAGTATTGGATCTTCAGCTTCAGCATCAGTCCTTCCAATGAATATTCAGGGTTGATTTCCTTTAGGATGGACTGGTTTAATCTCTTTGCCGTCCAGGGGACTGTCAAGAGTCTTTTCCAACACCTCAGTTCAAAAGCATCCATTCTTCTGGGAGTAATTCATCCATTTGAGGAAATACACTGCTTTCTCAGCTCCATTCCTGAAGAATCTGCCAGGAGGAAAGCTCCAGAAAAAGAATTCTTCCCCACCAATCACCTACTACACACCAGGATCTTCTCATACACCAGCCTACGCAATTCGTCTTCCAGTCCTACAGATTGGGGGCTGTGATTGTCCAAATTTTGCAGGCGAGGACCCTGAGGCTCAGAGGAGGTGAGTAACTTGCAGTGGGTCACATGGGTGGGAGGGTGGAGTCAGGATTTGCAGCCACGACCGTGTGTCTCCCTTGGCCACACCTTTCCTGGGATCAAGCTTACCAGCATTTCTCCAAAATGTCCACGTGCCTGAGAGTTGCTTGGCTTCCTGTTAATTCTGACTCACAGGTCTGTGACCTCAGAGTCTGCATTTCTAACAAGCTCCCAGGGATGATGCTGCAGCCTGTGGACCTCACTTTGAGTAGCAAGACGGGAGAACAGGCAGAATCAAGCATACATGTAACCCAGGGAGTCACTGGGGTCTCCCTGATTTAAGGGTGCACCAGCTAAACTGGATGGACTGAATGTTTGTGTCTCCCCAAAATTCATGTTGAATCCTAACCCAGGTTGTGATGGGATGCGGAGGCGGGGCCTCTGGGAGGTGATTAGGTTAAAAGGATGAGCCATCATTGGGGGGAATTAGTGTCCTTATAAAAGAGACCCCCCGAGGGACCCCTTGCCTCCACCACATGAGGACACAACGAGAAGACGGCCGTCTATGAACCAGCACCCCGTGAAAAGCCCTGGGTAGAGGTTTTCAGCCTGCCTTTCCAGGATGCGCCTTTCCCACACTTTCTACTGATGCCCTGCTCGAGTGTTTTTGTTCACAGGCGTACTTGCAGACTGGTTCAGGGTTCAGGTTGCTCTCTGATCAGAGGTGAGGAGCTGGTAACCCCACTCTCTGTTTGATCTGACCCGAGGCTGCTGGGTTGCACCCACCGCGTCTACCCCCAGTACTGGTGCCACCCTTCCAACCTGGTTATTTGTTCTCATTCCCCAACAACAACCAGCATAGCTTCCCTCCTTCCTGCTTGTAAAATTAATTGCACAGAGAATGAGAAGTCGGGGCTTTCATGTTTCTAAGTTCCTTAGCTGCAATTTTTGCCGTAAACTACTCCTGTAATAACTGGCCCAGCCAGCCTGACCCAGTTTCCCCAATGCACAGTCCATACTTCTCGACAGATGCCTTCTGAGTCTTAACCACGTGCAGAACTTGCTTCTTTCTTCCAGGGTTAAACAGCAGGAATGCTGGAGTGGCATCTTTGCAAATCTCTATTGTATGACATGGGGCTGGCACGAGATGGAGGCCTTGGCTGCTTTGACAGCTCATAGAATTACTGAGCCCACAGATGCTCGACTGATCACCGTCTCCTCTCCACTTATGTCCCATCACAAGCTGGGGACATTTGCTAAGCACAGGTTCAGAGCTGCCTGCCCTGGGAACTGATGCTACACCTCTGCACACGGCTCTGGTGTCTGCAAGCACAGGCTCTACCAGGGTTCCCACCAGTGAGACAAAACGTCCAAGGGGCCGAGATTTGAAAATGGTGGGTCTTGACAACAAACTCCCCAGGGGACCCTAGACAGGGAAGAATTGTCATCCTTGGATCCATTGACCCACATAAGCACTACAGGACCTCGGGAGCAGGGAGATGAGAGAAGTCAAAGGGGCCTGTTGAGGTGAGGCCAAACACACCTGGCACCTCGGCGACAAGACAGCATTCAGCCCCCTCTCTGGAGCACCACCAGCTTCATAGGCAATGTTGACTCTGGCAGGAGGGGAGGATGCTATCAGCTCACAAGGTCTGAGCCTCAAGGCAAGGGCAGAGAGGCTGATAAGCTAAGTGGGGCCTGGGAACTGCGCCAGGCACAGGTACATGACCTATCATGCTTTGTTCTGGCCGACCACAGCTAGGGCTGTGGACGATTGTCCGGCTGTGACCTGGTACCCGGGGCAGACTGGCGGGGGGTGGGGAAGAAGGCCAGCCTAGCCCCCAAGATGTGCCCCCAAACATGAGTTGTCTGCATTTTTCTCCGAATGTATATACGAGGATCCCTCACATTATGGTTCTTTACCCTTTGTGTTGGAGAGGGACCCTTTGAGAATCTGATGAAAGCCAGTACCTTCTACTCTGAAAAATGTAGCATTTAATGTGCAGCTGAGAGTTTGTTTTTTGATCCCTATTTAATCAATCCCTGGGTCAGGAAGATCCCCTGGAGGAGGGCATGGCAACCCACTCCAGCATTCTTGCCTGAAGAATCCCATGGACAGAGGAGCCTGGTGGGCCACAGTTCATGGGATGGCAAAGAGTCGGACATGCCTGAGTGACTAACACTTTCACTTTAGTCACTCACACTCAAACCCTGAATGCAGGGGTTCAGGGAGCATCTGGGGGGTGGCACACCCAGGGAGGGCATGACAGTTCTGCACCCCTCCCCACACCCTGCCTCGTGTGTCTCCTCCATCTGGCTGATCCTCCTTAGGTGTTTTATCAGGTTATTGCCCAAAGGCCTCCCCGGCCTGGATGGCTCCAAGTGTGCCGTCGTATCTGGGGACAGACCTGGAGGACTTTGCCTGGGTTCCCTATCCTTTTCCTGGATGTTCCCATCTCTTTCCAACATGTGCCAGTCCCAGCCCTTCATCACCTGGCCCGCCTCCTGCTGCAGGGCTCTCCCCAGTCCAGATCCCTCAGACTGGTGGCTGGCTTCTCCTAAGACCCACAGTCCCCTTCATATGGGGTTCCTCAGCCTCAGCTGCAGCTCAGGCTCTGCACTACGCCAGCTGCTGCAGGACGTGGGAGGGGCTTTATCCCCCTTTTCTAAGGGGTCCCGGTGCCTTGATTCCTGCAGCATTAAGGGTAAGTCAGGTGTTTCCAGGCAGTGGAGTTGGACAGAGTATCAGCAGAAGGCCAAAGCTTTCTTTGTAGCTCAGCTGGTAAAGAATATGCCTGCAATGCAGGAGACCCCGGTTCAATTCCTGGATCAGGAAGATCTCCTGGAGAAGGGATAGGCTACCCACTCCAGTATTCATGGGCTTCCCTGGTGGCACAGGTGATGAAGAATCCACCTGCAATGCTGGAGACATGGGTTCAATCCCTGGGTTGGGAAGAGCCCCTGGAGGAGCCTGGAGAATCCCCATGGACAGAGGAGCCTGGCAGGCTACAGTCCACGGGGTCACAGAGAGCTGGACATGACAGAGTGACAAAGCACACAAAGGGGAAACGCTCAGTGAGCAGTAACCAGATCAACAGGTTTCCAGATGGCTGCGTGGATGAGAGCCCGGCAACCTGTCACCAAAGCAGGAAGAAACACAGCCCACTTCCGGGTCTCTGCTGCATCTGGCCTCAAGCAGGGGTGAGCTTCAGGGCTCTGAACGTGTCCTTTTCATCCTGCCTGTGTCAGGTTTCAGGAAAGGAGAAAGCAAAATGCCAGGCTTGGGTCTTTCCCTCAGAGTTCTCCTGGCTTCATGGGGAGGCAGGTGAGCATCCAGACTTCACGAGAACTAACAGGGCACCTGCTCTGCCATAGACACTGTGGTTTTTTTTTCCCCTTTAATTAATTAATTAATCTAGCTGTGCTAGCTTTTAGTTGCAGCACATGGGATCTTTAGTTGAGGCATCAGGGATCAAGTTCCCTGACCAGGGATGGACAGCCCCTGCATTGGGAACATGGAGTCTTAGCCACTGGACCACCAGAGAAGTCCCAAAGCCCATTATTTTAAGCAAATGCTTTTATCTGTGCGGGGTTTCCCTGATAGCTCAGATGGTAAAGAATCCACCTGCAATGCAGGAGACCCTGGTTCGATTCCTGGGTCGGGAAGATCCCCTGGAGAAGGGATAGGCTCCCCACACCAGTATTCTTGGGCTTCCCTTGTGCTGCAGCCAGCACAGCAGGTAGGGATCGAGAGTGGTTGATGCACAGTTTGGCAAAAAAAACCTAGAGACAGAATTAAAGTTTTAAAGATAGGACTAGGGGACTCAAGACCTCAGTTCAGTTGCTCAGTCGTGTCTGATTCTTTGCGATCCCATGGACTGCAGCACGCCAGGCCTCCTGTCCATCACCAACTCCTGGAGTTTACTTAACCTCATGTCCATTGAGTTGGTGATGCCATCCAACCATCTCATCCTCTGTCATTCCCTTCTCCTCCTGCCTTCAATCTTTCCCAGCATCAGGGTCTTTTCAAATAAGTGAATTCTTCACATCAGGTGGCTAAAGTATTGGAGTTTCAGCTTCAACATTAGTCCTTCCAATGAATATGCAGGACTGATTTCCTTTAGTCAGTGGTTGGATCTGGTTGGATCCAGATGGACTGGTTGGATCTCTTTGCTGTCCCAGGGACTCTCAAGAGTCTTCTCCAACACCACAGTTCAAAAGCATCAATTCTTCGGCACTCAGCTTTCTTTAGTCCAACTCTCACATCCATACATGACTATTGGAAAAACCATAGCTTTGTCTAGACAGACATTTGTTGGCAAAGTAATATCTCTGCTTTTTAATATGCTGTCTAGGGTGATCATAACTTCTCTTCCAAGGAGCAGTCGTCTTTTAATTTCATGGCTGTAGTCACCATCTGCAGTGATTTTGGAGCCCCCAAAATAAACTCTGTCACTGTTTCCACTGTTTCCCCATCTATTTGCCATGAAGTGATGGGTCCAGATGCCATGATCTTAGTTTTCTGAATGTTGAGCTTTAAGCCAACTTTTTCACTCTCCTCTTTCACTTTCATCAAGAGGCTCTGTAGTTCTTTGCTTTCTGCCGTAAGGGTGGTGTCATCTGCATATCTGAGGTTATTGATATTTCTCCCGGCAATCTTGATTCCAGTTTGTGCTTCATCCAGTCTGGCATTTCTCATGATGTACTCTGCATAGAAGTTAAGTAAGCAGGGTGACAATATTCAGCTTTGACAATATACTCCTTTCCTGATTTGGAACCAGTCTGTTGTTCCATGTCCAGTTCTAACTGTTGCTTCCTGACCTGCATATAGGTTTCCCAAGAGGCAGGTCAGGTGGTCTGGTATTCCCATCTCTTTAAGAATTTTCCACAGTTTGCTGTGATCCACACAGTCAAAGACTTTGGCATAGTCAATAAAGCAGAAGTAGATGTTTTTCTGGAACTGTCTTGCTTTCTCAATGATCCAATGGATGTTGGCAATTTGATCTCTGGTTATTGATTACTTTAAACTATCTTTGTTATTTTCTTGTAGAAGGGCTATCACCTAGCTGGAGGTCAGAGCTGGAGGTTGCCTTGGGAAAACATCTTCGTGTGTGCACAAGCAGTGTTATGAACTTGCGCTGACCCAACGTTCCAAGGTCCACACTATGTTTTTCCTTAGCTTAGCAGGGCATGACAACGCCAACTGATCAACCCGATGTGCTTTTATTTGGGTTATGCTGTACTGCTATTATTTTGCTTTTATTCTTTTCCCATGGTGATTTTCTCATGGCTTAGGCAGAGCAACAGGTGGCTATTAACCCCTGTACCCTTGTGGCTCACCTGGTAAAGAATCCACCTGCAATGTGGGAGACCTGGGTTCGATCCCTGGTTTGGAAGATCCCCTGGAGAAGGGAATCCCCTGGAAAAGTACTACCCACTCCAGTACTCTGTCCTGGAAAATTTCATGGACTGTATAGTCCACAGGGTTGCAAAGAGTTGGACATGACTGAGCAACTTTCACTTTTCACTTTATCTGTGCATATGAGAATTCCATTGTTCTGTTAAGCTAAGAAAGGCCTTCCCTGGTGGCTCAATGATAAAAAAAAAAAAAAAATCTGCCTGCAATGCAGGAGACACAGTTTCCATCCCTGTATCAGGAAGATCCCCTGGAAGAGGAAATGGCAACCCACTCCTGTATTCTTGTCTGGGAAATCCCATGGACCAGACAGAGGAGCCTGGCGGGCTACAGTCCATGGTGTTGCCAAAGAGTCACAACTTAACAACAGTAACCCAGGAACTTCTGAAAGAGTACCTTGGATCAGGAAAAAAAAGATAGTAAATATAAACTCCAATACTTTGGCCACCTCATGCGATGAGTTGACTCACTGGAAAAGACTCTGATGCTGGGAGGGATTGGGGGTGGGAGGAGACAGGGATGACAGAGAATGAGATGGCTGGATGGCATCACCGACTCGATGGACATGATTTGAGTGAACTCTGGGAGTTGGTGATGAACAGGGAGGCCTGGCGTGCTATGATTCATGGGGTCACAAAGAGTCGGACACAACTGAGCAACTGAACTGAACTGATGCACCCAACTTTTAAGTGACAAGGGGGAGAAATGCTAAAACCAGTGTTTTAAAATTTCTACTGGGGATAGGAGAGGTATAAGTGACATATGTTTTTAATTATGAAGTCAGTCTGGGTTCCCTGATATTTGTTGTGAAAAATGATATTAAATAGCAAAACAGAAACACTCACTAAAATGAGTATTATTATTTATCAGTGCAAAGGAATTTTCCCAGGAAGTTGTAAACCATCTTTAAACAGAAGTGTTGAAAATAGTTTGCATACAATTATACAAAATTCAGTATGAACAGGGACTTTTTTAATCTTTTACTAAAACAGAAAGATTCTTAAAAATCACTTATCCCTTTCAAACAGAATCCCATCTGTTTCAAGACTGAATAAATACATCAGCACAGCAGTTCATTTCCAGAGTTTATTTCCAAACATTGCAAAATTAGTATCAAAGCATATGGAAGATACTTAGCAAAAATCTGCCCTCCCCCCACAAACTCAATGATTTAAGGAGAAAACTAGAAATTGTCAAACTGTTGCAATGTATCTATTCTACCTCTTTCACTGACTGGAAATGTGCAATTCAGCTTTACATATTCCTCAGCAAGACAACCAAATAATTTTGCTTTAATATGAATGTGCTGAATAATTTTAAGCAAAGTATTTTTTCATTAAGGTATTTTGATAATGGTTTCTTTGAAGGAGAAGAAGGACTGGAAATATTGATTCATCTTTCATTAGAGCCTTAATGTCTCACCAGTGAAGTGAGGAAACACGGCCAGGCCCACCTCTGACGAGCAAAAACTACACACGAGAAGGAAAGTGTGGGCGGGGAGGGGAGGCGGCCTGTGAGAACAGGTGGTCCCCGAGCATAGTTGTGGGCTTGTGGCAGTTTTGTTTTTTATCGTTTTTATTGGAGTACAGTTGATTTACAATGTTGTGTTAATTTCAGGTATTCAGCAAAGTGAATCAGTTATACATACATATATATATATTCACTCTTTTTAAGGTTCTTTTCCCATTTAGGTCATTACAGAGTACTGAGTAGGGTTCCCTGTGCCGTATTGTAGGTCCTTATTAGTTCCTACTTATATACAGTAGAGTGTAAATGTCAATCCCAATCTCCCAATTTATCCCTCCTCCTCCTATCCCCCAGTTGGTTTTCTTATACCCCATAAATTACATGTTCACAAATATGCTTTCAAACATACCCAATGTTACTTTTTCAGGAAATGTTTAACTATGGTCTTGTTTCTAGCCCCCTGATTGAAGCCACAGCCTTGGAAGGCAGGAAGCTGCAGCCAGGCTCACACCATTTCTCACAGGTGAGGAAGTGGACACTCAAGACAGGAAGTGACTCAGCCAAGGTCCACAGCCTCAGGCAAAGTGACGGCCAGAACTCACTTCTCCTCCAGGTGCAAAGCTTTTCTGCCAAATCAAACACCCCTCTAAAATCAGATTTCACATTTTGTGCTGATTTGGAAGACTCGTGGATTTCCAGTGTGCCAGACAGGCTCATGTTCAAGTACAAAAGTGTCCTCAAGGAAAGAAGGGAAACATTGAAGTGTCACTGCCTATTTGCTAGGCGAGTGGTCTCCTTTAGGTCCTTGGATTATGAATCCTGGCAGACCTAGCACTGTCGGCAGACTTCAGTGCTCTAGGGGACAGGGGAGGGGGCAGAGCATAGACCCCCCCTCACCACAGTGGGCAAGTGAGTATCTCTGAGCAGCAAGTGAATGTCCCTGTAGAGTGATGATGGGAACACGGGCCTCCTTCCTTTTGCGTCTTCCATTCGCATTTAAGTGTTTGCTTGTTGCTAGTCACTAAGTCACATCCAACTCTTACAACCTGATGTACTGCAGCCCGCCAGGCTCCTCTGTCCATGGGATTTCCCAGGACAGAATTTCCCTGGAAGAATACCAGAGTGGGTTGCCATTTCCTTCTCCAGGGATTGACTCAGGGATCGAACCCACGTCTCCTGCATTGCAGGCAGACTGTTTACCGCCGAGCCACCTGAGAAGGCCTTCAGAGGATTAGTGGAACTCTTTTGAAAGCTCATCTAAGAGTGCATAGAAAGGCTATTGCAAGGAAGTCCTCTTTAGAAAATCATGTTTGGAATTGGTCTAAATTTGGGGGCCCAGTGCTGGAAGAAAATACCCCATGGTCCTTTGAGATTCCCATCTCCAACAACTGAGTCCACCTGAAGGCATGGAGCCCCCAAACCTGTACATTTAGACAAGCTCCAGGAGAGTCTGACGTGGCAGGTAAGGGATCAAAGTCCCAGTCACCACCCCCCAGCTCACCAGCAGGAAGGCAATCAAAGTAAGAGATGCTCCCCTTGACCAGTTAGACCATCTCTGATATTCTTAGTTTCCTACCAGTAGTGTATCTTCGTGGAGAAGGCAGTGGCAGCCCACTCCAGTGCTCTTGCCTGGAAAATCCCAGGGACAGAGGAGCCTGGTGGGCTGCAGTCCATGGGGTCGCTAAGAGTCGACTGAGCGACTTCACTTTCACTTTTCATTTTCATGCATTGGAGAAGGAAATGGCAACCCACTCCAGTGCTCTTGCCTGGAGAATCCCAGGGACGGGGGAGCCTGGTGGGCTGCCGTCTATGGGGTCGTACAGAGTCGGACATGACTGAAGCGACTTAGCAGCAGCAGCAGTGTATCTTCTTAGAGAAAAATAAATCGGAAGTGATCATTTTTAACAGGTTAGAATCTCTTGAACATTGTGAACATGGGATTAATACACAGACATTTTTTTAGGTTCTGATGGGATAGTAAAGAATTCTTTTAAATTGGGAGATTATCTTTGATGGTCTTTAAAAAGTAATCTTTGTTCTTAGTCAAGGGAATGATGGAGTCTTAGGAGTGATATTTAAATTAAGTTTAACTTAATACAAATGTCACATATCTTCCCGGAAGTGGTCACTTCATCTTAATTAAGAAAACGGAAATGATTGTGATGTAAGTCTTCATTCTGTGATTTGGACAAGTTTAGGCAAACAGCAAAGATTCAGAAGGGCTACCACCAAACCTACAGCACTGAGAAGACGCTAAAGACAAGTCATTTCTCCATGTGGCAGTTCAATATGAGCTGCGAAACTTCAATCCAATTAGTCCTTCAGCCCCACATCATCTAGATTCCCTGGGGTCTGGAACCTCAGGGCTGTTATAGCTTTCCCTGGACAGCCACCCAGGACTCACGAGCTCTTCCTCCGGCCCCTTCAGTTAGCCCGGGCAACTCTGCTCTCAGAACCATGGAAGTTCAACATTGTCGTCACCAGCTCTGGGAGGTCAAAATCGTGCTTCCATCCCCAGTCCTTCCGAGCGTTGCTATCATCAAAGTTCATTGGCCAACTCTCCGCTAGGATAAGACATGGAAAAGGAGCTTAAGTTATTCAGGCTCTGCTGCTGCTGCTGCTAAGTCACTTCAGTCGTGTCCAACTCTGTGTGACCCCATAAACGGAAGCCCACCAGGATCCCCCGTCCCTGGGATTCTCCAGGCAAGAACACTGGAGTGGGTTGCCATTTCCTTCTCCAATGTGTGAAAGTGAAAAGTGAAAGTGAAGTCGCTCAGTCGTGTGCGACCCTTAGTGACCCCACGGACTGCAGCCTACCAGGCTCCTCCATCCATGGGATTTTCTAGGCAAGAGTACTGGAGTGGCTTGCCATTGCCTTCTCCGATTCAGGCTCTAGGTTTGCAAAAAGGTCTAGAACACTTTAAATAAAGGTCAGCATCCCATGAAGGAAACGTTCTCTGAAATTTCCCTTGAGCAGAGCAGAGCGGCTATTACGGGCACATGGTCACCTTCTTTGACTGGAAGCCTGCGTCTACTGTCGGCACTGTGAGCTGTCACCTACCAGGAGAGTCCCCTGCAGCCCTGTAAGGCGAACTGCCATGCTCAGGTGGCATGGCACTCACACAGGGGCACAGTCACAGCCTTTGAGAACCCAGGGCTGCCCTCATACTATGTCTGTTTGCTTGATATTTAAACTGGCAGACGGCGAAATGCCGACAAGCTGTTTATTTGGACAGCTCTAGTCCACCCACTTTGGACATCATTTCCCCAAACCGTGCCATCTGCCAGCTCGGGTGCAACAGCAGCGCCTTCTTCACAGGTGTCAGGTCCCTGGGAAAGGCACCGAGCTCTCCTCCTCCGTGGTTTATGTCCTCAAGGACTCGTGCAGCGGACTGCAGCTTAACTTTAGTTCTGAGGGGGAGGCAGCGGTGTACCAACCTATGGCCTGTCGGACAGGATCCACGCTGTAGGTGACCTGGAGCTCTGGGACATGCTTGCACACCTCCTGGGCCAGCTCCGCGGGGGTGAAGCTCATCGCATTGATATTGTAGGTTCTCATGGACAGGGACTCTGCTGGGGCCTCCATGACCTCCAGGGTGGCCCGGAGGCAGTCGTCAATGTACATCATCGGGAGCCTTGTGTCAGGTTTCAGGTTGCACTCAAATCTGCCATTCTTGACAGCTTCGTGGAAAATCTGGACTGCATAGTCTGAAAGAGAAGCTTGTCTGAGGGTCATCTTATGACAAAAATTATGAGTGAGTCTCTCGGACTAAGGCAGTGGTTCTCAGATGTCTTAGTCTCAGAAACTCTTTGTGGGCTTAAAAATCACTGAGGACCCCCAAAAAGGTTTTATTAAGGTGAGTTATAGGAGCCTGGTGGGCCACAGTTCATGGGGTTGCAAAGAGTCAGACACGATGAGCGACTGAGCACAGAGACACACAGCATCTACCGTATCAGAAATTAGCAACATCTACGAGAGTCCCTTGGACTGCAAGGAGGTCCAACCAGTCCATTCTAAAGGAGATCAATGTGGGTGTTCATTGGAAGGACTGATGCTAAAGCTGAAACTCCAATACTTTGGCCACCTCATGCGACGAGTTGACTCACTGGAAAAGACTCTGATGCTGGGAGGGATTGGGGGCAGGAGGAGAAGGAGACGACGGAGAGTGAGGTGGCTGGATGGCATCACCGACTCGATGGACATGAGTTTGAGTGAACTCCGGGAGTTGGTGATGGAGAGGGAGGCCTGGCGTGCTGTGATTCATGGGGTTGCAAAGAGTTGGACACGACTGAGCGACTGAACTGAACTGAACTGAACCATGTCAGAAATTAACTGGGAACTTTTAAAAAATATTTCTATGCTTAAAAATGATAATAAGCCCACACATTCTATGTATGATACTATATGTGAAAAAAGAACATAGATTCCAAGTAAGAGAAAATTTAGTGAGAAGAATGGTGTGTGTTTCATTTTGAAAATCTCTTTATTCCCTGGCTTAATGGGAAACAGTAAGAATCTCTGCTTCTGTGTTCAGTCTGCTATGCTACATAAATCAGGCAACCTGTGAGAAACTCCATGGTATACTTGAAAAGGACGGTGAAAAGGGCAAATAATATCTTAGTATTACTATGAAAATTGTTTCGACCTCCTGGATCCCTTGAGAGGGTTTGATTCAAGGATCCCCAGGGATTCCTAGTGCCTTCCCGGAGAAGCACTGTATTAGGCAAATTTTTTAAAAGTAACCAAACCCAACGGCTCTTTTAAAATACCTTAAAAAAAAATCCCTCAAATTTTTATGGCTGAGTCCCTTTGCAGTTCACCTGAAACTAACACAACAGTTTTAATCAGTTATATCCCAATACAAAATAAGAAGTAAAAAAATTTTTCAAATAATAAAATCCCTCAAATTTCAATTGAAGATATTCAAAGAAATGGAAAGAAAGCCCATGCTTTTGATTGAAAGAATTACAATAGTATTGTTAAAATGGCCATACTACCCAAAGCACTCTACAGATTTAATGCGATCCCTGTTAAATTACCTATGACATTTTTCACAGAACTAGAACAAATAATTCTAAAATTTATATGGAACTACAAGATACCCAGAATTGCCAAAGCAATCCTGAGGGAAAAGAACAAAGCTGGAGTATAAGCCTCTCGGGCTTCAGACAATACTACAAAGCTATAGTAAAAATCCCTCAGATGTTGTCAAGTATTTTTTACGTTATAGCTCAGAACCCCTCATATAGGAAGGATCTCTGATGCGGGAGTTACTGAACATAATGCATACTCAAGTCCAAAATGATAACAATGTGGAAAACTGTATGGAGGTTCCTTAAAAAACTAAATACACAACTACCATATGACCCTGTAGTTCCACTCCTGGGTACATATTCAGAGAAAAAGAAAACACTAATTTGAAAAGATACACTCAGTCCAACATTCACTGCAGCTTTACTTACTATAACTAAGACATGGAAGCATTGTAAATGTCCACGAACAGATAAATGGATAAAGATTTGGCTAATGTACACAACGGAATACTACTCACTCATAAAGAAGAATAAAATTTTGCAATTTACAACAACATGGATGAACTTGGAAGGTAATCTGCTTAGTGAAATTAGTCAGTTTGATTCTGGCACTGTGGGTGGTAAATTCCATTGGATTTACAGCATTGGTTGAGCTTACCTGAACAAGTTTAAGTCAACAGAGTTCAATGAGTTTCTCAGATGCACTTTTCAGAAAGGATGCAAAGACTCCAGCCAGCATATGGCTGGAATGACAGCAGATCCATCCCCACTCCACCAGGCAAATAGAAAGCTAATTTTAAATAAAAAAGAAATAAAAAACAACCCTACCGGTTGTTCCTCCTCCAGGCTGGGAGTCAGCAGAAATGATTCCAGGATACCTCAGGCATCGGAAATCTAATCCATACCGGTAATAATAATACTACGAGAAAGAGAAAACTTTAAAAAGAATCTCTTAAATCAGGTAGAGCAATGCAAAGAATTAACAGCCTTTTCCTCAAACATTTCCCCATACAGTCATCTTAAAATCTTCCTTGAGGAAATGAAGACCCTAGAATTGCCATTTTTCTTTAACAAATAACCCTGAAGTTTGTTATCTTCAAATAATTGCCATTCTGGTGATAACATCATTAGACAAGACAGTAAATAATAGATCAGCTGACGATGGGGAGTTTCTGCCTTTCTTTGGAAGGAAAGCCCTGCTCGTTGTCCTAAATAAATCTCCATGATCCTGTCCTAGGAGGCGGTGTTGGGAAAGCACAGGGAAAGATGGTCACTGTGATACATCATTTGAAGGGTCAGACACTGGCTAAAATGCCCTTTTATGGACATTTTAGTCAAGTGGTTAGGACTCTGCACTTTCAATGCTGAGAGCCCAGGTTCAATCCCTGGTTGGAAAACTAAAATCCCGTAAGCATAAGCTATGAGGCATGACAGAAAAAGAGATGTGAGATACAGTATAAAGACAACGTGTATTAAAAACAAAACCAAAAGGACACCTGAAGTTATTTTAAAGTTAGCTCTGATAATAGTAATATCAGGAGCCTGAACGGTGCAGTACAAATAAGATGGGCAGCAAAGGAAGGAGGGGTGACCCTCAAGGGGCATGTTTGAAGTGCTGAATGTTAGCACAGGACTGAGGATTCTGCTGGAGCCATGGGTACTGGCCACTTGGCAAACACAATCAGTCCCCAGGCATTTCTGGGGGCAGGGATTGGAGGAGGGAGGAAGTCCTCTCCAAGGATGAATTAGCAGGTGCTTGAGACAAGAACAGAAAAGGAAACACTGAGTCACCTTGCCAAGCGATGCTTACCTCGCCCATAAGCTCAGCGTGGACCTTGGACACCCCATAGATGGTCCTGGGTCTCTGGATGCAGAGGTCAGGGGTTAGGTTCCGTGGAGAAGTAGGTCCGAACGCCCCGATGGTGCTTGGCACAAACAATCGCAGACCGTGCTCTGCGGCAACATCCAGGACGTTGTGCAGTCCTGAAACAAGCAGCCATCATAACCTGGGAAGCCTCTTCCCAAGGAACTGGGAAATCCGGCAAACAGGGCACCTAGGGTACGGCCCAGAGACTCACCAGTGATGTTCACGGCTCTGGCCAGGGACACGTTTGCTTCTCCCACTGCGCTGAGCAGGGCGCTGTAATGAAACAGCCAGGTGATACGGTTGTTCACCACAATCTCCCGAAGATTCTTGTAATCCAGGATGTCGGAATAAATAAACGGGCCTGCAAGGAGCAGTGAATCAGGCAAATGAAGGAGTTCAGGGTTTGAAAACTTCAACAGGTTTTCCCAGTGACTTTGAATTCCATTGCTACCACCTCGGTAACAACTATTTGGACACCACTCAGTATTTTTCTTATGTAGAATACAAAGCCCAACCCCCAGGTGTTTCCCTGGTAGCTCAGATGGTAAAGAATCTGCCTGGAATGCAGGGGACCTGGGTTGGATCCCTGGGTCATAAAGATCCCCTGGAGAAGGGAATGGCTACCCACTCCAGTATTCTTGCCTGGAGAATCCCATGGACAGAGGAGCCTGGCGGGCTGCAGTCCACGGGGTCACAGAGTCAGACACGACTGAGTGACTAACATACACACTCCATGGTTAACAACACCTAAGTCTCACACAGGGCTTAGACCTGCTGAGCGCTAGTCTAAGGGCTTCCTGTACAGGAAATCCCCACATAGGAGCGAGTCCATCCTGAGAGCACGTTCGTAACTCCCATTTGTTCATGTGTGTGTCAGTCGCTCAGTCGTGTCCAACTCTGTGCAACCCCATGGACTATAGCCCACCAGGCTTCTCTGCCCATGGAATTCTCCAGGCAAGAATACTGGAGTGGGTGGCCATTCCCTTCTCCAGAGGAACTTCCAAACCCAGGGATAAGTCCAACAAAGTTAGCCTAGGTACCCAACTAACACAATCGGCTATATAGTACTATACTGCAATAGGTTTATAGAATTTTTAATGCAAATAATACATACATAAAAAACAAACAAAAAAAATAAAACATTTTTAATCTGACAGTCTAGCACCTTGAAAAGTGCAATAGTACAGAACAACAGCTGGCATACAGAGGCTGGCATGCACCTTCACATCTTTGAAAGTTTTCAACTTGAAAGTTCATATGTAGGGGACTTACTGTATATTTAACTTTCAAGCAAACTTTGAGGTGAGTATTTTGTTGAGGAGGAGGAAACTGAGGCCAAGAGAGGTTAAATAACTTGCCAGAATCAAACAGAATTAAGATTAAGAAGTGGGATCAAAACCAGGCAGCTGGCTTGAGTCGATGCTGTTCAAGCCAAACCGCAGGCACCTGGTGATTTCACTGCGCTTAAATGAGCTGCATATTTTAAAGGAATAGATAAAATGGGTTTACAAAAACCAAAAACCCACTGTGATATAAATAACCTACAAATTGTGGGTTCAACACACTTGGTTAGGCTAGAGGTAGAGCCAGATTTCTGCAATGCCAATTTCCCCCACTTTCAGCACATTAAAGCTCTTCCCTAAGGTGAACCACAAAAGACTGACATGGAACCAGGAAGGACTAGGAGATGTTATAAACATATTTTTGATGAGTAAGTGATCTAGGAAGCCAGCGCCATCTTCCCTGGAGTGTCTTGAGGGATCCAGCTCTCCCAGACATCTTGTATTCAACCCAATGAAATGAGTTTTAATTTCTGACCTGACCTCTAGAACTTTAATTTCTTAAGTCACTATTTTATGTAGGTTAGATCAACAATAAGAATGCAATGCACATATTTATCCAATAAAATATGTTCGCGGGAACTTCAAAAAAATAAAAAATACATAAAAACATCTTTGAGGTGGTAAACAACTCGACTATAGGGGTCTGAGATCCATGTGTGTGCACAGGTGTTTAAGAGCAAGTCCATGCTGAAATAGAAGGATTAACTTCTCCAAAATTTAAAGTTCCTTTTCCTCATTTCAGAACTTGACTTCTGTGTGCTTTCTCTGAGTTAAGTTCACTGAAAACTCTCAAAGGTAGGAATCCAAATTTTTATTCCACAGATATGGCTGCAGATTATATCCAAAGATATTACTCCATGACTTTACATCAAGGTCTAATGAACTCCCCTGTCCTTGGATTACCTGAACAAGCAGTGATTATACCAATGACATTTTACAGAACTAATGAAGACAAAAACACGAAACTTTTTTTTCTTTTTTGGCCACACTCCCACAGCATGTGGGATCTTAGTTCCCTGACCAGGGATTGAACCCATGCCCCCTGCATTGGAAACATGACTCTCAACCACCTAATGACCAGGAAAATCCAAAAGCAGGAAACATTTTTAAGTAGCACAAGCGTGCCTCAAATACTCCTCCTTTAATTCACAAGCCTGGTTATGAGCAATGATACGAATCCCACGAGCTGACTCTCCGACTGCTCTGAGAGCCGCTTACCACTAAGGAAGACGTGCTCCGGGGGCTTCCGAATGTCAGACAGAATCACATTGTCCTTCCCGAATCGTTTCCTAAAGGGAAAATTAAAGATACACGATGGTACCTATGAAGACATACCAGGTCCTGTGAAAACCATCCTGCCCAGAGAAAGTGCCATGTGCTGCCTGCCTGCAAATCCCACCTTTAAGTGTGAGCCTTTCTTCCTCTCCACCCTCAGCTAGCACCCCTGCGGCTCCAGCCACACATGGGTTTGCATCTCCTGCTCATGCCTTACCGCCTCATTGCCCGTGTGCCTGTCACCAATGTCCTCCCAGTGCCCGGAGCCCTCCCCGCCGCCGCCTGTTCTTCTCTCTTTCCCTTTTATCTCACTTTCTCTAAATACCACCTTGTTCCTTTTCAGTTGCTACATGTTCTTCTCTCAGTCCCCAAACATCAGAAAACTGACTGACTCATTTGGAGGCAGGTCTTACTTTGCCTAACCTAGAAAAGGCAGAGGGCAAAGGACCAGCACGGGGGACCCTGAGTCAGGGACCTGAGACAAAGTCTGTGACACTAAGAGGCACAATGAACTGCATTCCAAACGGTCATTCAGATACGATATCGTCGAAGACTCGGGAGCAAGAGAGGCAAGGACAGATTCAGTGGTTAAACAGGAGCAGAGATAAGCTTCACATGCCCCTAAACTCAGATTTTAAATTTCAGCTTTGAGAGCTCTTACCTCAGAAAGCTAGCAAGACCCACTCCAAGCTGGCCAAGACCCCCTGGATAAAGAAGAAAAAAGTGAAACTTTAATTTAAATCGAACCAGTTCAATTATTCCCAGGATGTAATAACAGAATAAAACTCTACTGGTAATCTTAGCTAATTAGGCAAAGCCCCAGGATGGCCTGATGGAACTAAATCACCTTCTCTGAACTGGGTCAGAGATCAGTACAGATAAGATGAATTTCAGAGACAGAACATTCTCTAGCAAAGGGGTGGCTAAGGGGAAGTCAGGGAACAGGAAGAGAACAGTCATAGGAGAGCAGGTACATCAGCCAGCCAGGAACTCACTAGCAGGTTTGCCTTTGTTATTTGATGGGTTATGAAGCCTGTCTCCTGTGGGTACCAGAACACTTACAGTAGTCACAAGTAATAGTGTTTTTTTTTAAGAAACTTTTTATTTTGTATTGGGGTATAGCCAATTAACAATGTTGTGATAGTTTCAGGTGAGCAGCAAGGGGACTCAGCCACACATATACAGGTGTCCATTCTCCCCCAAACTCCCCTTCCATCCAGGCTGCCACATGACACTGAGCAGCGTTCCTTGTGTCATACAGTAGGTCCTTGTTGGTTACCCATTTTAAATACAGCAGTGTGTGCACGTTGATCCTGAACTGTCCCTTCCCCTCATCCTTCCCACCCTGCCCTGATAACTGTAAGTTTGTTATCTAAGTCTATGAGTCTGTTTCTGTTTTGTAAATAAGTTTAGGTGCAGATATAATAGTTGGATATCAACCTCTGGTGGGATTATCCAGAGCACCCTCCTCCATTAGACCTGCAGTAGAATAGGAATGGAGAAAGAAGGCGAAAACCAAAAAAAGAGTAGATAACTGGGTGGGTTAGGAGCTGCTGCTGCTGCTGCTGCTAAGTCGCTTCAGTCGTGTCCGACTCTATGCGACCCCATAGACGGCAGCTGACCAGGCTCCGCCATCCCTGGGATTCTCCAGGCAAGAACACTGGAGTGGGTTGCCATTTCCTTCTCCAATGTGTGAAAGTGAAGAGTGAAAGTGAAGTCGCTCAGTCATGTCCAACTAGTAGCGACCCCACGGACTGCAGCCCACCAGGCTCCTCTGTCCATGCGATTTTCTAGGCAAGAGTACTGGAGTGGGTTGCCATTGCCTTCTCCATAGGAGCTGCTAAGAACATTTAAAAAATGATTACAGCATCTTAATCTGGATGCTTACAAATGCCATTGGTGGACGCGGGAGAGCTGGGGGTCTAGGAACACATTTAGGGGAATACAACCCTAGATTCCATTTAGGGAGAAAGTAATCAGGCAGGAAGATGCAGACCGTGGGATTTCCTGTATTCACGTGTAAACATGTGACTGAAACCAGCGTGCTGACAGTAACACGTGGAAGGTGCTTTGTTGGTGGCGGGAGGACGGAATCAAAGACACAGACAAGATGCGGGAGAGTCGGGGAGGGAAGAGCTAAGGGAGCAGACCTTGCTCGAAGCCCATTTACAGCAGAGGAGGAGGAGGTGGCAGTGAGAGAGATACGCACACGCTGAAGAACGTAAGACGGACAATGACGTGAAGTCAAGGCATCAAATTCTGGCAAATAGAAGACAATAAAATGTGCTCATCAATCAGCGGCGGGCTTGGGTCAGCTGGAAGGACTTGTGGGCAGACGGTCAAATCTGCAGTGAGCAGACGCAGAACCCGGTGAGAGGGGTTGGCGAGCCAGTCTGTGGACAAGGAGATGCAGGCTCCACGAGGTCATGGCGAGAAGTCCCCTGAGCCCCGGGCAGGCCCTGGCCATCTGCTTCGTCTCCAAGACACAAATGTGCAGCAACTGCCTGGCCGGAGGAGCCTGGCCAAGGAAAGATGTGCCAGACTCCAGAGGCCACGTTTTGTCCACACACCTTGGATCTCGAGCAGGAAAGGGGAACCAAGTCCCAGAGAAGCGTTTTCATCCCCAGGTTCTCAGGTCCTTTATTTAGATGACAAAAGATTTGGGCAGGGAAACCAAGCTCTGTCAATAGCAACAAAATAAGCACCAGGGATTTGCACAATTCAGGAGGAAGCCAAGAGTGGAAAGGGAGTTTCTGAAGAATACGTGTTACCCGGTGGTATGTTAGACATTCCAAAAACGAATATACAGCCACACAGAGAAAATAATGAAGCCACAAAGGCGGGAGAAAGAAAAAAAAACCCCACCTGTAATTAAGACACGCTGCTGGTCTGCTTCCGAGAAAGTAGTGGAGTGGAAGTTGGCATCCATTGGAATCTGCCGAGGGGAGGTGCCCAGAAACCGACTGGGTAGGACGGGAGCCCGGCAGCCACAGGCTGGGCTCTGCAGCATCCAGCAGGCAACTCGCCGCAACGTCCGAACAACCGGCATGGTCTCTGTGACACACCTGTAAACAAAAGGGGCGGAGTTCAGAAAAGACACATGCATCCCAGTGTTCATGCAGCACCATTCACAGTAACCAAGTCACGGAAGCAACCCGAGCGTCCGTCAACAGACGAACGGATAAAGATGTGGTTTGTATACACACAGTGGAATATTACTCAGCCATGAAAAGAGTGAAGGGCTTCCAGGTGGCGCTAGTAGCAAAGAAGCCACTTCCCAATGCAGGAGACTGAAGAGATGTAGGTTCAATCCCTGTATCAGGAAGATCCTCTGGAGAAGGGCATGGCAACCCACTCCAGTACTCTTGCCTAGAGAATGGACAGAGGACAGAGGAGCCTGGTAGGCTACAGTCCATAGGATCACACAGAGTCAGACATGACTGAAGCGACTTAGCACTAAGAAAAGAATGAAACAATGCCATTTACAGAAACATGGATGGACCTAGAGATTATCATACTATGTGAAGTCAGCCAGAAAAAGAAAGACAAATATTGTATGATATCATATGTGGAATCTAAAATATGATACCAAAAAAAACATATCTACAAAACAAAAACAGATTCACAGATATAAAGAAGAGACTTGAAGTTGTCAAGGAAGAACTGGTAGGGAAGGGAAGGAATGGGAGTTTGGGATTAGCATAGGAAAACATCTTATGGAAAAACCAGAATGAATTTTTTGGCCAATGTGATATTCTATATAGGATGGATAAACAACAAGCTCCTTCTGTATAGCAGGAACTATATTCAATATTTTGTAACAAACCATAATGAAAAAGAATATATATATATACACGTATGTATAACTGAGTCACTTGCTATATAGCAGAAATTAACACATTATAAATCAACTATACTTCAATAAAATTTTAATAAACAAAAAAGCAGAGTTCAGCATGTAACTGCTTACCTTCCAGACCCCTCAAAACACAAACCATTTAACCATGACTAACACTAAGATCGCCTGCTCCCACGCAAAGCCATGCCCTGGATTCAAGAACCAAACTAAAGAGACTGCTGAGTACGGGGACAGGGAGCCAACCTAGAGACGACAGTGAGCCCAGGCCCATGAAAAGGGATAAACGTTGCTCATGCAAAGTTCAGGCAAACAAAGGCTGGCTGAGACTGAGAACTGGAGCCACACAGTGCTGACGGCAACAGGCTCTAAAGTCACAGCGGAGGTTGCTGTGTACAGAGCTGTCCCTGCCAGGAACACCAAGTCACGGATCCAAGTGAAAGCCTCCAATCTTCACAGCCATTACCATCTGTCCACGTACCACTGAAGCGCAAATAAGTCCCGGACTAAATAACACAGCACCCTATGAAACTCAGATGTTAACACCTGAGTGCTAACTCAGACATTATCTTAAGGATGATCCAGACCAGAAAAGCAGATCGTTAAGGTAAAAAGGCCCCCAGCAGTACTGAGTAAGCCGTGACTAATTTCTGTTTCACTGCCATCTCTGAGAGGATAATTTAGAAAGCCATTTTCTCCCCTCTTGCAGATCATGTATATTTTACTGCAGTCCAGCTCCTCTTCCTCAGCAACTTTACCCAAGGTGAGCGTGTCACAAGAGTAGATCAGAGTGCAGGGCTTACTCTAAAGGTTCGAACAGCAACCTTCCTGCCCATCCTCCCCAAGGTCAGGTCTTTGCTCTCTGCACACTGCCCTGTGGCCTCCACCTCTGTCAGCTGTCAGATTTCCAACAGCACTGGTAGATGAAACTTCAGAGAACGTATGTTAGTTTAGCAATGTGGACAATTCATGACTGAGTTGGTTCTTATTCTACAAATACTACTAGCTAACATGTAATGCTCAATCCAGGCCACAGGCCCATGAATGCCTCCCTGCATTACAGCATTTAACCATCGCAACCACCACCCGTCTCAGGGAACCCAGTTCTTAACCATCAAGCAGTACTACAGTCCCTATTATGGGATGGCTTTGATAAACAATGCATATACATTAAAAACAAAACCCCAAAGTCCTCCACCCATCTACAGCATATAGCTTTTCCAAGTCAAGATTATTATCTTGCCATTTCCAAGTTCAGTCGAATGCTTTTAAGGTAGCAGCTCTCACATTTTCTGGTTTCAGAACTCCTTTTGTTGTTGTTCAAGTTGCTAAGTCGTGTCCGACTCTTTGTGACCCATGCACTGTAGCACACCAGGCTCCTCTGTCTAGTGTTAACATAAACGTATTTTATGAAAATATGTTTTCCAAAACAAAAAACATACTGAGCAGAGTGCCATTGTTTTACATTTACTCATCTCTTTGATGTTTTCCTTAATAGAAAAACAACTGGATTTTTGCACCTGCTTCTAACTCAATCTGTTGCTTTGATTGAAGTAAATGAAGAAAATCCAGACTCATAAAGCAAAGCAGTGAGGAAAAGGGAGCAGTATCTTAAAAGCCTTCTCAGATAATTCTGGATACTCAGCTTTGATACCCAGAACTCAACACATGCTCGTTTCTTTAAAAGTTAGCTGCAACACAGAATCTGAAGACATTATCATGAAATTTTTGTACCTGTTACATTAGAACCCACTAATATATCTAATGCTTCAAACAGATCTTTTATTCCTGTATGATTTTACAATTCCATGCATTGGTCTTTTGGAAAATATTCGTTCAGTGAGTAATGCAGAGCTTCTAACTGCCATCACCCTTGACTGTACAATTCCTCAAAGTTATACTAGTTAATGTCACTGATCTCATCAGAAAATCCCTAAGTATTGGGAAGCTGTCACGTTCACAATGATGGATACAAGTTAACCTGCAGCAGATACTATTGGTTGTTTCCTTGACAGGCTCGCTAGGTTTATCAATTTCTTTTTTTTAAGAAAATGTCTGCCGATTATCTAGGTATGAATAATCATAGTTTGTCAGTCATTCTTTCAGGTAAAACTAGTACTCTATGAAAAAAAAAAGTGACCAGTTCCGCTCACAATTCAATCACAAAAAATGCTTAATCTCAAAACAACCATCATATTTTGATACACAACAAGTACATCCATTTACCTCATGATACATTAAAAAGATACATCTCAAGGCTCAAGGTTTAATAAAAATTAATCACTTTTTACTGTTTCATAAAGGGTATTCTTAAGTAAGGGGCTCCCCTGGTGGGTCAGTGGTAAGAATCCACCTGCCAACACAGGAGACCCGGGTTGGATCCCTGGGTTGGGAAGATCCCCTGGAGAAGGACATGGCAACCCACTCCAGTATTCTTGCCTGAAAATCCCATGGACAGAAGAGCCTGGCAGGCCACAGTCCACAGGACTGCAAAAGAGTCAGACACAACTCAGGGACTCAACAATGAGAGAAGCAACAATCCTTAAGTTTTCTACTTTCCATTTTTTACAGGAAAGCTCAGGGCGGTGAAGAAGACCGTGACTCCCAGCACCAAGTGGTGCCTCTGCCGCGACCCCCGCAAAGGGGCCTCTGCCGCGACCCCCGCAAAGGGGCCTCTGCCGCAACCCCCGCAAAGGGACCAGTACTTTCAGCCACTGCGGCTGGTGCACTGCCAGTGAAAATTCAGCAGCTGTTCCAGGACAAACCATGAAATTAAAGAATAATTCTATACCCAACAGTTTGGCACTATTTGTGTTTGCTGTCAAACATTCACTAAAAAGATGGTCTTTGATGATTGGTTTGGTGTTGACAGTGTATGAAAACAAACAGAATGATAAGTCCAGCCTTGACCACAGATTCTTCCACTTGCAAGACACGCACTTCTGTCAGTCTTCATGTTTGCAGCTAAGTCTTTGGCAAGGTACTGTCACAGTGGCTATGCTGAGTTTTGTCTACGCTTTTTCATCCAAACAAGGCTTTACTGTTTCTCCGGACACTGCAATTTGATAACCTATCTTTCATACTTCAATAGTTTTTTTCTTTTCTAGTCTGGAGAGCTGTAACAAATAATGCTTGGCTTTTAAAGAGATCATCCTATCTACACTTCATTCATTCACAATGGTTGGTCTCAGAATAATGCTATTGCCACCAAAACATTATTCAAAATGTTCTGTGGCGTCAGACACCCAAGTTAAATTTCCAACACCTGTAAAACCTGAGGAAAGTGTTCATATTTTCATGTATTACTTAATTTTGTACATTTATCTGGAGAAAAATTCCTCTTTCCATGATTCAGAGAACTCTTGTGTCATTTCTTTTCAGCATTTATACATATAGATGGCATAACTTTGAGTTGAAAAAAATCAAGTCCTCTAAGCCAATGATGTATCCTTAAAAAAAAAAATTAAAATAAACTTTTTGCTATTTTTACATATAGGCAAAGGCTCAACTTAGAATTTCAAAGCAATGACATATTGATATTAAAAGAAAATGGGCTCCAAAGATAATAGCAGATATAACAGCATGTAGCTAATAAAAATGCACAGAAGCGATAAGAACAAATGGAGTGTATCTCTGAAAATGCACTTATTTATACTTTAAGCCTGCTATCCTTAGAAGATTCTGGAAACACAAGAGTACACAAGCACACACCCCATTAGATCAGTGGAAAAGCTCATTACAAGCCATGTGGCCTCCAGAAGATTCCACCACATATCTGAGAGAGAAACAATGAAAAAGGCAAAAAAATTTCTGAGTATTACTTTAAAAGTAGCCTTGACCTCACGGACCTTACAAAGGTCTCAGGGAACCTCAGGGTTACCCCAGATTACACTTGAGAATAACTGTTCTAGAGTAAGACTTGCTTTGCCAAGATAGTTATCAAACTTACAAATGGAAACCATCAAAGATGACTGGAGATCAGATTGATAGAGTGCCTGATGAACTCTGGACGGAGGTTCGTGACATTGTACAGGAGACAGGGACCATGACCATCCCCATGGAAAAGAAATGCAAAAGAGCGAAATGGCTGTCTGAGGAGGCCTTACAAATAGCTGTGAAAAGAAGAGAAGCGAAAAGCAAGGAGAAAAGGAAAGATATAAGCATCTGAATGCAGAGTTCCAAAGAATAGCAAGGAGAGATAAGAAAGACTTCCTCAGTGATCAATGCAAAGAAATAGAGGAAAACAACAGAATAGGAAAAACAAGAGACCTCTTCAAGAAAATTAGAGATTCCAAGGGAACATTCCATGCAAAGATGGAGAGGGGATAGGAGTGCTTAATTAACAGGCACAGCTTTCATTTTGCAGGATAAAAAAGTGTTAGAGATCCACTGCAAAACACTGTGAATATACCTGACAGTACTGAATTGTACTCTTAAAAATGGTAAGAGGGTAAATTTTATGTTATGTGATTAAAAACCACAATTTATCAAATTTTTAAAAATCCAGCCCCAAGAAATGGTCAATGCATACATATATTACTGGGGAGCTAGAAACTTCACCCAGTGTAGATCAGTGCTGCCCCAGAGACCCACGAAACCCCCAGCCAATTCAAACTCCCAAGCCCTTGGTCCCACCAATCCCCTTAAATGGTTCTTTGCCCTCTGCTTATAAACCTGCTGAAACCTAGCATTCTCATCCAGCCTTCATCTTTCCTTCCAGTCTCAGGGGTCTCCAGAGTGTTTATACTGCCCCAAACCGACACCCAGTGCCCCTCCGAGCAGGCCTTCTGATCCACACTCAGTGAAACTGCTTTCACCAAAGGTCAGTCATTGCCCAGCTGACAATTTCCTGGCCCCTGGACCCTCTCCCAGGGCTTACCATACCCATCTTCATCTCCCGAGTTCTCCCACCTCTCACTCTGCTTTAAGGGTCAATAACACTTATAACTGCTTATTTGCAAGGCAGTCTTGGCTTTATATCCTCCCGTTCATTAAATCATAAAAAATTCATAAAAATAAATGTGTCTTCTTTATTTCTGGCTGCACCTTGTGGCATTCTGGATCATAGTTCTCCCATCAAGGACTGAACCTGTGACCTCGGCAGTGGAAACAGGGATGCCCCCAAATGTGTCCTCTTCACAGTAATGATCCAACGGGAAAACCTGGCACCTCAACTACTGAGCGATGAGGAAGAATCTGCTTTCCTGAACTCTTATTTAAAACTCACTGTAACTCTGAAGCTGGGGTCTTTCCTCCATTTTGCAGAATGAATTGACCCGCCCAAGGTCAGGCACATAATTACCAAAAGGAAAGGGGTTGCCAACCAGGTCCGTTGAGTTTCAAACCCTCCTGCCAGCACCCCCACTCTTCCCTGCCAAGAAAAAACATAGGGTACCTAAGAGAGGGGACAAAGACGACACATCCTCGTGGAGGCGAAGGGGCCACCTTCCCCGCCGCCCCTGTCTGCTGCAGCTCGGCTCCTCCTCCTCGCCGCTCCCCAGGAGAAGAGTACCCACCAGCACCCGGGGTTCAAGGCCAGACACCGCCCTCCCTCCAGCGCGAGCCGGCGTACACTACCTCGCCAACCCCAAGTTTCCCCATTCTTAGAAAGGGGACACCACATGCTGACAGGATTTAATAAAAGCAATTTATAAAAGCACTTAGCAAACTGCTGAAGACTCCATGGACCTCAACCAGCTGGTAAAGTCTGTACTTAACGTGGGGATGATCTGAAAGCCAGGAAGGGTCAGGGGAATAAACCCTGGAGCTCTCAGCGTGAGCCACAGAGGGTCTCAGAGACAGACTTGGCCCTGCGGAGCGGGCGCCCCGCAACTTCTCCCCAGGGCACACTGGCCTAGGAGAGGGAACCCCGAAAGACGTGGAGACATGGGCCGCTCGCGGATCTCCAGCCTTAGCCTCCCACTTTCCTATGGAAAAGTTGTGGGGGGCTCACCTTCCAGGGAAGATGACTGGATAAACCGGTTTTATGAGAAAAACCGCTCCTGGCAGGGGATGCCCCTTCGAAACTTAGGAAGGGCCGGTAGCCGCGCCTGCCGATCCCAGCAGTACCCCGACCCTCCCTCGGCCTCCCAGTTCCGCAGCGACGGCTGGGGACCCGCGATCGCCCCGGGGAGCTCTGAGTCTGGGGCGCCCGGCCTTGTCACACCTATCGGGCCAGTGGGGGGCAGGGGGTCAGGCAATCCCGCGGCGTCAGCCTCCGTTTCAAAGAGGCTCAGTTCCCAGGATCAGCCGCGGGGGAACATCCAGCCCCACCGCACTGACCTTCCGAGGCAGCCGCCCAAAGATGCTGCGCCGCTGCAGCGCTGGAGACGCACGTGGCACGGAGACTCTGCGCGCAGAGCAGAAAGCCCAGCTGGCCCTGGCCGCACCGCGCTTTTATCCTCTCTGCGCGCAAACCCGCCCCCAGACGCGCCAATCTCCTTCGGTCCGGGCAGCCTTACGTCAGCGTAGGGTTACCGCGGCGGCGGGCACCGGGTGCCATGGTAACCGAACTCGCAGCGCGAGCCCCTCTCGCGGGCTCCGCCTCCCACCCTGCTTTAGGAGAGGTCACGCACTGCCAGCCGAGCTTCCGAATCCAGCGAGCGGGGTCCCGGCTGCGGCAGAGCTAGACCGCAGGTCTTCGCGTCGGACTGTGCAGGTGAGGGTAGGTCAAGAGCCTCCCATCGCAAGGAACCTCGGCCCTCCGGAGCCCCCCGGCACAAGCTCATTCTGGCGATTAAGGACTAGAAATGGCAACCCACTCCAGTGTTCTTGCCTGGAGAATTGCAGGGACGGGGGAGCCTGGTGGGCTGCCGTCTATGGGGTCGCAGAGAGTCGGACACGACTGAAGCGACTTAGCAGCAGCAGCAGGGGAAGAATGCGGGACGCAGAAAGGACTGACGGAGTATATACCTGGGGACCAGAGTCAGGAGATACGGAAGGGAAGGAAGAGACCTTGAGTGACTCACTTCATCTTGGTTTCCCACGTGGGAAACTGATGCGAAATTGGATGACCTTCAAGGCCATGGGACTAGCAGATTCAGCATCACCTAGGAGCTTGTTCAGTTCAGTGTGCGCATGTGCTGTTGTTCCTGCTCACGGGGTGGGAAAAGCCTTCCTCTGAAGTATGTCACTCTGTACCTCTCTGTTTTTCGGACTTCGTTGATCAAAGGGATTGTAACCTCAAATGAGACACTTAAGTCGTCATTTATAATGTAAGCTGTACATTTGGGATCATGTCTATCTTTTATCTCTAGTGGCACAGTGCCTAGCTCAATATAATATTTGTGGAAAAAAGAAATGGTTTTCCTTTTAGAATTTGGATTAGACTTTTGTTGTTTGGGGGCTTTCCTGGTGGCTCAGTGGTAAAGATTCTGCCTGCAGTGCAGCAGACCCGGGTTCCATCCCTGGATTGGGAAGATCCCCTGGAAAAGGAAATGACAACCCACTCTGGTATTCTTGCCTGGAGAAACTCATGGACGGAAGCCTGGAGGGCTACAGTCCATGAGGTCGCAGAGTCAGACACGACTGAAGCAACCTAGCACAACAACTTTGCTGTTTAGTATCTTAACCTCTGATAGTTTTTGTTTTTAATTCAGTTTATGGACTGATACTTAGCAGCAGCCACTGTGTATCATGGACTGTGCTTGTTGTTGAAGATGCAGGAGCCCTGTATAGGTTGCTGCCTAAATAGCTGGAAAACAACATTTCAGTTCAGTCGCTCAGTTGTGTCCAACTCTTTGCGACCCCATGGACTGTAGCATGCCAGGCCTCCTTGTCCATCACCAGTTCCCAAAGTTTACTCAAACTCATGTGTATTGAGTTGGTGATGCCATTGAACCATCTCATCCTCTGTTATCCCCTTGAATCTTTCCCAGCATCAGGGTCTTTTCAAATGAGTCAGTTCTTCGCATCAGGTGGCCAAAGTATTGGCGTTTCAGCTTCAGCATCAGTCCTTCCAATTAATATTCAGGACTGATTTCCTTTAGGATTGATTGGTTGGATCTCCTTGCTGCCTAGGGGACTGTCAAGAGTCTTCCCCAACACCACAGTTCAAAAGCATCCTTTCTTCAGCGCTCAGCTTTCTTTATAGTCCAACTGTCACATCCATACATGACTATTGGAAAAACCATAGCTTTGACTAGATGGACCTTTGTTGGCAAAATAATATCTCTGATTTTTAATATGCTCTCTAGGCTGGTCATAACTTTTCTTCCAAGGAGCAAGCATCTTTTAATTTCATGGCTGCAGTCACCATCTGTAGTGATTTTGGAGCCCAAAACAATAAAGTCTGCCACTGTTTCCACTGTTTCCCCATCTATTTTCCATGAAGTGATGGGATCAGATGTTATGATCTTAGTTTTCTGAATGTTGAGTTTTAAGCCAACTTTTTCACTCTCCTCTTTCACTTTCATCAAGAGGCTGTTTAGTTCTTCTTTGCTTTCTGCTATAAGGGTGGTGTCATCTGCCTATCTGAGGTTATTGATACTTCTCCCAGCAATGTTGATTCCAACTTGTGCTTCATCCAACCCAACATGTCTCATGATGTACTCTGCATATAAGTTAAATAAACAGGGTGACAATATGCAGCCTTGATGTACTCCTTGCCCGATTTGGAACAGTCTGCTGTTCCATGTCCAGTTCTAACTGTTGCTTCTTGACCTTGTTAGAAATGCACATTTGAGGCTGCATCTGATTTGCTGAGTCAGAACCTCTGCGTTGGGGCTCTTGCGAGAACTGTGGTTTCACAAGCTCTCTAGATGATGATCATATGTGCTAAAGTTGAGAAGCACTGATCTGGGGCAGTCGTTCTCAGTTTGCTGCAGATTAGAATCAGGGAGGAGTGATTGAAATAAATCAGTTACGTTGTGCGGAGGGGGAGTGGCCGCAGGATGTCCAGGCAGGAGTATTTTTTAAAGCTTCTTGAGTAATCCCCATGCGCTGTCAAGGTGATAACCACGGGTATACCCTAGAGGTATGCCTCCAAGTATGGCCCCTGGAGAAAGCAGCCCCCAGCCAGACCTACTGAATCTCAGTCTGCATTTCTAAGGGGCTTTCTGAGTGGTTTTTATGCATGTGAGGGTTTTGGAAAAAGATCTGTAAGGCCTCGTCCAACATTAAGAGTCTATGATTTTGTGAAGTATGTCTTTCTGTTTTACAGACTCTTAGAAGGCCCCATTTCTTCACCTTTTTCTCTTTGACATGATCTTCATTATGGGTCTTTAGTGCACTTGAATTTTGAAATTTTAATTAGACTTTCGGCCTCTCAAGAGACCTAGGAGATTATCAAGGCCACTGTGCCACTTGACAGAGGTGCAGCCCCACCTAAACCGGTGAAGAAATTCCCAAGAGACCAGGGGGACCCTAAAAACTGACTCAGCCACTGGGTCACTGCCCTTTCTAATACACCAAATCATATCCTGAGGTTTTACTTTTGGTTTTCCGCAAACGGTGTGGTGAGGTTGGAGATGATCCTGAGCTTGCTTTGAGGGGGCTGGGGACAGGGATGTTTCAGAGTGGAGCAGACCACTGGAGATGCTGCTAGTCCGGGAGGGGAAAGTGAGGAAGAGTACATTCAACCTTTGCTCCTAAGGACAGGGCAAGAAGGAGGCAAGGGTGATTCCCAAGGGACTGAAAGGTGAGTGGTTTCTGGAGTGGATGAAGAATGTTGTCTGCCATATCAGTCAATGAAGGATGTTGCAGTCACCAAGCCAGCAGCCACGTGCAGGTGCCTGGACTGGTCACCCTGAGGGGACCCAAAATGGCAAAAAGCCAGGATGCTGGCCCCAGATAGCTGAGGTGCAAATCAAAGGAATGATTTCAATGAACCCAGACTCTTGGATCTTCCCACACTTAGAAAAGCACTAAATTCTTTAATTTGATGTTTGGCTTTTTTTTTTTTTTTAAATAAACAGTAGTCTTTTGATGTTCTGACTACTGAACTTCTATATACCCTGGCTTCTCCCTTAGCTCTTTGGAGCAGCCCCTCAGAGAAATATGAGGCTGCCTTCTGGGCTTAAGTCCTCAGAAAATTTGCCAAATAAAACATGATTCTCAACTCTTAGGCTGTGCATATCTTTTAGTCCACAGTTCTGATGACTACGAAGGGACCCAAACAGACTTCTCTCCTTCAACTGAACTCGATGAGGATCTGGAACTTGGTGCCAGCAGAGGCCTCTTGGGCCCATCTGCCTCTTCAGAGACTCTAGAGGAATCTGGGTGAGTGTCTCCTGGTTCTTGAATCTCTTGTTCTTGGCTGATGATCCATTATTCCGTGGTATTTAAATTCTCTGGAGGAGTCAGTTACCTTTGAAACTTAGTTTTAAGAAGAGGTACCTGGGTTACCCTCAGAGAAAGACGCTGGGAAGATTTTTGCTCAGCTTAGACACCAAGAGGTTCCTTCTCAGTTGAAAGACTGGGAAGATGTCGCTCAGTTGAAAGTCACTGGGTAGGGTTGGACCGGGTAATTAAGTGGAAGACTGGCATCAGTTTTCCTTGAACTGGTAGTTGGAATAGTTTGAATAGAGTTTGTTGAAATAAAAGTGATCTCAATAAACCAACCCTGGTATGGGAAACAAAGCTTTCAAAAGAAAAAGGAATGATAGATTCAGCTCAGTTCAGTTGCTCAGTCGTGTCCAATTCTTTGCCACCTCATGGGCTGCAGCACGCCAGGCCTCCCTGTCTATCACCAAATCCTGGAGCTTACTCAAACTCATGTCCATTGAGTCGGTGATACCATCCAACCATCTCATCCTCTGTCATGTCCTTCTCTTCCTGCCTTCAATCTTGCCCAGCATCAGGGTCTTTTCAAATGAGTCAGTTCTTCCCATCAGATGGACAAAGTATTGGAGTTTCAGCTTCAACATCAGTCCTTCCAATGAGTATTCAGGACTGATTTCCTTTAGGATGGACTGGTTGAATCTCCTTTTTGCCCAGGGGACTCTCAAGAGTGTTCTTCAACACCACACTTCAAAAGCATCCATTCTGTGGCACTCAGCTTTCTTTATAGTCCAACTCTCATATCCATACATGACTACTGGAAAAACCACAGCTTTGACTAGATGGACCTTTGTTGGCAAAGTAATGTCTCTGCTCGTTAATATGCTGTCTAGGCTGGTCATAGCTTTTCTTCCAAGGAAAGCGTCTTTTAATTTCATGGCTGCAGTCACCATCTGTAGTGATTTTGGAGCCCCAAAAAATAAAGTCTGTCACTGTCTCCCATCTATTTTCCATGAAGTGATGGGACCAGATGCTATGATCTTAGTTTTCTGAATGTTGAGTTTTAAGCCAACTTTTTCACTCTCCTCTTTCACTTTCATCAAGAGGCTGTTTAGTTCTTCTTTGCTTTCTGCTATAAGGGTGGTGTCATCTGCATATCTGAGGTTATTGATATTCCTCCCGGCAATCTTGATTCCAGCTTGTGCTTCATCCAGCCTGGCATTTCTCATCATGTACTCTACATATAAGTTAAATAAGCAGGGTGACAATATACAGCCTTGATGGACTCCTTTTCCTATTTGGAACCAGTCTGCTGTTCCATGTCCAGTTCTAACTGTTGCTTCCTGACCTGCATACAGGTTTCTCAAAAGGCAGGTCAGGTGGTCTGGTGTTCCCATCTCTTTCAGAATTTTCCACAGTTTATTGTGATCCACACAGTCAAAGGCTTTGGCATAGTCAACAAAGCAGAAATAGATGTTTTTCTGGAACTCTCTTGCTTTTTCAATGATCCAGCGGATGTTGGCTATTTGATCTCTGGTGCCTCTGCCTTTTCCAAATCCAGCTTGAACATCTGAAAGTTGATGGTTCATGTACTGTTGAAGCCTGGCTTAGAGAACTTTGAGCATTACTTTACTAGCGTGTGATATGAGTGAAGTTGTGCAGTAGTTTGAGCATTCTTTGGCATTGCCTTTGGGATTGGAATGAAAACTGACCTTTTCCAGTCCTGTGGCCACTGCTGAGTTTTCCAAATTTGCTGGCATATTGAGTGCGGCACTTTCACAGCATCATCTTTCAGGATTTGAAATAGCACAACTGGATTTCCATTACCTCCACTAGCTTTGTTTGTAGTGATGCTTCCTAAGGCCCACTTGACTTCGCATTCCAGGATGTCTGGCTCTAGGTGACTGATCACACCATTGTTATTATCTGGGTCGTGAAGATCTTTACTGTATAGTTTTTCTGTGTATTCTTGCCACCTCTTAACATCTTCTGCTTCTGTTAGGTCCATACCATTTCTGTCCTTTATTGAGCCCATCTTTGCATGAAATGTTCCCTTGGTATCTCTAATTTTCTTGAAGAGATCTCTAGACTTTCCCATTCTATTGTTTTCCTCTATTTCTTTGCATTGATGGATGAGGAAGGCTTTCTTATCTCTCCTTGCTATTCTTTGGAACTCTGCATTCAAATGGGTTTATCTTTCCTTTTCTCCTTTGCCATTTGCTTCTATTCTATTCACAGCTATTTGTAAGACCTCCTCAGACAACCATTTTGCATTTCTTTTCCTTGGGGATGGTCTTGATCCCTGCCTTCTGTACAAGGTCACGAAACTCCATCCATAGTTCTTCAGGCACTCTATCAGATCTAACCATAGATTGCCAGCTTCCAACTAATATCCCAGCCAAGTTTATGTATGTCCAAAATTAAAGTACTTACTTGAGAACTGAAGAAAATATCGCCCCCAAAATGACTAAGATGGGATTCTTTTACTGCATATGCAGTTAACATTTTGCATGTGTTTGAGAACTTGGTCTCTGCCATCCAAAAGATATACTGATGTGTACTTTTGGCCGCCAACAGAACAGACTGGGATTCTGAGCAGTCCTTATCCGACTGTCTGAACTCTCGGGGACTTTTTGCCATTTTTAACCTTCCTTGCATCAGGAAGTATGTTATTTTCATAGGCTGTTTCTGGGAATAAACTTTCTGCATCTTGTTAAGGCGACACCGTTTATACTTTGTTGTGGGGAAGTCTCTTGGATCTTGTTGATTCGAATCACAGTTAAGATGTCTCTCAGTATCAGCCAGATGATGGATTCTTTACATTGGAAAAACTGTAAATTCTTAGAGAGTGCTCATTATAAACAACTATTTTATTGGTGCCTCGCTTAAAAAAAAATTAACAGGTGAAAAAATACATGTTTTTTTTTTAACTCCCTTAGTTTAAAACAAAGAAAACCAGCTTGAGAATTCTTATTTGTGGCTTCCTCTTTCCCTCAGTGGGTCTTACCAATGCTAATATAAGAGGATTAATTAACATTAACTAGAGTGAAAAAACTGAAGGGAATGTAGAGACTTTATCCAACCAGGTGGATATTTTAAAGGGACCTGTTCCAAATGGATAAAGAAATCTTTGGTTATTTTAAAGTGAGAGAAGTAAAATGGACATTAATAGGATTAAACAAAAGACTTGATACAACACTAACTAAGGCTGCATGGGCAAAAGGAACCGTGTATTTGTCCTCAACATTAAAGGGCCCCAAACAAGTCTTCTCTATTTACCCCAGCTTAAAATATATATATGGCTGTAAGAAACTTAGACTGATATACCTGACCCGTGACCACTTGAGACCACAGTTAGATCGATTAATGAAGTTGTAAAATTGACAAAAGGGCCTGCGTCTCTTGACTTAACCCCTCACTGCAGACCCCAGATACTTTTATTAATCCTCTGACCATTTTATCTATTTTGTATAAGTGAGGACAGCTCTAGGACTCTGTAAACTAAGGCTTGTTGACTGAGTCCCAATGGAAACTAAAGTATGTAGAATTAAGATTAAAGTTTGCAAAAATTGGTATGTTTAAATGGTGTGTTTATATAAGATGGTTACTATCTTTTGCTTAATTACATTGGGGAATAAACATGTTTCACTGGGGAATACTACACCAAGTAGATTTGCCCCTCAAGAAATATTAAAGATACTAAAAGAGACTAATATGGTTACTTGAGCCCTTTAACAAAACAACAGCAAAAAAAAAAAAAACAAACACAACACACTGGGAACCAGTATTACTAACCAAGGGCTAGTAATAGTAGAAATTTTGTTCTGAGTTTAATTTGTATACTCAGAAAAAGGACTTTTTTTTTACTTGCCTTATGAAAGCTTCAGTTCAGTTCAGTTACTCAGTCATGTCCGACTCTTTGTGACCCCATGGACTGCAGCACTCCAGGCTTCCCTGTCCATCACCAACTCCCAGAGCTTGCTCAAACTCATGTCCATTGAGTTGGTGATGCCATCCAACCATCTCATCCTCCATCTCCTCCTACCTTCAGTCTTTTCCAGCATCAAGGTCTTTTCAAATGAGTCAGTTCTTCGCATCAGGTGGCCAAAGTATTGGAGCTTCAGCTTCAGCATCAGTCCTTCCAATGAACACCCAGGACTGATCTCCTTTAGAATGGACTGGTTGGATGTCCTTGCAGTCCAAGGGACTCTCAAGTCTTCTCCAACACCACAGTTCAAAAGCATAAATTCTTTGGCGCTCAGCTTTCTTCACAGTCCAACTCTCACATCCATAGAGTATCCAATCATAGAGTAGTCATCTATTATTCGGAATCCCTTTTGGGATTATCTGAGTTTCTTCCCACACTCATTTTAGAAAACAGAAAACTGACGAAGTAAATTGTTGAGGGTCATAACTAAGATTAGAACTCAGTTCCTTTCCCTCCTAATCCAGTATTCTCTCTCTTGTACTATTTGTCATATATCAAACTTTTGTACTGATGTGAGAGTCAGTTTGATACTTTCATTTATTAAAATGAGTAAGATGAAAGGGCAGTAGTGAAACCATGTCCGAGCTTCATTCATTCATCAGTGTTGTGACTTCTTTGCTGAATTGGGTAATGGTTTCTGAATACTGGAAAAATGATTTCTTAATTTTTTTGTGCTATTTATGGTGTAATGACTCAGACATGCACACTTTTAAGTCTGATTCTCTTATTAACAGTCTCTGTCAACATCTTAACCAGAAATTGGCACACTTTTTCCTGTGAAGGGCAAGAGAGTAATATGTCAGACTTTATGGGTCTCACGTAGTCTATGTCACGTTTTCTTCGTTTCTATAACCCTTTTAAAACGTAATAACTCCTGATTTATGCATTTGCCCATTTCCACAGCGTTAAGTATTTAAAGTGAAGTCGCTCAGTCGTGTCCAACTCTTTGTGACCCCATGGACTGTAGCCTACCAAGTTCCACCATCCATGGGGTTTTCCAGGCAAGAATACTGGAGTGGGTTGCCATTTCCTTCTCCAGGAGATCTTTCCGACCCAGGGACTGAACCCGGGTCTCCCACATGGTAGGCATTGTAGGCAGACGCTTTACCGCCTGAGCCACCAGGGAGGATTAAGTACTTAAACCATGACTGATGCCAGCCTACCAGCATGTCGTCATACCGCATTTGGATTTGGGGAGAGATGTACTGTACCACATGGCAAGATTTCCTTAGGCAATATTTCCACCATAAAGATAAGGCTCCAGTGACTAATCTCAAGAGCATGCAGAGTAAAATAAAATCTAGTAAAATACTTAGCAAGTAGTGAATTTGGATATTAACTACCTTTGTAATTTATTTAATTGTTAAGGTCACGTAATTTGATTTTTAATAATGTCTGTATTTAACAAGCAGCTGACAAAATTCCTGGAAAGTTAAGAGTCAGCTTCAGCCCTGGTAAGTTGGTTCAGACTGGCTCCGGCAATGGCAGTTGATGACATTATTCCAAAGGGAGGCTTCTAGCAGATGGGTTCACGATATCATTGCTCTATTAGAATACTCAAAATGCTCTGTATTAGAATACTTAAAATTAAGTACATTATAATACTCAAAATGGATTAGAGTTCTGAAATGTAAAGGTAGGATAGGTTTCATGTCTTTTCTGCCTTTTTTCAAAAAAATTTAACTTGAAAGGAATTTCCAGTGTTAGAAAAATACTTTGTTGAACAGCTTCCTGGAGTTCTGAGAAAGCGCATGTTACTCTGGATCTTGAACTTAAACATAGAAGAGAGCTTTCTCATATTGCTCTAATGACTGCGTAGTGATTCTGTTATATTTTGAGGTTTATTTAAAAATAAATCTGAACAGCCCGGTCACATAATCAGCTACTTAGTGCGGTAGAGATTAATTATATGAATCCCAGCATTTTTTTTTAACTTGTGGTCAAATATGTAAACCATAAAGTTCATCATTTTAAGCATTTTAAATGTACGCATAAAATATATTCTCACTGTTGTGCAAACATTACCACCACCTGTCTCCATAAGTCTCTTGTCCCAAACTGAGGCTCTGTACCCATTAAATAGCAAGTTCTCATTACGCCCTCCCCAACACCCTGGCAACCATCATTCAACAACTTTCTGTCTCTATGAATTTGACCACTTTAGGTGCCTGCTATAAGTGGAATTACACATTATTTGTCCTTTTGTGACTTCACTTAGCATAACGTTTTTAAGGTTTATCTGTGTGTGGCATGTCAGAATTTTTCCTTTTTTTAAGAATGAATAATAGTCCATTACATGTGTATATCATATTTTATTTATCCATTTATTGATGGAAATTAGGGTTGTTTCCACCTTTTAGCTCTTGTGAATAATGCTATACTGTGAGAAGCCCCAAGTTTACTTAGAAAAATTCACCCATGAATATGGATACTATATGGCACCAAACAAAAATCCACTTATTGAAAGAATGTATGTGGATATTTTTAGCTTAGTGAGGGTCAGTTAGATATTCTAATAAGGCTTGGTTTGCAAACACTGTGGCATTGCTTCTGTGTTTGAAAATGGAGCTATTTATCTTTTTTGTAAGATTTTAATACAATATGATCAATATTACAATGGCAGTCTAATCTCTCCCATGAGCTTCCCCAGTGGCTCAGCAATAAATAATCCACCTGCCAATGCAGGAGACACAGACATCTGTTCGATCCCTGGGTCAGGAAGATCCCCTGAAGAAGGAAATGGTAACCCACTTCAGTATTCCTGCCTGGGAAATCTCATGGACAGAGGAGCCTGGTAGGCTACAGTCCATGGAGTCACAAAGAGTCGGACCCAACTTAGCTATTAAACAACGTGTTTTGGTTATGTCTTTCTAAAATAGTTTCTCCAGATGTTTGGTAAAGTTTTGCTAAGTTAAATGATGGTAATTCATTGAATTATCCAAGTCAGTTCAAGTAAGATAAAATACCTGAATGTTAATTGCTGAACAAGTCTAAATGTACTTACTTTGTCTCCTTATGAGTGAGTGTGTGTGCAAAGTTGCTTCAGTTGTGTTCGACTCTTTGCACTGTTATGGACAGTAGCTCCTTAGGAAGGGGAAACTAATAATGTGTGGGTTTCTTAGATATACATCTGGTGCCACACTGAAGAAAGAAATTGTTATTTGTTTCTAGAGGCCGTGGAATATTCCAATCAGGAAACGCTGGTATGGAGAAGACTACAATTACTTGGTGCTTGGCAGTTTTTGCTATAGATTAAGATTTTTAAGGGTTAGAATTGTAATACATAATTGAAGCTACTAAAGATATTAATGGAAATATTTCATTATGGAAAGAAAATAGGATGTGACATTTTCAGCAAAATAAGCTATGAAGAATGGAAAAACATTTTGTTAGGGAAAGCAATGATTGTGGCCTAGACTGAGGTGTGTGTTTGTTTTGGAGGTGGAAACACAAACTAATAAGGATACAGAAAGTCGTGGCCAGTGTGTAGAGAGAGCCCTATAAAGAAGTTTCGTAAATGGTCCAGCTGAGACTAGACTAAATTTAGTTAGATAAGTGGATTGTTACAAAAGTAGGCTGATGGCAAGACTAGATTTTTGTTCCTCTCTCTGTTAAGAGAACAAAGTTTTCTTGGAATATAACTTTTGGTAACAGATCATGAGTTTGTTTGCCTTTAAGACGTTTGTATTTGCTTTTTGAAATCTTCTGTCACTTTAAGTGACTAAGCTGTTTCACAAGGACCCATGATCCCATTGGACCAAGTGTTTGATAGCTGCTGCTGCTGCTGCGTCACTTCAGTTGTGTCCGACTCTGTGTGACCCCATAGACAGAAGCCCACCAGGGTCCCCCATCCCTGGGGTTCTCCAGGCAAGAACACTGGAGTGGGTTGCCATTTCCTTCTCCAGTGTGTGAAAGTGAAAAGTGAAAGTGAAGTCGCTCAGTCGTGTCTGACCCTTAGCGACCCCACGGACTGCAGCCTACCAGGCTCCTCCATCCATGGGATTTTCTAGGCAAGAGTACTGGAGTGGCCTGCCATTGCCTTCTCCAGTTTGATAGCTATTTGATATTTTTTGACAAACTGCCTGCCTGAATAGCAAATTGTAACTATAGTTATTCTGACCTCCAGCTCACTCTGGAATGCTTCAGAGGAACCCCGGGGGGCAACTCAGATTGCCTAAAATAATTAGGCTTATTTGATTTGGCCACCTCATGAGAGGAGTTGACTCACTGGAAAAGACTCTGATGATGGGAAGGATTGGGGGCGAGAGGAGAAGGGGAAGACAGAGAATGAGATGGCTGGATGGCATCACCAACTCGATGGACATGAGTTTGAGTGAACTCCGGGAGTTGGTGATGGAGAGGGAGGCCTGGCGTGCTGTGATTCATGGGGTCGCAAAGAGTCAGACACGACTGAGCGACTGAACTGAACTGATATATTAAATTACTTGAGAATTGTCAAGTGATTGGAGATAAAACTTATATTGTATGGATAAATAACATTAATAGAGATATTATAAAATTTATATGGAATTCCAAAAAATGTGATGTGTACCAGTATAATGTTATCAGTCATATTCCAGTTATCTTAAAATGTTGTATGTCACAGAAATATCCAAGTTTCTGGTCAATTGGCTTGTAATCAGATCTTTAACCATGCTATTTAAGTCTTTTGTGGTCTATAGACAATCATTGTTTTACTCCTTTTATAAAATGAAGATCTTCAAGAAAATTCATAAAAGACTTCTTGATGAATGTTTCTGATAACTTATGACCATACTGCTAAACTGTGTAAGAAATTACAAAACTCTGATAAACCTGACAGCTTCATCCAGATCAACAGGAATTAATCACATGGAACTGAATGAATTGATAAATATGATTTATAATTCTACAGTTTTTTTCTGAAATATATCAGCTTTTAATCTTTATTTTTCAGAAAAACCTTTACTCTTATGCTATGACTTACTACAAGTTGATAAATTGCCCCTTGGTAAGCAAAGATGAAACTTATTTTTTTCTCTTTACATGATTTGGTTTCTCCATCCAACTTGATGGTTTCTTGCAATCAGATTACTTCTTATACTACCCATTGTTTTAACTGGCTCTTTATTTTCAATGTGTTTATGGTTTCTCTCTCTACTGGCATATGACTTTATTAATGTTCAGTTCAGTTCAGTTCAGCCGCTCAGTCGTGTCCGACTCTCCGCGACCCCATGAATTACAGCACGCCAGGCCTCCCTGTCCATCACCAACTCCCGGAGTACACTCAAACTCATGTCCACAGAGTCGGTGATGCCATCCAGCCATCTCATTCTCCGTCGTCCCCTTCTCCTCCCGCCCCCAACCTTTCCCAGCATCAGAGTCTTTTCCAGTGAGTCAACTCGTCGCATGAGGTGGCCAAAGTATTGCAGTTTCAGCTTTAGCATCAGTCCTTCCAATGAACATCCAGGATTGATCTCCTTTAGAATGGACTGGTTGGATCTCCTTGCAGTATAAGGGACTCTCAAGAGTCTTCTCCAACACCACAGTTCAAAAGCATCGATTCTTCGGCGATCAGCTTTCTTCACAGTCCAACTCTCACATCCATACATGACCACGGGAAAAACCATTGCCTTGACTAGACGGACCTTGGTTGGCAAAGTAATGTCTCTGCTTTTTAATATACTATCAAGGTTGGTCATAACTTTCCTTCCAAGGAGCAAGCGTCTTTTAATTTCATGGCTGCAATCAGCATCTGCAGTGATTTTGGAGCCCAAAAAAATAAAGTCTGACACTGTTTCCACTGTTTTTCCATCTATTTCCCATGAAGTGATGGGACCAGATGCCATGATCTTTGTTTTCTGAATGTTGAGCTTCAAGCCAACCTTTTCACTCTCCTCTTTCACTTTCATCAAGAGGCTTTTGAGTTCCTCTTCACTTTCTGCCATAAGGGTAGTGTCATCTGCATATCTGAGGTTATTGATATTTCCCCCAGCAATCTTGATTCCAGCTTGTGCTTCTTCCAGACCAGCGTTCCTCATGATGTACTCTGCATATAAGTTAAATAAGCAGGGTGACAATATACAACCTTGACATACACCTTTTCCTATTTGGAACCAGTCTGTTGTTCCATGTCCAGTTCTAACTGTTGCTTCCTGACCTGTTACCCATCTGTATTACCTATATCTTGTCTGATTTATAAGATTGTTGTCTCTTGCATTGCCCAGTGTGTATCCAGGGCTCCAACGAAAGAGATGTCATGAGAGAGTTCATCATATATATAATTGTACATGGAATAATTGTACTTGTGAAACTCTAGGTATGAGAAGAAGCAACAAGGGAGAACATTTCCTGAATCACAACAGACTAATAAGAAAGGTAATCTAGAGGATTTTAGATTATCAACAGGGGCTGATCCAGAAAAGATCAGCACACCAGACGGCCTAGCAATAGAGTCTTTAGCTGATTAGGAATAAAACTTCTTAGCACCACGGGACAAGATTGGTCATGAAATGCCTCTCAAATGTTAGTTGAATTAATGACCAATGTGAGGCGCTGTGGATGAAAAGTATTGCCTTGCTTATCAGTAAACAAAGGATGTTGGTAGCCGCCAGCCCAGCAGCCACAACAGTTGCCTGGACTGTTCACCCTGAGGGGGTTCAGGCTGCAGACAAGCAGGATACTGGCCATAGATACTTAAGGTGCATAACGAAGGAATGATTTCAGGGAGGCCAGACTCTGGCACCTTACCAAACACAGCAAACCTCTAAATTCATTAACTTGAGATGTTTCCTTTTCTTTAACAGTAATCTTTTGATGTTCTGACTGCCTAGTTTTGGGCTTCCCGCGTGGCTCAGTTTCATTCTCCTCTGGGAACCAGAAGCTTGTTTTTCTGTTGCTCAGTCTGTTTATTGGTTCTTTCCTGAATCAATTTGTGGTGTGCATTTTTAGATACATGGGATTGCTTATGATAGTGTTCTTTCTGATTCTGACTGACTTCACTTAGTAGGATTAGCTCTGGATTTAACGATGTTCCTGTAAAGGGCATTCTTCCATTCTTTTCCATGGCTGAGTCATCTTCCATTGCCTTCCTAGATGACTTCTTTCTGCCTTCATCTGTCCGTGGCCATTCTGTGTGCTGCCACGTCCTCTGTCGGAAGTGCTGCTGCGGGGCCCACGTGGGTCATTTGTCTTGTTGAAAGCTGGGTTTCTGCAAATATACCCCTAGAGGTGGGTCTGCCCCCCAGGTAATTGTGTCTTCTTGTTTCCATGTGGAACGTACAGTTCTTGGGATGGGACTGCGTTTGCCTCCAGTGCCGTCGGTCGCAGGTGTACAGCCTCCTCCCCCATCTCCGCCTCCACGTCTCTTCCTCCTGGCTTTCCTCACCCGGTAGGTTATTCCTGAGTGCCTGGTTCGCCACCCTTGCTCTGCAGGAGGTCCCTGCTGAGTCCCTGTTTTCTCTGTATTAGTGGGCGTGAGTTTCTCCCAGCTATCTCCTCTATGCCCGCAGCCCCCTCTTTCCATTGTTCACAACCGTCCGTTTGTTCTCAATCTGCGTGTCACTCTCACTTTTGGAATGCAGCTGTCGGAGGGTGTGGATGTCTCTCCATTTTACCCATAAGTGATGTGCTATTTAGTGTTCATCTTTCTGACCTCCCTGAGGTCACTGTTGGGTGCAGAAGTTCCTGTGGATAGCATTGTCCTTCCTTTCCCCCGCCACAACAAATTCCCTCTTGTGTGTGCATCACTTCTGTCTCCATTCATCTGGCCATGCCCATCTGGTTTGCTTCTGATTTCGGGATATTGTAAATGCTGCTGCAGTGCCTGCTGCGGTGCACGGGTCCTCTGGAATTCTTGTTTTTGAACCATACCCTCTGAAGAGGGGGACTGCCCGATCGTACGGCAGCTCATTGTCTGAATTTCTTTTAAGGCCCCTGCGTCCCGTTGTCTTCAGTGGCCCTTCCCCACCACACCCTGGGAAGGTCCCCCCTTCCCTTCACCTCTCTTAGCTTTTCTCATCTGCTGATGTTCTGATGATGGCTGATTCAGTGGGGCCTGGTGACCCCTCCTCCCAGTTTGCTTTGAATGTCTCTAATAAGTTGCCGTCCTGAACATCATTTAGGTGTGTTTTCTGGTTTGTTTTTAAATGGTGGGAGTGGCAGTTGCCTGGTGATCATTTCTTCTTCCTACGTTCCCCTGTGTGTAATTCTTTCCCATGACTAATCCCTTGAAATGTTGGGAGGACAGGCATTATTTCAAGCCCAGTAGCCCCCATGAATATTAAGTTCTGAGAATCAGTAGGTTGTTGTTGGGCCATAGGGCTAGAAGGCAGAAGGATTTCTTCATCCCTGGCTCTGGTTTCTAAAGCAGTCAGAGCTTCTGGAAGTCATGTTTTGGGATTGTGAAGGATGGTGTAATGTGCCAGATTGAACGCCAAATGCCTGGGTCTGGTTTCTGTTTTATGCCTTTTCCCTGCCCTGGAGTTGGAGTAACATTGGTATATGGTACTGTGGGACTCCAGAGTCTTTCTCAGTTTCACAGTTCCGTGAAACAGCTACTCAACTTTTACTCACTGATTCTTTTCTCATGTATGTTATTCCTGAGTCTTGTCAGAATCAGCTTTGTGTCTATAGGTCCTGGTTGATTATCTACAGGATAAGTCATAGTTTGTTTCTTCATCTCAACCTGCATAGTGGATCCCTCAGCCCCTTCATTCTCCTTTGTTAATCAGAAGTTTTTCCGTTTCTGTGTCTGTTTGTCATTTCCTGCATGTATTCATGATGTGTATTTCAGATTCATGGGATAGCTTATGATATTGTTCTTTGATTTTGACTGACTTCACTGGAAAAGGTCAGTTTTCATTCCAATCTCAAAGAAGGGCAATGCCAAAGAATTCTCAAACTACTGCACAATTGCACTCATCTCACACTCTAGTAATGCTCAAAATTCTCCAACCCAGACTTCAACAGTATGTGAACTGTGAAATTCCAGATATTCAAGCTGGTTTTAGAAAAGGCAGAGGAACCAGAGATCAAATTGCCAACAACCGCTGGATCACTGAAAAAGCAAGAGAGTTCAGAAAAATATCTACTTTTGCTTTTTTGACTATGCCAAAGCCTTTGACTGTGTGGATCACAACAAACTGTGGAAAATTCTGAAAGAGATGGGAATACCAGACCACCTGACCTACCTATCAAGAAATCTGTACGCAGGTCAGGAAGCAACAGTTAGAACTGCACATAACAACAGACTGGTTCCAAATAGGAAAAGGAGTACGTCAAGGCTGTCACCCTGCTTATTTAACTTATATGCAGAGTACATCATGAGGAACGCTGGGCTCGAAGAAGCACAAACTGGAATGAAGACTGCCGGGAGAAATATCAATAACCTCAGATATGCAGATGATACCACTCTTATGGCAGAAAGCAAAGAACTAAAGAGCCTCTTGATGAAAGTGAAAGAGGAGAGTGAAAAAGTTGGCTTAAAACTCAACATTCAGAAAACTAAGATCATGGCATCTGGTCCCATCGCTCCATGGCAAATAGACGGGGAAAACAGTGGAAATAATGGCAGACTTATTTTCTTGGGCTCTAAAATCACTGCAGATGGTGACTGGAGCCATGAAATAAAAAGATGCTTGCTCCTTGGAAGAAAAGCTATGACCAACCTAGATAGCATATTAAAAAGCAGAGACATTACTTTGCCAACAAAGGTCCATCTAGTCAAAGCTATGGTTTTTCCAGTAGTCATGTATGGATGTGAGAGTTGGACTATAAAGAAAGCTGACCACTGAAGAATTGATGCTTTTGAAGTGTGGTGTTGGAGAAGATGCTTGAGAGTCCCTTGCAATGCAAGGAGATGCAACCAGTCCATTCTAAAGGAGGTCAGGCCTGAATATTCACTGGAAGAACTGATGCTGAAGCTGAAACTCCAGTACTTTGGCCACCTCATGCGACAAGTTTCCTCACTGGAAAAGACTCTGATGCTGGGAGGGATTGGGGGCAGGAGGAGAAGGGGACGACAGAGAATGAGATGGCTGGATGGCATCACCGACTCGATGGACATGAGTTTGAGTGAACTCCGGGAGCTGGTGGTGGACAGGGAGGCCTGGCGTGCTGCAGTCCACGGGGTCGCAGAGTCGGACACGACTGAGAGACTGAACTGACTGACTTCACTTGGTATGATTAGCTGTGGGTATAACTGTGTTCCTGCTAGCGGCATTCTCATTCTTCTTCATGGCTGAGTCGTCCTCCATTGCTCATAGATCACTTGAGTCTGGACTCGCCTGTCCGTGGACACTGTGTGCTGCCACGTGCTCTCTGTTGTAAACGGTGCTGCTTGGGTTTCTCCGAGTACCCTCTTAAGAGGTGAGTCTGCCCAGTCACCCTGTGGCTGAAAGTTTTCACCTTTTCAGGGCACTTCTCTACTGTCCTCATAGTAGGTGTCACCATTTACATCCCAGCTGCACCATAAACTAGTTCCCTTTTTCTCCACGGCCTCTCCAACATTTATTCTTTCCTCTTTTTTTTTGTATTGACTTTTTGATGATGGCTTTTCATATGGAACCAGTTTATTCCTTTTCACATTAAATTTTCCTGTGTATGGATTCACGATAGTGAGCATGTTTCATGGACATTTTATAACTGTTAACAATGAAACTAGCATTTACCAGTTGTAATTAGTTTCCAAGTCTTTTCCTTTTGCAAAAAATTATTTTCGATTAGTTGTATGAAAATTGTTTGACAGCAGGTATCATTTACAGTCTAGTAGTCCTTTTGAGGAGAAGGAAATGGCAACCCACTCCAGTATTCTTCCCTAGAGAATCCCATGGACAGAGGAGTCTGGTGGGCTGCTGTCCATGGGGTCGCACAGAGTCAGACATGACTGAAGTGACTTAACATGCATGCATGCGTTGGAGAAGGAAATGGCAACCCACTCCAGTATTCTTGCCTGGAGAATCCCAGGGATGGAGAAGAAGCCTGGTGGGTTGCTGTCTATGGGGTGGCACAGGGTCGGACACGACTGAAGCGACTTAGCAGCAGCAGCAGTCCTTTTGAATCAAAAGGAATAGGTTTTAGCTTCCTGTTGTTGGAAACGACCACAAGACGGCAGCATTTCTTCATACACAACTCTGGTACTATGCTAATGAAAGCCTTACGGTCAGTTTGACTGATTCTACAGTAGCTTGAATATACCAGCTGGAACCACCGTCAGCTTGTCTTATTATTTCTTATTTTTTTTAAGATTTTCCATTTATTGTAGTACATTTGATTTATTGTTGTGGAGGTTGTAGGTATACAGGATCTCATTTAGTTATACACATATACATGTCTGTTCAGCTTCTGCCCTCTTTTCACATGTAAGTTATTACATGGTGTTATGTTACCTGCTTTCCTATACAGCTGTTTGTTCCTTGCTGATAGTCTTATATGTCAGTGTGATACATTACTCCCCACCTCCTAATGTATCCCATCCTACCTCCCCCCTTGGTAACCGTGCGTTTGTTTTCTAAAGTCTGTGCGTCTCTTTCACTTTCGTAAGTTAGTGGGTTGGCATCCATTTTTCCGTCTCACATACAATTGATATATGATGTTTGTCTTTTTCTGACTTACCTCACTTAGTACTGTACAGCATACTGTCTCCCAGTTCATAGGTTACTACAAATGGCTTTCTTTCTTTCTTTTTCATGGCAGAATCCTATCATATTGTGGAAATGTGTTACTCCCTTACCCATTTGTTTGTCGATGGACATTTGCTTTTGTGTTTGGGTATTGTAAATAGTGCTACAGTGCGTGCTCGGGTGCACTTGTTTCTGAATTCCTATTTTCTTCTCTTATTCTCTTAGGAATGTGCCTGTCTGATCATGCGGCAGCTCTGTTTTCACCATTTAGACACACTTCCTAATGCTCTCTATCGCGTCTGTTACCAGGTACATCCCACCAGCATTATAGGAGGGTTCCCTTTTCCTCGGCTCCCCACTATACCATTTACTGTCAGCAGCCTTTTTTATAATCGCTATTTTGACTGGTGTGAAGTGACATGTGTAATTTTCATCTTGCATGTCTCTAATAATTCACCATAACTGAGCATCTTTCATGGCATTTCTTTTCACTACATACTGAATAAATAGTATTTTCAATATCTACTCCTACTTCTCAGGAGATACCTGTGAGGTTTAGGTGGAAAGCTCATGATGTCTGCACACACCTGGAGATGTTTCACCAAAACAACAGTGATGGTACACACTCTCTCTCACACACACACTCAAGGGTGTTCAAGCCTATGCTGATTTTGAAGTATTCCACCTGGGTGAACAGTATGCGGGAGATCACTGCACTATTTGCAACTTTTCTACTGATGTGAATTTTTTCAAAACATAAAGTCCAAAAATATATGAAGTGTCAAGTTGCTCAGTCGTGACCAACTCTTTGCGACCCCATGAACTGCAGCCCACTAGGTTCCTCTGTCTTTGGGATTCTCCAGGCAAGAATACTGGAGTGGGTTGTCATTCCCTTCTCCAGGGGATGTTCCTGACCCAGGAATCGAACCCAGGTCTCCCTCATTTCAGGCAGATTCTTTACCATTTGAGCTACCCATGTATGTAGCAATTTTAATTAAGACACTGCAAAAACCTTTATAAATATCTGGGAAAAAAGTCAGCCTATAGATTTAATTTCTCGCATTTGAATGTATTCAAATTTTATTACCATTGTCTATAGATATTTAACACTAGCATTTGTGCAGCAGTCCTCTTAGGCAGAGGGGATCTTAAGACACAAATCTTACACACTAAAAATAACTGTACCATGTTCAACAAGACTGTTTTTTGATTCAGTAAACCAAGCTTGACAGAGCAGCCAATTCAAGAGAAATGATTCCAGGACATAAGTGAACTTACCACTTAAGGGAACATTACAGATTATACTAAAATGTTACACAGACTTAACGAAGTTTGTCATTTTCCCCTAGGCGCAGACAGGTTCACCATGTAGAAACCTGTACATTACAGCACTCTGAGGTTTTTGCAAAGCATACATTATAGATACATTTTCCACACAGTGCAATTTTTATTGTGTAAGACATGAGTAACAGTGCACTTAAATCCAACAGTCACATTCAAATATATCGAGAATAAACTTCAAGTACCTGGTTATTGAAGAAATACATACTGTTATTATTTTTTTTTAAATAACTTGTGCAAGTACAAGATTTTCAGTGTAGATGGTAATATATCTATAAGGATTCTAAACAAGAGAACTCGAGGAGTATTTGTATAGAATAATCTTACCTCTCCAAACATATGTGCATTTGGAAAACTGAAGCAAATGTCTTGGGCTGACAGACACTGGCAGTGTTACACAACTTTTTATCAGAAATCACACATATAGTATGTATACTCACAGGTGGTTAAAGAGAACTGCTCTAGAAGACAGTGAGCTCTCATCAGGAACCATTTTCCAGGACAATGTAGTGTCCACACTGAGTCCTTATCTTTCCTTAATTAAACACAAACGACGGTTCTGCACTGTGGTTCAATTATAGGACATTAGTTTTTTGTTTCGTCTTTTTTGAGGGGATTTAGATAACAAGTTCAGACTTTCTAAAACCTAGCATAGAGTTTCACAAGGTCTCTTCTGGGCTTCTGGTTGAAAGGAAGAAAATGCTGTGGATGGCAGATTATAAGGACGTGAGTGAAAATAGAAGTCGTTTTTATTTAAGAAACCAAAAATTAGAAAATAACTACTCCTATTACCTGAGAGTAAATATGAGTGTAGCAACCAGTCTTTTACAGTTTTTTGTTGAGATTGTGAGTTACACAAAAATACTTATAATAAGTTAGTGTACACGCTCTGGGGGCGGGGGTGGGTGGGTGGGTGTCTGTGTCATGTTTAAGAATAAGAAATGACTCATCTATGTTGTCCTGAAGTATAGGATAACCTGGATCAGATGGACTGAATGACTTCATTATCTGGAAAATTTCAAAGCTTCCAGAACAGAGGATTAACTATTCTAAATATTGCCCATTTTTTCTGGTCCAGGAAATACCTCTCTGATAAAGGGTGCTCATAACAGACTTGTGTTGTTTTAATTCATAAAATCTGGATATGGGTAGATACCAAAACTGTGTCTCAGGTGAAGGTCTGATAGTAAGTGAACCTGATGCCCTAGCTAGGACAACCATTAAAGTAGCTACTCTTGAAACCAGATAACTACAAGAGTTACATCTTTAAAGGTTTTCTTTGTAATGCAGCACAATGTTCCTCTTGTTTTTAACTTCAAGTGACAATTACTAGTCAGATCGTTTCCATGATGTTGATTTTTTTTTTCCTTTAACTTAAGAAAGACTGAATCAAAGACTAAAATCTCACTTAATTTCATCCTTTAAAATGAAAAGCAGTGACTTATCTATCACCTCTACAAAATCAGGCTGCGGGTTCAAAGAAAAGTTTTAAAATAAGATACATACAAAAGTAAGTATGTATCTTAAATGATTATTGTCTTCCAAAGTTTTCCCCAAAATCACTTTAAAATCTTGTTTCAAAGGCCTAATTTTTCTTAGGTTTAAAACAAGCTATAAAATTATCTTATTTCTATCAGGTTTTATAATTTCTGCTTATTTTCTTCCCACTTAATAAAATCAAACAAAAAATTTGAAACAATTACTGACAAGTCTTAAACCACCCAAAAAGTTTCAGCATTTTGATATAACCAAACTGTTTCTTCTGATTTAAAAAAAAAAAATTACTCATGGGACAATCTGCATTCTCACTAACTGAGCCACTATTCTCTTCATTATAAAAGTTTTTAAAGCCGCCTTTATCAAAGACAGTTCTCCAAACTTAAGCCTCAGTAAGTATCTATTAATATATCCACTGTAACTATTCTTTTCATCCAAGGGATGAGTAATTTAATAGTATTACCAAAAACCCTCTTCAAAATTATATTATAAAACACTTGTCTTTGTCAGAATTCTCAAGTGTGGGAAAACCTTAGTATTTACATTTAGATGACCCCTTTGAAAGTGCATTGATACAGAAGTTTGTTTTTACGCCCTGTAAACAGAACTATAGTTTGGACAATCCCTAATTATAAATTAACACTAAAACACAAACTTGTCCAAACTGCTTATGATTGCTGTCTCAGTAAGAGAAAGAAAAAGAAATGGAAACACTATGTTATCATCATACTCTGGCTCACACGTGAAATGTTCATCAGGAAGACAGGTATAAGCTGACGGCATACAGTTTCTCCGTGACCAAGCCTAAAAAAAAACCGTCTAATGTTTCCACCCACAGAAACCTTATGGCCAACGGCCAACCAACATTACTACTGAGAGTTGCTTCTTAAAAAGAAAAAAAAAAAAAACCACTAAAAATTCTCTAGTTTTCCTTACGGGTCAGTTAACTGAGAAGAAAAAGGCTCCTTCTTAAATTTTGAGGATCCATTAAAAAAGCACGAATGTTTCCTTTTTTAAAAAATTAACAGAGACATTTCACACAGCACACAAATACCTATAGCAAGAAAGTACATCTTTGCTCCTTCCCTCATTAGCCTTTCTTTAGGTGAGGACTTGAATGCCCCAAGATTCTTAACTATAATCAAGAAAACAAGCCAGGAGTAAAACTGAGCTTACAGGAGAAAGACAAATTTACCAAAAAGAAAGCTCTGACTGTAGATTAGTTGTCTAGCCTTTTGCTCCCAGTCTGCGGAAACAGGGAAAAAGATGTCTTGACAACTCTTTTGGAGAGAGAAAGTATTTGCCGCTTTCTGCAGCTTCTGAATGTCGCCACAGATTTTGTTAGAGTTGATTTTGAAGAACTAACATTTTAACTCGATACATAACTCTAAAGCTGGGTTCAGTTTTGGTGTGTCTTACAATGAAATGGTTCTATATAGATGGGGTTGAAATGATATTAAAGATTACCCTTCAACTGTCCTTTTAAGGGAAAACTACAATTTAAAGTATTTGTTAAAATGAACAGTGCCACAGAGTAGAAACGTACATGGAAAGCACCTAGTCATGAACTGTTAAGAGTCTCAGGCAAAAACCACCCTATTGCAAAAGTCATCACTGTGTCTATAACACCGAAGACATTTCAGATTGGCTTCTGAAGTTTCAAACATACCTGCATCATGTTCATAAACTTCCACTGAGATTATATTTGCCTAATGGACAAACCAGCAGAGTCAAGATAAATTTTCAGAAGGCTCAAGGGAGTAAGAAAATCTTAACCTTAGTATTAGTAAACTCAGAATATTTAAAAACAAAACAATTAAGCACACACTTTTGTACATAAACCAGTGCAATAAGAACTTCAGACAAGGGCAGTGCATCTCTGGTTTAAGGTAACCGTATTTGTAGCTTAATTATAACAAATTAACACCTATTCTAAATGATCGTTTAATGTTACATCCAGCATTTGACACATTTAAAATGTACGACCAAAACCCTGAAGAACCAATTCGACACTACTGACACCTTATCAGTAACAAATTTCTCCTTTATTTCTAAATTGCACATACTTTTAGTGTCTACGGTTAAAATAAATTTACTTCTTCTTAATGTAAATACCAGAGGACTTTAGCTGTTGCCCTTGTAAAAATAATTTACCTTGAATAAATATTCAGCTTTTGCTTTCTTGACAAACCAGAATGAGGACATGAATTCAGCTCGTGTCAGTCCAACTCTGTTTTAAAAGAAGAAGGGCTATTTTATGAGGCAAAGATATTGGAAATAGCATGTTAAACACAAAAGTCTTGGTTTACCAGCAGTTTCAGGTTTGAAAAATTCTATATTTGGAGTGCTTAAAAAGTCTGATCCTTTTTTAAACTAACAAATATTCCCTAAAGAGATTAGTCATATCCTTGACTGGTCTGGAGCACTGTTTGCAAAGTAGATGCAGAGAAAAGCTTACAATGAAATGGTGTGTAACACACATGGCATTAAATAGTCACCTGCTTCACATCAAACGACTAGCACCTCCTTCCTGCTCCCGCAGTGAAGAGCCCCAACAGGCCACGTGCAACATGAGTAATTGTAGTAAGTTTCATTCATAAAGTACTGAGGAGTCCATTACACTGGAAGGTTCTCACTTGTAAAGCCTTACGTTCAAGGCTGAACGTGTGACATGAACTGAGGGCAGAGGAGACAGAGGTGGGCTACCAGGCTGCACGGTCCTGCGAGGGCTGCAGTGGGTAGGGTTCAGGGGCTCTCCTGCACCCCATCCTCAGTCTCCAGTTCTGCCAACTGCCTCCTAAGGAGATTTACTTTCGTTTGTAATTCCTTGTTGTATTCTATGATGTTAACCATTTCTTCATATGCTTCATCCAAATACTTGGAGGATCTGTTCCAGCGTAAAAAAATACCTATTGAATCCATGAAAGAAGAACAGAAGGGAAAGAGATGCACACCATGGATTAGCATTATACTGTTGTGGTCAATACATAATCCCATGTATTATAACCCTTTTCTTTTTCACAATTCGCATCTGTTTTTTATTATACTCTAAAACGTACAGAAATCTGAGGTACTGCAAGAGTACAGCTGAATAATGTACGAGAGGTCACCATGTACATGCCTGTTATTCAAAAACCCCATAACATTATGAAATAGATCGAAATGCAGTTCTGCTTATATTCAGGAATATAAACTAATCATTTACAATGCCATAAGCTTCACAGTTTCACAATACAAATATTCTTTTTTTAAACAATTACAGAACTTTATCCAGACCTGTAAGACCTCCTATAGGTGTGAAACCATGTTCAGTGGGAAAGTAGCAGCAGTTAGAGCAAAAGCAGAGCCACACAAATTGTTTAAAAAGCCGCAACTTCAGCGCTCTCTCTCCCTCTCTGTTTCTTAAGAGACCGTCTTCCAATTCTGTAGGAAACTCCTTTTTCCCCCAGATAACATTAATTATCCTTTTATTATGGATAAAAAGACATTTTCTCCTGTACATACATATATGTTATTGACATCAGCTCAAAGTGATGGCTTAAAGATATTCAAGTCAGGAGGTACAAATACTTTCAGACTGCAGCATGCATGTACCAGTAGCAACTTACCAGTAGCTGGTAAGTTCACAAAGGTTTTATGAGTTATCAGAACACTTTCCATAAACTGCCATGCACCCGAGAGAGTTCTGTATGTGTCCGAATACCACTTACATTCTTATCAAAGAAGGAAGATAGAAACACCGACTAAAGACCGACCTTGTTGATTTTTCTATTGCATGTATTTTTAAAATCCTGTTCTTCAATACAGGAATTACTTACTTTTAACGGTTAACTTCGGTGCAGATATAAACAGCAGAGACATTTTAAGGCCACAATGGTGTCGGTCTACAATCCATATACTTACCATGAGAATATTTTTATCCAACTTAGAATTTCATCCAGTTCTAGGTTGAGGAGCACTAAACACAGAGGGAAATCTTGTCCTTAATGGAGTAGCAGGAACGCAGCCATATAAAAAAATTTTCTTTTATCACTTAATCCCTGAACTTTCAATGAGGTTTTGTAAAAACCAGTTAAATTGTCCTTCAGAAGCCATCTGGCTGTCAAGTTTGCCTTTCCTCCCAAATAACTAGTTTCTCCTTTCTGTTATTAAACATGACCGTGGCTTTTAGGTAAACTGTCCCAGAGTTCCTGAACAGGAAGTACAGCTGTTCTCTCTCACTGAAGTGGTCACTTCTGCTGCACCTGTGACCGACTACACAAGTAAGCAGAAACACTGAGCCGAGGCTGAGAGCCCCGGGAGACTCCAAGGTTGGGGCCACTTTCCCACAGTGCTGAGCACGGGATACCTCGACCGGCAAGATTAGCAGCAGAAGCTGAGGGGGCAGGAGGCAGCTGATGACAGACACCCCATGCAGAGCAAGCCACGAGAGCTGACAGAGAGACAAGTGACAGAAACAGGCTCCGTGTCAAACCCCGAAAGGAAAGCAACCTGAGTCCCCCTCACATGTACAACGGGCAGACAGTTTCCACAAAAGACTTGCCCTTGAGAGTCTCACACAGCAGAACACAGTGAAGTAATGGATGTGGATGGTACTTCGGTTTACCAAACAGCTGCCACTCTGTGTGTATGCCCTTGGTGTTTAACATAAAGATGACCAAAAATGTACTTACCACCTTCAAATTGATTAAAAATAAATGGTATTTCATACCCTTTGTGTAATGAATAGATAATATATTTTAGATAGGTTTTTGGTAATTTTTTAAGAAGCAAGCTTTAGTATTTAAGGTATGTGAAGAACTGACTCGCTGGGAAAGATTGAAGGCAGGAGGAGAAGGGGCAACAGAGTTGGATGAGATGGTTGGATGGCATCACCGACTCAATGGACATGAGTCTGAGCAAGCTCCAGGAGTTGGGTGATGGACAGGGAAGCCTGGCATGCTGCAGTCCATGGGGCTGCAGAGAGTCAAACACTACTGAGCAACTGAACTGACTGCATTGAGTATTTAAGGAGACAAGCTTCAGAATCTGAAAGCAATGCAGGTAAAAACTCTTCTTTAGATATGAAAATCAGGTCTGGATTATTGTTCCACTTAAACGAGACATCTGCATTACTGCCTTGATGGATGACATTATGTACATTTTATGGAATCTTACTAAAGTGGACTAGCTCATTAACCCTTCAACAGCGTTTAACAGAAGGCTCTGTCCTAAAGACTAGCTGATAAAGGGAACAGAAACCATCTTCTAAGAGCTTACAATTTATTCCTGTTCCAACTATCTATCACTGTCTTACACAAGAAGTAATGTACTTTCCCTCACCCCCATTAGGATGACCTATCAAAGATGGGGGAAGAAACAGGAAATAAGTGTTGACGAAGACGTGAAGAAACTGCAGCCCTTGCCCACTGCTGACGGGGTTGTAGAATGGTACAACTGTTATGGGAAACAGTATGGCTGTCCTTCCAAACATCAAACATAGAATCACTGTATGATCCAGCAATCCCAGCATCAAAAGCAGCATCCTGAAGAGATATCTGCATGCCTGTGTGCCAGAAGGTAGAGGCAACCCAGGTGTCCTCTGACATATGAATGAGTAAGCAAAATGTATACACACAATGAAAAATTACTCAGCCTTGAAAAGGAAATCCCATCACACACTACTGCAAGGATCAGCCTTGAGCACAATAATTACGTTCAGTGAAATAACGCAGTCACAGAAGGACGGATACTGTGTGGTTCCACTCAGCTGAGGCAGCAGGAGTAAGCAGAGTGGTGGTTGCCAGGGGCTGGACAGGAACTCTGAGAAGCTGCTGTTCAATGGGCACAGAGTCGTCAAGTTACACGAAGAAAAGTTCCAGAGACCTGTTTCACAACAACGTGATATACCTGACCATCTCTGTGTACAAATAAGTATTACGTGGTAAATTTGTGTTTTTATCACAATAAAAAGAAATAATGTACCTTCTTATCTTGAGAAAATATCTGATATAAACAGCAGTACCCATGTACTCTTGTACCCACAGGCAGTCAAGAGAACATCCTGGACTATCAATAAAGGGTTTGCAAAGGATGCATGACTTACCCTCCCACAGCTGAAGACTCTGTGGAGCAACAGAAGGCCAGATGACAAGATTGTTGGCTTCAAAGAGAGGGTTGGTGAACTTACTCAGTTCACTGGGCCGGTTGACCCAGGACCACAGAGACATCGTTTTCTGCTGCAGCTTCAACTTACATCTGATCAAGAAAGAAAACTGCCGTTAAACCAATTAATTTATGACAACCACTATTAAATGCTGCTTCTAATAGGACCATTTCTTTTCTCTGTATGTTGGAAGGCAGAACATAAGATTTTTAGCAGAGGAACAAAATGTTGTCAAACTGAAATATTTGTCAGCATTTTTAACTGTCAACAATTACCTAAACTGAAGAAACAGAAAATCTCAACAGACCTATAACAAGTAAATAAACCTGACTCCGTATTGGATATGTTTCTCTTTAACTTTTGTGTTCTATTCCTTTTGCTACAAGTTAATCACTGAAAGGATGTTGCTTATAGCTTGAGGCATACATAATGGCCCATCTCTGAGAACGCTGCCTCCATGTCTGAATGCTCAGCTAAAATATATTTGTTTTGCTCACAGGAAACATCCTTACCAGGCCCACCAATGAATGGTTGCAGAAGGGAAGTTAACACATCCCCTCCCAAATCTGGCTGGAACCAGGAAACATTTCAAACAACTTACTTTTTTTAACTTTGCCACCTTAGCTCCTCCCCTTCTTTGTTTTATAAAAGTATCTAGCTTCTTTGGGACACTAATACACCATCTTCCCGATCTGCTGGCTTTCCTAATACAGTTGCTATTCTTTGCCCTGACAACTTGTCTCAATTTATTGGCCTGTGGTGCGATAAGCAGTACAGTAAGACATTTCAACTTGAACAAGTTAATCCTATCTCAACTCCATACTATCATCAAAGAAAACACTCAGAGCAAATACCCTTGGGATACAGAGCAGTATAAAATATAAACACACCAATTAGTCAAAGTGACCATGTGAATTGTTTGGCTGCAGTTAACTATAGCCAAAACACAATGAGAAAACTATGGTGACAGAATTTTCTAAAGCAAACTGTTCTGAATTTTTCCCTACAAGAATCTATAAGAAAATCTAATGTTGAAATATTTGCCAATTCAGCTTTAAAGTTAAAAAAAAAGAAAAATGTATTGCTTGAATTTTAAACTGGTAAGATTCAGGTAAGATTCTTTTGTGAAGACTGTTAATTGTTTATATTTATTATTCAACTACACAATGTCAGCTGCCAGTCAAGAGACAAATCCTGTCTCTCACCCAGAGGAAGCCCTTAGATTGTACCCAAATGAGAAGATGACCAGTTAAGCATCTTTTAATGATCATTCTGATATGAATCTTCTAGTTAAACCTGTACACTCGATGGCGCCTGGGTTATGCAGTGAGACTGGCACTCTGGGCCTGAGGACAGTCTCCTGGTATGAGAGATACAATCGAGAACAGCAGCAGCAGACCTGTGCTGTAGCCACACTTCTAGTGACCAACTGGCTGGGTATCCCTGGACAGTCATTAACTTCTCTGGATATTACCTTTTTACCCTATGAAACTGCATGGAAGGTAGAATTAGATTATACATTTAAGCTTCTTACAGGTGTCACACACTATGTTCTTATAAAAAGAAAGTAACATTTTAATGGTTGCTTAATTTACTCAAAGCTTTTTAATCAGTGTATGGACAGTACAAAATCTAGGGTCTGCTCTCATCTAGCATGTTTCAGGCTCATAATAAACATGGAGCATCTGGACTCATACAGAAGGACTCTCAGTTACACTAACAGTCACCACCACCATCGTGTAAATATGGATGACGTTAACATCGAGGCAAACCCTCATCTCTTAGGAAGTAACCAGAACAACTGAAAATGGCCCCTGGGAGCAGTGTACCCACCTCTCACTTTCATTGTTGCCCAGAAACGTTCCAAATGGGGAGGCGTAAGCGTGCTCAAAGAGCATGATGAGGAGATTCTCGTTAAATTCAAAGGAGCAAGGGAACTGACGAAGTATCTGCCACACACAGTCCAAGAAGAGGAGAAACACGGGCGACTCCCACTTCTGCTTGCTGTTGCAGTAGGCTGCCTGTGCGCAGCGCTGCTGGAACGGGTGACCAGCCTAAGAGAAAGGTTGGAAACGCGAAAGTCATATCCTAGTGAGACCACATTATGGCACGTTATTACCAATTTCACACAGTTGCAACAAAACTATTACATAGAACATCATATCATTTGGGTGACTGATCTTTAATGATTTCTTAGTTTAAGACAATCTTCAACTAAGGAAAAAGACAAGATTTCCAAATATCGGGCTGATCCAAAAGTTTGGAAAAACTCGAACCTTTTGGCCATCCCAGAACTTAACAAGGTTACACAGTTAGCCATAAGATCTGTGGTTGTTCTTGGAATATCAAATAGAATAATGGACTTCAGTAATAATAAACATAAATCTTACTAGGTTGGGAAAATCTGGAGCAAAGTCAAAGAAGTAAGTTCTGCAGGTACAAAGCAAAGGTCAGCTCTCCCCTTCTATCCAGTCAGAGTGCTGCAGCCTGGAGTAAGCTCCACAAGCCTTACCACCACATGGAGATAAATACGGGCTTCTCATAGATTTCATCAGGTCACTCCTGATATCAATAAGTCTTCAGAAAACTAAGACCATGGCATCTGGGCCCATCACTTCATGGCAAATAGATGGGGAAACAGTGGAAACCGTGACAGACTTTATTTTTTGGGGCTCCAAAATTACTGCAGATGGGGACTGAAGTGATGAAATTAAAAGATGCTTGCTCCTTGGAAGAAAAATTATGACCAACCTAGACAGCATATTAAAAAGCACAGACATTACTTTGCCAACAAAGGTCCATCTTGAGTCAAAGCTATGGTTTTCTCAGTAGTCATGTATGTCGAAGAATTGATGCTTTTGAACTGTGGTGTAGAAGACTCTTGAGAGTCCCTTGGACTGCAAGGAGATCCAACCAGTCCATCTTAAAGGAAATCAGTCCTGAATATTCACTGGAAGGACTGATGTTGAAGCTGAAACTTCAATAATTTGGCCACCTGATGCAAAGAACTGACTCATTTGAAAAGACCCTGATGCTGGGAAAGATTGAGGGCAGATGAGAAGGGGACGACAGAGGATGAGATCGTTGGATGGTATCACCGACTCGATGGACATGAGTTTGAGTAAACTTTGGCAGTTGGCAATGGACAGGGAAGCCTGGTGTGCTGCAGTCCATGGGGTCGCAAAGAGGTGGACACGACTGAGCGACTGACCTGAACTGAAGGTATGAAAAGGAGTTACTGTCATGAAGACATCTGTAGGAATACTTTTCATTAGATTAGAGAGAAAGCTCTCCTTGGTTTCCCTCTCCTCACCAAAAGAACTGGAGAACCTGCCATCTACTGACCAAAGGAAAGTTTCAAATCATTTGGCTCTCTGGCCTACCCAGAACCTGAGTGTTGATGTTATCCCTGCAATCACATCCTTCTAGGTATTTCACAGACTTTGTTTTATCTTTGGATCTTTAATGCGCAACCCATTCCAATATTCTTTCCTGGGAAATCCCGTAGACAGAGAAGCTTGGCAAGTGGGCAAGTCCATGGGATCACAGAGAGTCAGACACGGCTGAGCACACACACAAATCAAACGCATTTGTTTGCTATGCTCAAAAGGAATGTAGCTGTATAAGATCACCAAATACTTAGGATGGTCCGACTTAGAGATAAAGGACCGCTGTCAGAGTGGACAGACGTGGTAAACATAACAGCATTAACACATAATAAATCTGAATTGTAACTGGAAGGGCTAGAAGAGAGATAATTCTACTTTCAAGTTATATCTAAACATTTGCTTTCAATCACAATTATATACTAAGTGACACAGTGCACAAACATTTGAATTAATCTCTAGCTTGGAGGATTTCCATCTATTTCCGAGACCTTTATTTTCGCTGCCCTTCAGCATTTCATAGGCCAGTACTGTGCTGTGTCCAAGGAGTAAACAGCTGAACTGGGCAAGGCTCTCTGAACTCAAAGAAGTCACTATATTTGGATCTAGTTCGGGAAACAAAGTGTGACAAAAATGGATCAATTTTATCTGTGGAGGAAGTTAAGGTCCCAAAGACTTCATGAAAGCGACACTGAGCTGGATCTTACAGGATGAGAAGGACTTCCGCCTGGCTGGGGAAGAAGTCATGGTGGAGCCAGGTGAGAAGGCACTGAAGCACGCGCGGCCTACTTACAGGCCCCCACTCCTCCCACTTGTGTGCGTCTCTCACCTCTAACAAGACTAAGCTCTGTGAGACAAGACCGTGCTTAACACCCTTTGTGCTTCCCTGCAGGTAACAGCAGACAACTAACAAGCATTTGTTAGGGGAATAAAGTGCCAAATGAACACTATGAGCAAAGAGGGAGACAGAAATGGAGAGGCAGTAAGGCTCACAGACATCTACTAAGAGGAAGACAGATGAACTGTCCCCCAGAAAAGTAAACATCTGAATCAATCAAAATTTCATATATCCATTCCCACAAACCAGGATCAAACATCAATTATGAGCAGTTCCTCTGTGGACAAAACAGCTTTTCTCACCTGCAGCCACTCTCTTTCTATTAAGGCCTCAAAGCCACGGATGGTCCTGCTTCTTGGTTCCAAGATGATCTGGGCCAGGGAGGTAACCTGGAGTGTGGAATCAGTTCCTTCTGTTCCATGGATCAGTATGGATGCTCCTTCCCTGTAAGGAAAATCCAGAGAACAAATGGGACACTCCCAGCACTGTCAACTGACTGTTAATAATAAACATTTCTTGAGAGTAACAGCTGAAAGCCTTTTGCATTCTGCTCTGTCTGGTAGGTTCAGATCTATCTAAACAAGGTACATGAAGAGAGCTTCCCTTGGGGAAAATACGAAAGTATAGTAAGTCCCAAATTTCATAGGGCAAGAACTCTCTGAAACTTCTTTTCATTATTTTTCAGTTTTCACAACTTAAGGATTTGTATAGAAAAAACCAGGTCCTTGAGTACTTAAGAAATCTGTGTCATGGATGACATGTGTATGTACATGGTTCACATTAATTTAACAAGCGTTAACAATTAAATGGCAGACTCTTCACAGACACTTCAGATACTGAACGGCACCGACTATCTTATGAAATAATGTGCACATAGGATGGGCTGCCCTGGCGGCTCAGTGGTGAGGAACCTGCCTGCCAAGGCAGGAGATGCAGGGTCGATCCTTGGGTCAGGAAGATCCCCTGGAGCAGGAAATGGCAACCCACCCAGTCATCTTGCCTGGGAAATCCCATGGACAGAGGACTCTGGCATGCTACAGTCCACGGGGTTGCAAAGAATTAGACATGACTTTAGCGACTAAACAACAACAACGAAAGTAAGTTACAGAACAGACACAAATACTAACCTGATACATAAGCACAGGTCTGGGCGGAAGCAAGTCTAGTTGGCAGGAGCTCCCCACTCCAGAACCCTGATACTCATTTACCTGTCAAGACACTGCGCAGCCAGGCAGGCAGTTGTCAGAATCTCTTTGATGTGAGTCAGCCAGTTGGAGGCCTCCAATTTACTGAGCCATCGGTCCATGTTTTGTGTTTGGTCATTACAAGATTCCACAAGTTTGATTAAGCTCTCCTGAAGAACGTGATACCTTTGAGAAATAAGAAAAAGTAAATAAGAAGAAAAAAAGATACCAGAAGACAGAACAATAAAGGAAGAAACCAAATAAAAAACTCAGCCTCCAATACATCCAAGAGCAAGAGCAGCTCAAAATACTCTAAAAATATTTACCTTGCTATGTAATAATTTACAGGGGTTAGGATTATAAAACTAATTATTTAAAATTATCTGACTGGGGAGAGGGTCAGAGCCCTGCACTATGTGACCGGTCAGAGACAGCGCCCCTGACGTCTGCACCCTACACCCATGGGCTCACTCTGGACATCTATACTGTCAGCAAAGAACCCAAGGCCAGCTCAGATCGTATTATTTCATCAGTTCCAACTCCCACCTCCTCACCCTCCCAGAAGCAATTATAAACCATTAACTGCGAGCATAAATGAGAGGATACAGGTAGAGCAAACAAGGTGTGGAAGTTAAGTGGGTATGGGGGAAATTAAATGTCTAAGTACTTTTGACTTAGGAAAATGTAGTTGGTCTGTAGCATCTCTTTTCAGTAAGTTTGGTGACCGCTGATCTAAAGCAGAGGAGATCTCATGGTGATGAAATTTCAGAGCTAAGAGAGGAAAAAATGCTATCTGATTAAAACTCACTTGTGAGCATCTACCATGAGTTTTCTGCTTATCTTACAGAACACAAAGGCAAGATACCCAGTCAATTTTTGGCTCAAGCTAATATGAAGGTTCCTTTGAAAACTTGTGATCTTCCAACAGCTAAGGGCTCACCCACTCTAATTAGCTTCAAATAAGAGTCCATTACTGTCTCCTGAATCTTTTACCTCTCAATGGACTTGTGGATCCGCCTCCACTGGGGATAATGAGCTTCTTGCTCAAAGCCGCCTCCTTTGGCTCTAGCCTGCTGAGCTACATTCAGAGGTCGAGTGTCGATGATGTAGCCACGCTTTCCTGCCCTGAGGGTAGCATTTATCAGTTTCTCATCTTCTTTGCACCGTCGCCCATTTGTGCCAGTGAGTGGCTGACCGCTTCGCATAATAACCTACAAGGACAGCAGAGTCTAAAATTTAGTAGCAGCTGCTTTCAAAGTTTCTGAAAACAGAAATGAATTAAGCTAGATTAAGAATGTCTCAGAAAACAATTGTGTGTCATTTCAGAGATGAATTCAATCCTGAAACAAATAAATATTTCTATGTATTAACAACAGTTTAAAAATAGTAAAACAAAAATAAGACTTGGCATCCTTACATGATTTTTCTTCCCACTGTCTCAAAATACTTTCAAATAATATAGTTCCTCTTTAAGATAAAATATTATAGTTCATTTAGTCAGTGAATTAATCATCTAGTAGATCCAGGCCTGTAATTAAGACAATAATAATGCCTAGACACCAGGAAATTTTGCTTCAGCTACGTAAACTTAGGGTTGGCAGATTTTATCAAGAATTATAAAGAGAAAAGGAACCAGTGGTTAAATTTAAAAGGTTATACACTATTATTCTTGCTTTGGGAATCATTTTCAATGTCTTGAAAACTACTTATTATCTATTCTTTATTCTCCATTGGCTCTCTTTCAATATTCCAGGACTTACCCACGCAACTCCAAAGACCAAAAACTATATACTGGGTTGGTCAGAAAGTTCCTTTGGGTTTTTCCATAAGATCTTACTTATTTGATACTTTTCTCAAGAAAGCAACATCTATTATACTGACCTCTTCCCTGGTGAATGGTCTGGAATTATTTTAATCTCATCCCATAATATATACTGTTCTCTTAACTACTTTGAAATTTAATAATCAAGGAAGGTCATCCAGAATGGCAAACTCTCAGACTGCACTTACCATGTAACTGAACAATAATCTATTTTGTATGAGTTGTTAAAATGCTTTATGGTGAACCCTAGTGAAAAGAAATACTGCTCAGCAAACAAGATAGGTGACCTAATTTAAAAAAATCTCTTTATCCTAAATATCTGCAATTCAGGGGAAAAAGGAAAATAGCTATAACTTATTCACTAATTTACTACTGGATGCAAAATGAGAAGCAGAGTTTACTGACTGAGAGAAAACATGAGGAGAAAAATAAATTTAGAAAATAGGAAATGAATAAACAATGAACACCTGCCTATTCAATGCGTGACTCCTGTATTTACTTAAGTCGTGATTAATGACATGTGTCACTCGTCTCCCTTTTGAAAATAAAAATGTCTGCTCAATTTACCTTACACAGGGAAATCTGGTGAGAATAATTAAAGCATCATAGGGCCTCCCCTGGTAGTCCAGTGGCTAGACTCTGAGTGTCCACTGCACAGGGTTGGGAGTATGGAGACCCCACGTGCCGCAAGGCACAGCCAGGGGTGTGGAAAAAACGTGTCATGCCATTATTCCAGTCAGAGAACTTTATTTTCTACCAAACAGTGTCATTTCAGTATCAGATAACATTCGTTCCCTTTGTCCTGAGTCCTGAAGATAAACCTGCCTGGATTTTCTAAAGCTAAGCAGCATTATGGAAAGAATTAAAAGTCATATCCTGATCACAGAAAACATTCTACTCCTGATTCCCGAAAGTTTAAACAGAAGTAAAATTCCTGGCAGGAGACACTTCAATGAACAGGTACACAGAAAAGATGAACAGTTCTAAGAACCTCAAACCAAATCTTCCAGTCGACCATGGAGTAGTATTTACTGTTCACTTACCATTCCATTCTTTTTATGATAATAGCTGAGAACTGGGAAGCGGCCTCCATGGCGAAATGTGGCTACCTTCCGAAGTACATCATCATCGATGGCTTTGGGTACTATGACAGCTGGCGGGTAAGAGGGGCACACAGCAAATTCCTTATTGACATAGCTTAACCTCCATTCACTGATCTGAAAGACACAAAATACTTTAAAGCTAAGCCGGTATCTCAATCTCACAAAATAATCCAAAAACTTCTATTAAAGGAGCTTAGGGATTCCTTTTCACACAATGAAGACACCATCTCACAAGAGTTTAATAGAAGGACACCTAGCCCTTCCTTAAAAACTGTCAGAAAACATGAGCTCCATTCTTCAGAGCCAGCTTCTTACAGTGCTAGGTATCACAAAAAGTTCTTCCTCATATTGAGCAACATTTATTGCTCTGTAACTTCCTCTATTTTTTTTAACCATGATCTTAGTACAAGTTCCCTATTTCACAAGGCAGCCAATGGAATATATGAAAGATAGCTGATTCTCCTTTAGTTTTCTATTATCCAAATTAAATATATGAATTATATTCATGAACATCATCTCATTCATTCTTGTCTGGGTACCAATGATACCCTTAAAGTATAGCAGCAACTCCAGATAACGCCTAACCGGAACAGAATAGTGCTACTATCTACATCAAATCCCTTGCTCATTTCTGCTGTTTAACAAAGGAGAAAAAATGAGGAAAGACTGTTAATGTCATTCTTCAAGCAATAACAGCTTAATACTAAGAAAGATTATACTTATGAGTCAGTGAAATAATTTCAAACTCAGCAAGCTAAGGATCGAAAGTACACAATATAAAACTATCAAATGACAACTTATTTCTAACATGAAAAATGAAAACCACTTAAAGACTGTAAAAAGCTTTTGTGCATGAAAGTTTTGATGTTTTCCTGTAAATCAGAGTTGACCTAACATACTGGCCAAGGGTTGTAGTACCAGGAGGATAAGCCAAAGCATTTTTAATATACTATGCTCCTGCTCAGTTGTGTCTGACTCTCTGCAACCCTATGGACTATTGCCCGCCAAGCTCCTCTGTCCATGGAACAGAGGAACCTGTCAAGAGTGGGTACTTCCTACTCCAGGGGATCTTTCCAACCCTGGGATTGAACTTGAGTCTTCTATGTCTCCTGCACTGCAGGTGGATTCTTTACCACTGAGCCACTGAGGAAGCCCCTTGATATACTGTAAATGTATTTGAAAAAACCTTTTAGAAGATGCAGTATCATTTTTAATTAAATATTTTCACTGTTCAAACTTATGCACATTATTAATTTAAAAGATACTTTCTAAGAGTCAATTATTTTTTTAAAAAAAGAAGTATCCCTAGTTTCTGGAAAGTTCTTCCTCATATTGAGGAAAATTTATTGCTCAGTAACTTCCTGTATTTTATTTTTTAACCATGATTTCAGTACAAGTTCCCTATTTCACACAGCAGCCTATGGAATATATGAAAGATAGCTGATTCTCCTTTAGTTTTCTATTATCCAAATTAAATAATTATTCTCATTCATTCTTGTCTGGGTACCATTTACTTTGTTAATGGTACTCTTAAAGTATAGCAACAGGAAGACTGCAACTCCAGATAATACTTAACCAGAACAGAATAATGCCACTATCTCCCTCAAATCCCTTGCTCATTTCTCGTATTTAAAAAAGGAGGAAAAATGAGGAAAGACTGTTAACATCATTCTTAAAGCAATAACAGCTTAATATTAAGAAAGCATTTTGCTAATCTATCATCTAATTCTCCTTCCGCAGAGTAACCATTTTCAACTCTTTTAGCTTTTTATTAATTTTGAGTGTTTCTCACTATTAGGGATTACTTATTGGTTTCCTACTCGAGAGAATGCTATGGTTCCTCACTGACCTGCAGTACCACTTGGGTCAAATATCCTGTGACGTCTCCACACACGCTGGGGCCTGCGTTCTGTCGCACTGGTCTAGCTGCAGCGAGTCTGACTTTTACAGTAAGCTTGGCATTTCATAGGCCACGTCTCCTATATCCTGTCCCTTCTTCTTGCTCTTCAAGAGAATCTTGGTTTCCCTTGATCCTTTGCCCTTTAACGTAACTTTCATCAAATTCCATGTAAAATCCCACTGGGGTTTTAATAAGATGGCACTGACTGTATAGACTGGAAACAGTGACGTCTTTATAATACCTAATTTCCTTGTCTATGGGCATAGTATCCCTCCACTTTTAAATCTGTCTTAATTTTTTTCAGTAAAGTTATAAAATTTCTCTCAATAAACATCCTGCATATTTTTTCCTGGGAACCTTATATTTTTAATTCATTTTAGTTGTATGTCTTCAAATTTGTGTCTGGTGTAAAGAAATGCATACAATTTCAAGATTCTTTCAGTTTCCTATGTACAGAAACATATAATCAACAACTAATAGCAATTTTGTTTCTTTCACTTCAATCCTTTAATTTTCCCTTCTCAACTTCCTCAGCTAGGGATAGTGATGGTGGGCAGATCTTCTTCTCATTCTTGAACTTACAGGGAATAATGAAAGATTTGCTTTCTGTATGTTTTTACTTTTGTAGTTACCCTTTATTAAATTAAATAAATTCCCTTCAAATTCAACTCTGCTAAGAGCTTTTATCATGAACAGATGCTTAATTTATTCAAAATGTTTTTTCTCTTGTAATTTTGTTTTACCATATATGTAATTTGTCTTTTCTCTTTGGTTAATTTTGTGATATCTCTTGCCTTACTGTTCAATAGTAGAACTCAATTATGTCTAAGATTTCCTTTTCATTATCCTATGCGGTGTTTGCTGGGATACCTTAATCTAAGGCTTTGTGACTTTCTGATTTTGAAGATGATAGCCTCCACTATCATCTATTTCAATACTGCCTTTCTTACAACTTCTCTATTATCTTCCTGAATTTCCATTTGCTAAATACTGAGCCTTCTCCTTTTACCATCCATGCATGCATCTAACTTCTCTATCATTTTTTCCATCTTCCTTCTTTCTCTGTCCTGTTTGAGTATCTATATTCCAGATCACCAGATTCTCATTTTTAGTTATCTCTAATCTGCTAAAGCTGAAACTGCAATACTCTGGCCACCTCATGCGACGAGTTGACTCACTGGAAAAGACTCTGATGCTAGGAAAGGTTGGGGGCGGGGGGAGAAGGGGACGACAGAGAATGAGATGGCTGGATGGCATCACCGACTCTGTGGACATGAGTTTGAGTGAACACCGGGAGTTGGTGATGGACAGGGAGGCCTGGCGTGCTGTGATTCATGGGGTCACGGAGAGTCGGAGCCACTGAACTGAACTGAATCAGCTACTTAACCTTTACATCAAGTTATTCTTTTCTCTTCTTTTAAATCAACTTTACTGAGATTTTACTATTTATATGAAAAATAAACTAGATCCATTTAGAGTACACAATTTCATGACTCCTGACGGCTGTACCCACCCATAAAACATCACCTACAATCAAGATAAACATTTCAATCATCTTTCACAAAAATTCCTAGTACATTTTTACAGTCTATGCCTCTCCATCCACACCCAATAGTAGGAATCACCATCTGCTTTCATTCACTTTTAGTGTTATACCTATGAAATCTTTGCCTAGTTAGGGGTCATAAAGATTTTCTCCTGTAGTTTCCTCAAGAAGTTTTACATCTTTAGCTCTTATGTTTTGTACTTTGAGTTATTTTTTGTGAAATAAAGGTTTAGATCTATCTTTTTTACATCCAATTGTTCCAATGCCATTAGTTGAAAAAACTATCCTTTATCTAGAGAACTGTCTAAGCACCTTTGGCAAAAACTGATCACAGATGCAAGAGTTCTTTTTTAAACCTTCTGTTCCATGTATCACTGTATCTATCCTATGCCAATATACCACATTTTCTTGATTACTGCAGCCTGATAGTAAGTTTTGTAAATCGTTCAGATTTCTGCACCCCTCAAAGCTGTTGTGGCTATTCTAGTAACTTTGCAGTTCCATAAAAATTTCAGGATAACTTTGACAATTTCCACAAAGACACCTAGTGGAATTTTTGATAGGAAGTTGCACTGAATCAATAAATCAGCTTGGAGAGATCAGCAAACTACGCTCCACAACCCAATCCAGCCACCTGCTTGTTTTGCAAATGGAGGCATATGGTGGCGGCAGTGCTCGCTGGGTCCACTGCAATGAAGTGAATAGTTCCCTAAAGTGAGTCACACATTTGTTTGCTTTCCCAATGCCTGTAGGAGTTATGTTTACTTAACTATATTATAGTTTATTAAGTTTGCAACAGTATTATGTCTTTAAAAATTAAAATGTACCTATTTTAATTTTAAATATTTTATTGCTAAAAAATGCTAACCATCATCTGAGCCTTTAGTGAGTTGTAATCTTTCTGCTGGTAAAGGATTCAAAATATTGAGAATTACCAAAGCGCAAGAGAGATATGAAGTGACCAAACGCTGTTGGAAAAAATGGCACTTAAAGACTTGCTCAACATAGGATTGCCACAAACATTGAATCTGTAAACAAAATGCAATATCTAGGAAATACAGTAAGATGAAACAATAATTCAGGTATTCCTATAAAATACCTTTGGAACACAGCAGCACTCATTCACTGATGTATTGTGTTTCCATGATACAACAGAGTGGAGTAACTGCAGCAAAGACTTCATGCCCCACAAAGCCTGACATGTTCACTGCTGGGTCCCTTACATAACTCAGTCAACTATTAACCAATCCATGAACACAGATCTCCACTTATTTAGGTGGCCTTTAACTTCTCTCAGCAGTTTTGTGGTTCTCAGTGTACCGATCCTGCCCTTTTGTTAATTTTCTTACTAAGTATTCCATTCATTTTAAAACTGTGCTGTGCAGTGCTGAGTCGCTCAGTTGTGTCACTAATTAGTTTCTGAACACTTATACCAAGCAATCTTGCTAAACTTACTAGTTCTAGTTATTTTATTGATTTCTGCTCTTATTTTTTATTATTTCATTCTTTCAAGTTACTTTGCTCATTTTTTCCCCTAGTTTCTTAAACTGGAGCTTAAGTTGGTGAATTTATTAGACCTTTTTTCCTATTTCACATATGTAGCTTAACATTGTGTCTCTCTAAAGACTGCTTTAGCTGTAGTCTACAAATTTTGACATTATCATTCAGCTAAAAATGTTTCCTAATTTCCATTCTGATTTACAGACTATTTACAAGTATTTCCTTTAATCTAGAAATACTCTGGGTATTCCTCAATACCTTGTGTGTTAGTCACTCAGTTGTGTCCGACTCTGTGACCCATGGACTGTAGCTCGCAAGGCTTCTCTGTCCACGGAATTCTCCAGGCAAGAATACTGAAGTTGGGTTGCTATTCCCTTCTCCAGGAGATCTTCCCAACCCAGGATCGAACCCGGGTCTCCTGCATTGCAGGCAGATTCTTTTATCATCTGAGCCACCAGTTATGCTAACTGATTTCTAATATAATCCCTCTGTGGTCAGAGATTATATTCTGTATGGTTTCAAGCCTTTGAAATTTATTTAACAGCCCAGCATATGTTCTCTCTTGGATAATACCATGTGCTCTTCCATACTGTTTATTCTGCAGAAGTCGGCAGTAGTATTCAGTGAATATCAGATAGTGCTGTTCAGATTCTCTTTCTACTCATTTTGTTTTGTTTTAGTCTAGTTGTTCTGTTACTGGCTGAGAGGGAAGTTTAAACAATCTACTATGACCACAGAACTTTCTTTATTTTCATAAGTTTAGGCTATAAAAATATATATCATTATATTGTCCTGATCAATTTTATCATTATGGAATGATCTCTTTATTTCATAATATTCTGTCTTGAAGTTTTTCATTTTAATCTGAAATTAATAAAGCAATTTCTTTTTTATACTCATTATTTTCATGGCAAATTTTCTCCACCCATTTATTTTCAATCTGTCTCTTTATATTCTAAATGCATCTCTTCCAAAAAAACTGCAGAGGGAGGACAACTCCCAAATTCATTCTACAAGGCCAGCTGACACCAAAACCAGACCAAAAGAAAATCACAGGCCAAAATCACTGACGAATATCGTTGCAAAAATATTCAACAAAATACTAGCAAACCAAACTCAACAACACAGTAAAAGGATTATACACCATGATTAAGTGGGATTTATCCTAGGGATGCAAGGATTCTTCAATATATGCCAATCAAACAATGTGATACATCATATTAACAAACAGATGAGTAAAAACCACATGATCATCCCAACAGATACAGAAAAATCTTTCAACAAAATTCAACACCCATTTATGATAAAAAAAAAACAACAACTCTTCAGAAAGTGGGCATTGAGAGACCTACGTCAACATAATAAAGGCCATATATGACAAACCCACAACAAATATTATTCTCAGTGGTGAAAACTGAAAGAATTTCCTCTAAGATCAGGAACAAGACAAGAGTGTCCACTCTCGCCACTGTTTTTCAACATAGTCTTGGAAGTCCTAGCCACAGCAATCAGAGAAGAAAAATAAAAGGAATAAAAATTGGAAAAGAACAAGTAAACTGTCACTGTTTGCAGAAGACATGACACTATACATAGAAAATCCTAAAGAGGCCACCAGAAAACTACTAGAGCTAAGCAATGAATTTAGTAAAGCTGCAGGATATAAAATTAATGCACAAAAAGCTCTTGCATTCCTATACACTAACAATAAAAGATCAGAAAGAGAAATTAAGGAAATAATCCCACTTTACATTGCAACAAAAAGAATAAAATACCTATGAATAACCTACCTAAGGAGGCAAAACACCCATATGCAGAAAACTATAAGATATTAATGAAAGAAATCAAAGATGACACAAACGGAGAGATATATACCATGTTCTGGTATATAGACTGGAAGAATCAGTATTTTTAAAATGACTATACTATCCAAAGCAATATAAAGATTCATTACAATTCCTATCAAATTACCAATGGCATGTTTCACAGAACTAGAACAGAAAGTTATACAATTTGTATGGAAATACAAAAGACCCAAATAGCCAAAGCAATCTTGAGAAGGGGAGCTGGAGGAATCAGGCTTCCTGACATCAGTCTAGACTACAAAGTTACAGTAATCAACAGGGTACGGTCCTGGCACAAAAACAGAAATATACACCAATGGAACTCCAGGGGCAGAGAGCCCAGAGATAAACCTGTGTGCATCTGGTCACCTGGTTTGTGACACAGGCGGCAAGAGTATGCAACGGAGAAAAGACAGCCTCTTCAAAAAGTGGTGCTGCAAAAACTGGACAGCTCCGTGTAAAAGAATGGAATTAGAACACTACCTAACACCATTCACCGGAGAAGGCAATGGCAAGCCACTCCAGTACTCTTGCCTAGAAAATCGCATGGACAGAGGAGCCTGGTGGGCTGCAGTCCATGGGGTCGCAAAGAGTCGGACACGACTGAGAGACTTCACTTTCACTTTTCACTTTCACACATCGGAGAAGGAAATGGCAACCCACTCCAGTGTTCTTGCCTGGAGAATCCCAGGGACGGCGGAGCCTGGTTGGCTGCTCACACTCAAAACGGATCAAAGACTTTAATATAAGGCCAGACACTATAAAATTCTTAAAGGAAAATACAGGCACAACACTCTCTGACAAATCTGCAGCAGTATCTTTTTGGATTCATCTCTTATGGTAATGAAAATAAAAACAAAAGTAAACAAATGGGACCTAGTGAAACCTGGAAGATTTTGCACAGCAAAGGAAACCATGAACAAGACGAAAAACAGCCCTCAGAGTAGGAGAAAATATTTGTAAATGCAGTTCAATATAAAAAAATAAATAAAAAAATGGCCACAAGACCAAAACAGCCCTTTCTCCAAAGAAGACATACAGATGGCCAACCAACACATGAAAAGATACTCAACATCACTAATTATCAGAGAACTACAAATCCAAAACTACAGTGAGATATTACCTATCAGAATGGCCATCATCTATAAATGATGATGAAGATGTGGAGAAAAGGAAACCCTCTTGCACTGTTGCTGGAAATAAAAACTGGTACACCTGCTGTGGAGAACAACGTGAAGGTTCCTTAAAAAACTAAAAAAACCTACTATATGACCCAGAAATCCCACTTACTTCTTTCTCTGGTACTTATCCAGAGAAAACCATAATTCAAAAAGACACATGTAGGACTTCTCTGGTGGTCCAGTGGTGAAGAATCTGCTTACCAATGCAGGGCGCACAGATCTGACCCCTAGTCTGGGAAGACTCCATAGGTCACAGGGCAACTAAACCCACGTGCCACATCCACTGAAGCCCCTGTGCCCTGGAGCCTGAGGGCCACAGCAGGAGAAGCCACTGCAACGAGAAACCCACACACTGCAACCGAAGAGTAGCTGCCGCTCACCACAACTAGAGAAAGCCCACACGTAGCAACAAAGACCCAGCATGGCCAAGAATAATGAAATTTAAAAAAGACACATGTACCCCAATGTTCACTGAAGCACTGTTTACAATAGCCAGGACATGGGAGCAACCTAAACGTCCATCAACAAAGGAATGGATAAAGAAGATGTGACATGACCCACTCCCTAGATTAAAGGAAATAAAAACAAAAATAAGCATATGGGACCTAATTAAATTTAAAAGCTTCTGCACAGTAAAAGAAACTATGAACAATGCAAAGAGACAACCCTGAGAATAGGAGAAAATAATTGCAAACAAAGCAACCAACAAACATTAATCTCTAAAATATACATGCAGCTCAGTATCAGAAAAACAACCCAATCAAAAAATAGGCAGAAGATCCAAACATTTCTCTACAAAGAAGAAATATAGATGGCCAACAAACATGAAAAGATGCTCAACATTGCTCATTATTAGAGAAATGCAAATCAAAACTACAATGAGGTTATCAACTTTGCACCAGTCAGAATGGCCATCATCAAAAAAATCTACAAACTATAAATGCTGGAGAAGATGTGGAGGAAAGGGAACCCTCTGGCACTATTAGTGGAATGTAAACAGATACAACCGCTGCAGAGAACAGTATGGAAATTCCTCTAAAAACTAGGAGTAAAGCTACCGTATGACCCAGCAATCCTACTGCTGGGCATATACCCTGAGCAAACCATAATCAAGACATGTACCCCAGCGTTCACTGCACACATTTACAGTCACCAGCCACTCAGATGTCCAGTGACAGATGAATGGATACAGACGCTGTGATACATACATATATATATATGTACACAATGGAATATCAGTCATTAAAAGAAATGAATTTGAGTTAGCTGAAACAAGGTGGATGGACCTCGAGCCTGTTATATGGAAAGAGAAAACAACTGTAGTATGTTAATGTATATATACGGCATCTAGAAAAACGGCACTGATGAACTAATTTGCACAGCAGCAATAGAAACATAGATGGTCTTGTGGATACAGAGGAGGAAATGAATCAAGAGAGTAGCACTGAATATACACACCACCATGCGCAAAAACAGCTAACGGGAAGCTGCTGTATAACACAGAGAGCCAAGGCTGGCGCTCTGTGACAACCCAGGGGGGTAGGATGGTAGGGGAGACAGGCTCAAGAGGGAGGGGGTGTATATACACACTTATGCCTGATTTGCGTTGTTGTACAGCAGAAACCAACACAACATGGTACAGCAATTATCCTCCAATTAAAGAAAATTTTAAGTTAGAAAAAAAAGAATGAACGTGCAAATAAACAAATAAAACTACCATCTTAAAAAGAAAAGAAAATGTGAGTTTGTCTTTACAACAACAGGCTCTCTAGAGTTTATAACTCATGGCAAATTTATCGAGTTAGGCCCTTCTGAATACAGCCTTCAAATAAAAATAGGACAAGCTGAAAAAAAAAAGTGGTACGTATATACAATGGAATATTACTCAGCTAAAAAAAGGAATGAAACTGGGTCATTGGAGACTAAGAGGAGAACGGGGGTAGGATGAACTGGGGGACTGGGACTGACATATATACGCTACTGATACTATGCAGAATAGGTCACTAATGAGAGCCTGCCGTATCGCTCAGGGAACCCTTCTCAGTGCTCTATGGTGACGTTAACTGGGAAGGCTATCCAGAAAGGGGGTACGTGTCCAAGAATAGCTGACGCACTTTGCTGTACAGTGAAACTAACACAACATCGTAGAGAACCTTTGCTCCAATAAAAATTACTTAAAAATAAGAACACTAAATGCATCTCTGTACACAGCATATATTTGAGTCTTACTTCTTTTTTTAGCTGCATCAATGGCTTGCAGAATCTCAGTTCTCTGACGAGGGATTGAACCCAGGCCCTCAGCAGTGAAAGCCTGGAATCTTAACTACTAGGCTACCAGGGAACTCCCTTGCTTTTTCCCTGTAAATCACTCTGACAATCTCTGTTTTAATTGGGGTGTTAAGCTCAGTAATACTAAATATTGATATTGCTGGATTTCAGTCTAGCATTTATTTTGTTTGCCCCCTCATATTTTATTGCTATTTCTTCTTTCCCACATTCTTTTGAATTACTTTTTACAACGACATTTTAATATATTAACTTCCTATCTCTTAACATTTTTAAATGATTGCTCAGACCACCCTTCCCGCATCCTGAGAAATCTGTATACAGGTCAAGAAGCAACAGTTAGAGCTGGACATAAAACAACAGAGTGGTTCTAAATTGGGAAGGGAGTACATCAAGGCTATATATCGTCACCCTGTTTATTTAACTTATATGCAGAATACATCATGCAAAATGCCAGGCTTGATGAAGCACAAGCTGGAATCAAGACTGCCGGGAGAAATATCAATAACCTGAGATATGCAGATGACACCACCCTTACGGCAGAAAGTGAAGAGGAACTAAAGAGCCTCTTGATGAAAGTGAAAAGAGCAGAATGAAAAAGCTGGCTTAAAACTCAACATTCAAAAAACAAAGATCATGGCATCTGATCCCATCACTTCATGGCAAATAGGTGGGGAAACAATGGAAAGAGTGACAGACTTTATTCTTGGGCTCCCAAATCACTGTGGATGGTGACTGCCGCCATGAAATTAAACGACGCTTGATCCTTGAAAGAAAAGCTATGACCAACCTAGACAGCATATTAAAAAGCAGAGACATTACTTTGCCAACAAAGGTCAGTCAGGTCAAAGCTTTGGTTTTTCTAGTAATCATGTATGGATGTGAGAGTTGGACCATAAAGAAAGCTAGAACCAGAATTGCTTTTGAACTGTGAGAAGACTCTTGAGAGTTCATTGGACTGCAAGGAGATCCAACCATTCAATCCTAAAGGAAATAAACCCTGAATATTCACAGGACGGACTGATGCTGAAGCTGAAACTCAAGTACTTGGCCACCTGATGCGAAGAGCCGACTCACTAGAAAAGACCCTGATGCTGGGAAAGACTGAAGGTAGGAGGAGAAGGGAACGACAGAGGATGTGATGGTTGGATCGCATCACAGACTCGATGGACACGAGTTTGAGCAAGCTCCAGGAGTTGGTGATGGACAGGGAAGCCTGGCATACTGCAGTCCATAGGGTCGCAAAGAGTCGGACATGACTGAGCCAATGAACTGAACTGACTCTATGATTACTTTTACTGAGGTGACAAGGACAATGGTTCTCAACTAGGGGTGATTTTGCCTCAAGGGAACATTTCTTAATGAGTGGCGACAACTGGGGGTTGGAGACGACCACTGCTGACATCTAGTGGTAGACCAGGGATACTGCCAAACACCCTACAATGCACAGGACAGCTTCTCACAACAAAGAATTACACAGCCCAAAGGTCAACAGTGCCAAGTTTGAGAAACTCTGCTCCAGTGATCATTATACTGTTAACTTAAATATTAGCCCATGTTACATAATATGTAAAAACCCTGAAACTGTATTGGTCTATGTATCCATTCAGAGAGATGGGCATACCAGACCACCTGACCTGTCTCTTGAGAAACCTGTATGCAGATCAGAAAGTAACAGTTAGAACTGGACATGGAACAACAGACTGGTTCCAAATAGGAAAAGGAGTACGTCAAGGCTGTATGTTGTCACCCTGCTTATTTAACTTATATGCAGAATACATCATGAGAAATGCTGAGCTGGAGGAAGCACAAGCTGGAATCAAGATTGCCGGGAGAAATATCAATAACCTCAGATATGCAGATGACACCACCCTTATGGCAGAAAGTGAAGAACTAAACAGCCTCTTGATGACAGTGAAAGAGGAGAGTGAAAAAGTTGGCTTAAAGCTCAACATTCAGAAAACTAAGATCATGGCATCTGGTCCCATCACTTTGTGGCAGATAGATGGGGAAACAGTGGCTGACTTTATTTTTCTGGGCTCCAGAATCACTGCAGAGGGTGACTGCAGCCATGAAATTAAAAGACACTTACTCCTTGGAAGGAAAGTTATGACCCACCTAGACAGCATATTAAAAAGCAGAGACATTATTTTGCCAACAAAGATCCGTCTAGTCAAGGCTATGGTTTTTCCAGTGGTCATGTATAGATGTGAGAGTTGGACTATAAAGAAAGCTAAGCACTGAAGAATTGACGCTTTTGAACTGTGGTGTTGGAGAAGACTCTTGAGAATCCCGTCCCTTGGACTGCAAGGAGATCCAACCAGTCCATCCTGGGGGAGATCAGTCCAGGGTATTCATTGGAAGGACTGATGCTAAAGCTGAAACTCCAATACTTTGGCCACCTGATGCCAAGAGCTGACTCATTTGAAAAGACCTGATGCTGCGAAAGATTGAGGGCAGGAGGAGAAGGGGATGACAGAGGATGAGATGGTTGGATGGCATCATCGACTCGATGGACATGGGTTTGGGTGGACTCCGGGAGTTAGTGATGGACAGGGAGGCCTGGAGTGCTGTGGTTCATGGGGTCGCAAAGAGTCTGACACGACTGAGCGACTGAACTGAACTGATCCATTCAGCCACCCCACACCCATTTTTAATGACATAGTTTCCATGCGTAACATGTCTACACACACCATAAATACCACAAAGGCAATGCTACAGTTTTTGTTTTAAATAGTCATACATATTTTAAAGACATTAAAAAGAAAAAATAGCTTGTTATACTTAATTATACCATTTCCAATATTCTTAAATTATTTTGAATATTCAGGTTTCCCTCTGGTATTATTTCCCTTTAGTCTGAATAAGTTCTTTTAACATTTCTTATAGTGAAGGTCTCTTAGTGACAAGTTCTTAGTTTCTTTTTATCTGAAAATGTTGTCTCACATTCTTCCTTGTGAGATATTTTCACCAGACACAAAATTCAGGGTTGATAGGCTTTTTACCTTTCAGCTTTTTAATAAAAGTTTTGTTGAGACTTCCCTGGTGGTCCAGTGGTTGTTAAGAATCTGCCTTGTGATGACACAGAGGTCAAGGGTTTGATCAGTGGTCAAGAAAGAAGTTGCAGAGCAACTAAGCTGGACCACTGCAACTACTGAGCCCATATGCTGTGGAGCCCATGCGCCACAGCTAGAGAGCCTGTGGTCCACAACAAGAGACTGCACAGAGTGCAGTAAAGATCCCGTGTGCACAACGAAGACCCGACACAGCTCAATACACTCTTTACAAATAAATAAAATTTAACATATCGAAGTTTTATCATCTAGTCTCCATAAATTCTGACGAATAGTCCATTGTCACCTGAATTATCTCTGTATGTAATGTGTTGTTTTTAACTGGCAACTTTCAAGATCTTCATTCGACCACTATTCTTTGACAATTTGACTATCATGTGCCTAGCATGATTTTGCTTATACTCATCCTGTTTGGGGCTTGCTGAACTTTTTGAACTTATAAAATTGACCCAATTTTTAGCTTCTGAACATGATTTCTTTGAATATTTTTCCTACCTATTGTCTATTATCTCCTGGATCTGTCATTACACATATACTAGCCATTTTGTTCCACAGGTTTCTGAGGCTCTTTTTCCCCATAATTTCTCATCTCCTTTATTTTTCCAAATAATTTCTATTGCTCTAGCTTCAGTTTCACTGATTTTGTCCTGTCATCTCCTCTCTGCTATTTAACCAAGTGAATATTTTATTTCAGATATATATATTTTCAAAAAATGCCGAGAGGTTCATTCAACTCTTTTTAGCATTTCTATTCCTCTGTTAAGATTTCCTGTCTTGTCTCTCATTTGAAATATATTTACCTTTATGGAAACTCGAGCAATTTAAACAGCTGCTCTAAAGACCTTGAATGATCAAACATTTCAACATCTGAGGCATCTTGGGACTGTCTTTACTTGTTGACTGTCTTTTCTTTTTTTGATAGTCTCTTTTTCTTGAGAATGGGTCATAATATCCTGACTCAACTTTGGATTATATCCTATATTCACTGTGAATTTTGTGTTGCAGAATCTGCATTCCATTAAACACCTTTGAAGAGTGTTTTACAAGGAATTGGCTTGTTCAGACAAACCACAAACTTCATAACATCTGAGATGCATGGCAACTCAGATCTTAGTTCTGACTGCCCCCAGTCTGCCCCAAGCAATGGTTCAAGAGTCAGTCAGAGATTCAGGATTACATACAGAATCAAGGCTCCCCTCTTCTGGCTCTCTGGTTCCCCAAGCCCTTCCCCTGGTTCCTCCCACCAGAGAGAAAGTGGGCATTCCATTAGAATGGTAGCTGTCTGGCACCATCAATGCGATTAACTGTGCTGACTTCAGGACAAGGCCCCCGAAAAAGGAAATTTACTCTGCCGTTCACTTCCTCTAAGTTTTTCCTCCCCTCCCTCTAAAATACGCTGCTTTCTGTTCGCTCACCAGAGCTTCAGGTTTTTCTGTTTTATTCATAGTTTGTCACTGATATCTGCAGGAGATCTTGTCAGACAGGGGCTACTCAACCATTACCTTATCATTGTCTTTCTTGTATATAATTTCTAAAGTGGTAGATTGGGGAAGTACAGATATATACTGTATATGTGTATTTCAGCAAAGTATCTGAAATAGTATTTTATTATATCCTAGAATAAAAGTATGTTTAAAGGGGAGGAACTCTTACAGATCATTTGTCCAACACTTGATTTTGTAGACATGGAAACAAAGTCCCAGAAAGTCAAGCAGTCAACATTAATATCTGGGATGCAATGTAAATAATTTGAGAGCTAGTTTGAGTACTCTGTCTTCTCAATACCACATATCTCTTTCGGATATAACAGAGAAGTAGGGACTGGCTAATACTATTCAGAAAGTTTTTTAAATGATCAAAAAGCCTTCCTCAAGCAATACATGATATACGTCTACCTGATGGAGGATTTCCGTGATATAAAGACTTATCATACCTTTGTCCTGTCCTGCATAATTGCACACATTCCTATATTTATTGACTTGACAAATACCTACTGCTTGCAAACCATGTACTAAGAATGCAGTAGGGAACAAGAATGGCATGGTTCCCAGCCTCCTAAAGTTTGTATTCGAGCAGCTTGTATTCTAGTTCAGGAGACAGTAAACAATGAAAAGAAGCTTGCACACTGGTGACCCCTCCTACCTGAAACTTGCTCTTCCCTTGGCTGTTGCCTCCACTCGTCCTTACATGGTTAGTCCTTGGCCCCTACTGACATTAGATGTTTTCCCTCAGTAATCTCGGCTTCTGCCTGTGATTCTCACAATGCACACAATGTGTACAGGGACGACTCTCAATGTTTCATGTTTAACAGAGGTCTCTCAAGCTCTGAACTCTCTCTTATATTCAGTGATGTGCACCACACAGGCCCTTTGAATTTGCCATCGTCAAGACTGAGCTCAACTCATTCCCTGTCACGCACATTTCTCTTTCTGTCTTTCCCATCTCAGTAGTAACACCTAGAGGCCACTGCCTGTTTTACCTCTCACATCCAATGAGTGCGTCACCAGCTCCTTTTAATTCCACTTCCTGAAACTTTCTGCACTACAACCCCTCTGTTATTGATCCAATCATTATTTCAGTAGCCTCCTAAGCAGTTTCTCAGCATTTTGCATCAGAATTGATTTGCTCTAACATAAATCTAATAATGTCATTTCCTCTGTGCCTTCATTAGTAATTTAATTCTGAAAGAGGCCAATGCAACTTTGGGCTACCTTAAAGAATCAGTAATAGTTCCCATCTACACGAAATGTTATGAGTATCAGTGACAAACTGAAGGTCTTGCCGAGAAAAGCAATCAAGACAGGGTGTGGCCCTGAGTTCAGTGGTACGAGAAAAGGCTGAAGTAAATACTCCTATTTAATCTATTGAAAAGAAAACTCAGTGGGGACATAAAACTCCTTAATTTGAAGAACGATTTACAGTAGAGGAATAAGACAACCTGAGTACCACAGGCCACATCAGAAACATGGGGTCTAAGTGCAGGGATGGTAACCGACCAGGACACTGTATGATGCTGCAAATCCTCCTGCACTAGAGATTGCAAGCAGAAGCTGGACAGTCACATCATGGATGTTGTCAGCACACAGGATTTCTGAACAGAATAGGAGACTGATCTAACGTTGGCTTGCTGAATGCAGACTTAGAGTGATTCACTTATGGCATCTAACTACAAGATGAATAATTTACACTGATATTTTTTGGATAACCAGGAAAATCATCCAGACATCTCCCTTCCTGATCCAACTCAGACTGCTGTTTTCCACCTAGAAAGTAACTAAGGATTACTCTAAGGTAGCCATTAGGTAGTAGTCAATTGATATGAAAGAAAAGCATCATGCATTTGAGAATGTTTACTGTGTAGTTTTCAATGCTATAAAGACTTTGAAAATAAATGTAAATACAGGTAGCACAAGCTATATAAAAATGCTCTGTATGCAAGAATATAAAATTTCCCTCCCTTTTTCACTTTGCTGCTATGGACGTCTTTGTTCTTTAAATTTCATGGCACCTGGTCCCTACTTCTTGATCCTCTCAGGACCCATTTACAGAGGTATAGTAGAAAAAGTTAAAAAAAAATTTTTTTTTTGAAGACCAAAAGCATCTACTTATTGGACATCTCTAGGTTCTTTCTTAATGAGATACAGACCATTTCTTTTGTGAGGCATCTGTATATTCTGGCCAGCAAGAGTGAAGGGGAGGTATACTCAATGCAAGACACAAATGTTTCTCTTTTGGTTCAATCAAAAAACCTTTGTAAGTAAAATCCCACTCAGAGATTGGTTCAAGATGGCACAGTGAGAGGACACGCACTCAGCTCCTTCTGAGAGAGCAAGGAAATCACAATTATTGAACAACCATCAAGAGGAGACGCAGGAATCCACCGAGACAGATACCCATGTCCAAAGACAGAGGAGAAGGACACCGGTCTCAGTAACCCAGATCATGAAATCACAAAAACTATCCCACAGAAAGAGATCGATACACATGGTTGTCTGATGCTCTCCGGGGTACACAGTGAGTTCAACAGACTTTTGGGGGGATGGCTCAGAACCTAATTACTATATATAAAACTGCTTCTATGGAACACTTTTAAAACACCCCCAAATTAAAACAGGTCAGGACTATCTTTATGAAGATCTTAATGCTTTATCAGCAAATCTACTAGAAGGAAAATTACTTAAGCCATAGCACTGAGAACAATTACGCAAATCTTTGAATGGCAGAGGCTGCAGGACTAATAGCTAATAGCGACTTCTTTTACTTGTCAAAAGGAGGCGAACATTTTCATCAGTACAGTGCTGGGTTATTTCTCATTATCCATTAATTCCCTCAGAAGTTACTCACAGCTGAAGAGTAGAGTTCAAACTCTTGCTCAGGGAGGAAAGAATGCCAGCCATCTTCTATCACTTCAAACATGGGCCGGTAAAAGAAAGGGTACATCAGAGTGATGGAGTCCAGGGTAGATAAAGCCTAGGCGGGGAAAGAGTAAAGAAAGAAAAAAGGAACGTGTCACAATTCCAAACATTTTCTAATTGCCAAATTGATATTCATCAAATATGGCCTAAAATGATGGACACCTAATGCATTTCTCTAATATTATATTTATCACTAGATACAATTATACCTTATTTTCAGCTCTAACATGGTATCTGGAATGTAATAGTCAATTAGCATTTGCTGAATGAACAAAAGAACAAAACAATATGCACACCTATTCTACAAGAAAAATGAAAAAACTTCTTCTTGAGTAATTTAATAAGGCCTAATGAAAAGGTCCAAATATTTCTGGGGATTAGAGAACAGGCTATAGTTAATCAGTAAGGCCTTGGCTCAAAATCCAGTTATTAACTACATATGCAAATCACTTAAAATCAGAGTTTCTGAGCAATTGTAAAAAAGTTTAGTAGCCAAAGAGGCAGACTGCTGGACTCAAATTTCAGATGCCAGCGCCAACAGTGGTATTACATAATGTGGCCATTCTAGGCCTCAGCTGTCAATGGAGGAAAGTTATTTCACAGGGCGTCGCCTAGGGCTGTTGAGGCATTAGGAGAATGTGTGCAGCAGGGCTAGAACAGTACCTGACACATAACAGACTCTAGTTTCAGCTACTACATGCTCCACGTAGCCTCCATCGGTGTGAGATTCCCTCCATTCCAGAGTGATCAGATGCCCTCATACCTTCATGCTACACTGCTGCTGCTGCTAAGTCACCTCAGTCGTGTCCGACTCTGTGTGACCCCATGGACGGAAGCCCACCAGGCTCCCCCGTCCCTGGGATTCTCCAGGCAAGAACACTGGAGTGGGTTGCCATTTCCTTCTCCAATGTGTGAAAATGAAAAGTGAAAGTGAAGTCGCTCAGTCGTGTCTGACCCTTAGCGACCCCACGGACTGCAGCCTACCAGGCTCCTCCATCCATGGGATTTTCTAGGCAATAGTACTGGAGTGGCTTGCCATTGCCTTCTCCGCTACACTAACAATTCTCAAACCGGGGCAGTGACTCCGTGGTCCCAGAGTCAGCCTACAGGTCATCAAGTACAATGCCAAGGAGTCCTGACTAGATAAGGAACTGAGAGATGGAACATTCCCCGTCACCTGGCGGTTTCATCCTTCTGACAGGGGAGTTTTAGAAAGCACTTCTATGGCTAGAAAAACAAAGGTACCAAAATCAATTAGCACAATTCAAATTGCTGTAATTTTGGAGACACTCAGCTTGAGGGGCGCAAGGGGCCCAACATCATGCTAACATCCCCAAGCTCTCAGAGTAAACCTACCTCCTTCTAAGTCACGGAAAGATCAGGTCAGTAAAACCTTTATTTAATTTTTAAATTTTATTATTTTACTACTTTAAAAAATTCTTTGCAATATAAAAAAGTTTTTTTCAGCTTTACTGAGGTATAAATTGATAAATAAAATGTAAAATATTTCTAACGTACAATGTGATGATTTGGTACATACACTGTAAGAGTTTCCCCCTTGAGTTAATTAACACATCCATCACCTCACATATTTACCCTTTGTTGTTGCTTTTGAGAACATTTACGTTCTACTCTCTTGGCAAGTTTCAGTTACATAATATAGTGTTAGCAACTATAGCCTATGTTATACATTAGATTCTCAAGTCTTATAACTGAACATCTGTAACTTCTACCAGCCTCTCCCTATTTCACCCACCCCCTAGCCCCGGGAAACCACTTTTCTACTCCCTGTTTCTGTGTGTTTCCCTTTTTATTTTTGAGACTCCACATATAAGTGATACCACGCAATACCTGTCTCTCTCTGCCTGGCTTATTTCGCTTAGCACAGTGCCCTCTAGTTTCATCCACTGTTTGTTCATGCCATTGTTCATGCGGTTGTTTCAACTGGCAGGACTGCTTTCTCTTTGATGGCTGAATAATATGCCACTGTGTGTGCGTACATGTGTGCACACATTGTGTGTATAATTTTCTTTATTCATCCATCCATCAACAGACACTTAGGTTTTTATATACTCTGAATATTATGAATAATGCTGCAATGAACACTGGAGTACAGATATCTCTTTAAAACAATCATTTTGCTTCCTTCAGATATACACTGAGAAGTGGGATTGCTGGATCAATGAAATATCCTTTTTTCATTTCTTGAGGAACCTCCATACTATATTAATAGTGATTGGTACACTCATTATTTTAAATCCATGTTCACAAACATTCCGGCAGGCAGTAAGCACTCAGACTTGTCATGATTACATTTCATGTAGCTAGAGACAGAACTTTTCCTTTAAACACATTAATGCTCAAAGAAATAAAGTCATTTCAACCCTAAAAGACAACCAAAACTACACAGAAAAAATGGTTCATCAGACTTCTATAAGTTAGAAAACTGAGCACTTGCCAGTTATTCTTCCAATGGGATTCTACTTAAGGTAGCAGATTTTGAGTATATGAATTCTGATAACAAAGAATAGCTCAACTATGCTTTGTAAGAATTCACTTATTACTACCAAATTATATCAAGATGTATGGAGGGAGAGAGGAAAACTGGATGCCAGGAGAAGGCTAGAGGCCAAGTACACTGTGTATGTGCTATGCCGTGGAAATAATCAACAGAGCATTCATTTTATAAGGTCAACTTACAAGAGTGGCTCAGAATTTGCGGCTTTCTCTCAGCCATAAGGACTTCTCCATAGTCAGTCAGTTTCTACAGAGTTTTACATAATATTTAATATGTACAGCTAGATAAGCAACTGATTAGTGTCAAACACTAACGAAGCTAAGTAAATGCCGTCAGAGTGGGGTAATAAGCTTTTTTGCCCTGTTTCTTAACCACGGGCAATTTCACTAACATCCACCGGCCATCTTAAAAGTTATAAAAGGGATAAGGAAAAAAAAAATGTGCATGGGTCAGTGAAAATCCAACCCCACAACTTAATACCATGCTCAACTGAAGTGGGTGAGCAGCATTACCTGGCCCAAAGAGCAAGACAGCATTTCCCTTCAACAGCCTAGAAGGTACAGTGTGATTCTCACTCACGTCAACAAATTCAGCCAAGTCAACATTCCTATGTCATTTCCAAATGATGAATATGTAACACAAAGAGTTCAGCTTATCTTCTTCTTATCATAAGAAAAATTTAGCAAAAGCAGAAAGAAAAATACTACATGCCATTTTCTCAGTACCATAACAGTTCTTCTGTTTCTGTTTTTTTGTTTAAAAGCCAAAGGAAATCCTAGTTACAGGTTTAAGCCTTTCTGCTTCCTTTTAATAGTTAAGCCAACAGCATTTATTCTGCACACAAAGCCCATATTAGGAACTCAAAGACAGAAGGAAAAAAAACCTCCATGTGTCTCTATACTTATCTAGAAAATACTATAAACATAAAGTTAACTGCTATAATTTAATGGTAATGATTTAAAATAAAGCAATTTTTTAAATGAGTATATACCAAAATAGTTGGTTAAAGTGGGAAAGAAAATAGTGTGCACTATTCAATTTAAATACTAAATTATCCAAGTAAAATTTCTATTATTTGTAATCTAGACATATGTTCAATATAATTTCTATAAATATAAAATTAACATATCATATCTCAAGCAAACATGATATATGGAAATTCAAATTTACTAAAAAAAACAAAAGACTACAATCATTGGTGATAATTACTTGCTTTACAAAAGAAATAAGATTTTCAAAAAGTCTCAACATTTATAAACACACAATGGAATATTACTCAGCCTTAAAAGGGAAGGAAATCCTGCCACATGCTACAACACAGATGAACCCAGAAGAATAAGTAACATTAAAAACTGCTGTATGTCCATAAACTCTTTTTACATTCCTGTAACAGTGATTCAGGGTAAGGCTTTGCATTCAGTCTTCCAGATTTGAGTCACAGAACATGACTTAAATGACTTATCTAAAAAAACACATGACTTATCTGAAAAAGAAACATAAGAGTTATAGTGAATTAGAAAATAAAGTTCCTTCTTTTATCACATTTTGTTTCCAAAACACTTACCTCAATGGAACTGGCTATATTCAAACATTCTTCCATTCCAGGAATATCCAACTGAATAATTCGAAAATCCTTACATTTTATGATGATGGTACCCAGTGGTCCCACAAATCTATAAAAAAACCCATAAATTATGCTTAGAGACATATATACTCCCAACTCAAAGCATATGCTTATTTCTTCAAAAAGAGGTGGTTAGTCGTAATCACCAGCTATACAGGCAGATCTCCTTTTATTGTACTCACTTTACTGAGCTTCCCAGATAGTGTTTTTTAAAGATTTAATGTTTGTTGCAACTCTGTGTCCAGCAAGTCTACTGGCACCATTTTTCTAATAGCATTTGCTCATTCCTCTCTCTGCATCACATTTTGGTAATTGTTACAATATTCCAAGCCTTATTATTGTTGTTGCTATTTTGTTATACTTGTCACAGTGCTTTGTGATCAGTGATCTTTGATATTACTACTGTAACTGTTTTGGGGCACCAGTAACCATGCCCATATATGACAGCAAACTTAACTGATAAACGTCTTCTGAATGTTCCACCAACTGGCCGTTTCCCCATCTCTCTCCCTCTCCTCAGGCCTCCCTATTTCCTTAGATGCAACAATATTGAAATTAAGCCAACTAATAACTCTATAATGCCCTCTAAGAGCGCAAATAAAAGGAAGAGTCACACATCTCACTTTTACATCAAAAGTTAAAAAACATTAAGCTCAGTACGGAAGCCATGTCAGTTGAAATAGGCCAAAAGTTAGGCCTCTTATGCCAAATAGTTAGCAAGTTGTGAATGCAAAGGAAAGTCCTTGAAGGAAATTAAAACTGCTACTCCAGTGAAAATAAGAATGATAAAAAAACAAAAAAAGCCTAAGTGCTGATAGAAAGTTTTAAGATCAACCAGCCATAACACTGCCTTAAGTCAAAGCCTAATCCAGAGCAAGGCCCTAACTCTAATTCTCTAAAGATGGAGACAGGAAAGAAACCTATGAAAGAAAATCTGAAGCAAGCAGAGGTTTGTTCATGAGATTTAAGGAAAGAAGCTGTCTCCATCACATAAAAGGAAAGCAGCAAGTGCTGATGTAGAAGCAGCAGCAAGTTATCCAGATACAGTTAAGGTAACTCATGAAGGTGGCTGCATCAAACAGATTTTCAATGTAGACAAAACAGCCTAGGGCTTTCCTAGTGGCTCAGTGGTGAAGAATCCACCTGCCAATGCAGGATACACGGGTTCGATACCTGGTCCAGGAAGATCCCACATGCTGTGAAGCAACTAAGCCTAGGCACCACAACTACTGACCCTGTGCTCTAGAGCCCGGGAGCCACAGCTATTGAGCTCAAGTGCCGCAACTACCAAAGCTCGTGCACCCTAGAGCCTGTGCTCCACAGCAAGAGAAGCCCCCGCAAGGAGAAGCCCGTGCCCCGCAGTGAAGAGAAGCCCCTGCTCGCCGCAACTGAGAAAAGAGCAGCCCGACAAGGAAGACCCAGCACAGCCAAAGTAAATGAAACTTTTTTAAAGACAGTCTTATATCGGAAGAAGATGGCATCTAGGACTTTCAAGGCAGAAAGAAGTCAATGCCTGGCTTCCAAGATTTTAAGGGCAGATACACTCTCTTCTGAGGGGATAATGTGGCTGGTGAATTAAAGCTGATGCCAAAGCTCATTTACCATTTCCAAAGTCCTAAGGCCCTGAAAAATTATGTTAAATCTACTCTGCCTGTGCTCTATAAATGGGACGACAAAGCCTGGATGATAGCACATCTGTTTACAACAGGGTTTACTGAGTATGTTAAGCTCACTGTTGAGATCCATTCAGAAAGAAAGATTCTTTTCAAAACACTACTACTCACTGACAAGGCACCTGGTCACCTACTATCTGACGGAGACATACAATGACATATACGTTGTTTTCATGCCGGTTAACACAATGTCCCTTCTGGAGACTGTGGATATGACTTGATTTTCAAATCTTATTACTTAAGAAATATATTTCATTAGACTATAGCTGCCATGCATAGTGATTCTTCTAATGGAACTGGGCAAAGTAAATTGAAAACCTCTGGAAAAGATTCACCATTCTAGATGCCATTAGGAATATTCGTGCTTCACGGGAAGAGGTCAAAATATTAACATTAACAGGAGTTTGGAAGAAGTTGACTCTAACCCTGATGGATGATGTTGAGGGGTTCAAGACTTCAGTGGAGGAAGTCACTGCAGATGTGGTGGAAATAGCAAGAGAAAGAGAATTAGAAGTAGCATGTGAAAATGTGAATGAACTGCTGTAGTCTCATGATAAAACTTTAATGGATAAAGAGTTGAACCAAGTGTTTTCTTGAAATGGAGTGTACCCCTGGTAAAGACTGCTGAAATGACAACAAGGAAATCTGAATATTACATAAGCATAGTTGATAAAGCAGCAAGAAGGTTTGAGAAGACTGACTGTAATTTTGAGAAAAGTTCTGCTGTGGGGAAAAATGCTATCAAACAGCACTGCACGCTTCAGAGGGATTGTTCATGAAAGGAAAGAGCCCATCAATGCGGCAAACTTCACTCCTGTCTTAATTTAAGAAATTGTCAGAGCCACCTCAACCTTCAGCACCCACCACTCTGATCAGTCACGGTTCATCAGCACTGAGGCAAGACCTTCCACTGGCAAAAAGGTTACAACTTGCTGAAGGCTCAGATGATGACTGGCATTTTGTTTAGCAATAAATTAAAATATAATTTTTTCAGATATAACGCTACTGCACAGTTAACAGACTACAGTATAGTGTATCACAACTTTTATATGCATTGGGAAACCAAAAAATTCATGTGATTTATTGACGTAGTCTCCAGACTACCAAACGTGCATCACCTCCGCTGTGTGCCTATATTCAATGTCCTTCTCCCTTATTAGTTTAATGAAGGAAGAACCTCATGCCTCCATCAATAAAATTTGAGCCATGAATTACTTAAAGTACATATATTAAAAATTTTTTTAATATATAAAGTCATTTACACTAGGCCAATTCATTTAGTGGAGATTATTAGGAGTCTTACTTTAAAGAATAAGAAAAATAAATCTGTAGTTGATGTATTAAGTGTTTGTATAGAGATATTTCTGAAGCATAGAAAAATTGTTCATTTCAGATTTTACTTCCTTCCAAATTTGCAACAGCTGATTTGAAAAATAAGTATTTTTTTTCCCCAGTCTTTAAAACCTATTAACTTGCAATATCTATTCTAAGTCAAGGAAAACTTCAGAGTAAATGCCATATCTAATCATAAATGTTGTTATCAGTAAGTTCTGAATAAACTTATTTTACCTTAGTTTGGATTTTTGTCTTCCTTTTCCTGTTGTTTTCTTTTGTCCACACTTTTTGATAGTTCTGATTTTCCTTTTGCGTTGCCACCAACTGCCCCAATTCTTTCGCATTAAAACTTGTGAATATTCCCTAAACTATGATTTCTTATATTGATCCAGAACTGATAATTTTATTTATACTGTGCCTAATTTAGGAAGAAAACTCCTATAGCTACTCTTCCTGAATTCTGTAAATACCCCCATGCCCAAGATCACTGCACTGTGAATTTGGATAAGCGAAAGTTATCGACATGGGTCAAATCCTAGCAAAGAAAATTCCATCAGATATCCACAACCGATCAACACAGTGGAATGCCTCTTATAAAGTATATTCTGAAAGTTCATATTCTTGTCACTTCCACTTCTGGCAAAGTTTGAATTTCAGGGACCATATCTACCCTAGTACCTGAAACAACCAAAATAAGGAGGCAAAATATAAGGCAGAACTGTTTTTAAGATGCTGAACATCGAACAACAATTTTTAAGACACTGAACAAAGATGTCTGGGAGATGAGAAGCAAGATGAGTCTGATGACTGTCCCCATGCACTGTTCTGAGAGTTTCCAAGTTAGAGTGAAGGGAGAGACGATTTGGGTGGGGCTGAGAGTCTGAGAAGACCATCTATATTAGGAAAGATGGAAATTAATGAAGAAAATTTGGGTCTCAAATTAGTGGCCTCAGATTCCACTATACTAGAAATACACCAGCAAGTTGAATCCAAAGCAGAAAATATTAAATAACAAAGATAAGAGAAGAAAAAATTAATGAAAGAGACGAGAGAAGATTGTAGGGAAAAACAAAGCAAAAATGACTGCTTCAAAAGATCATTTGAGAGTGATAATCTTCTAGGCAGACTGATCAGGAAAAAAGAAAGTCACAATCTAACAATGTTAGAAATGAGAGCGGTTACATCACATAGACTCTGCAGACACTAAAAAATACTAAGGGAATATCAGGAACAATGTTAGCACCAGGAATAATGCTAAGACTTCACTGTCACCGCTTCTGTTCAACACTGTGGGACCAGGGCCTCCACGGCGGTCCGGTGGTTAAGAATCTTCTTTGCAATGCAGGGGACACTAGTCCGACCCCTGGTCTGAGCAGACCGCGCATGCTGCGGAACAGCTAAGCCCGGGCACCACAGCTAGTGAGCCCGCGCCCTGCAGCCCGTGAGCCATGACTGCTGAGCCCAGGTGCTGCAGCCACGGAAGCCCGAGCGCTCTGGAGCCTTGTGTTCTGCAAAAAGAGAAGCCTGTGCACTGCACTGAAAGGGAGGCCCCTCTAGCTGCAACCAGAGAAAGCCCATGGGCAGCAACAGAGACCCAGACCAGCCAAAAAACATTTTTTTAAGATTTTTTAAAATAAAAACATTGTACTACCGGTTACACCCAGTGCTACAAGGCAAGAAAACAAGATAAGTGGCATCTAGGTTGAAATGGAAGAAACAACACTGTTTTTACTTGTGGATAACAACTGCCTATTTAGAAAATCTGAAGAAAATTATTTTTAAAAAAGCTATTTGAGTAAATGAATTTAGTAAAGCTGAAGGATACAAAAGTACACAAAATCAATAGCCTGCATATCAACGGCAGGCTAGTAAGCAAATTGTTCACTCTCTCTAGAAATAAGCTGGCTTCCCAAGTAGCTCAGTAGTAAAGAATCGACCTGCCAAGAAGGAGACATCAACCTCTGGGTCACGAAGATCCCTTGAAGAAGGAAATGGCAACCCACTCCAGTATTCCTGCCTGGAGAATGCCATGCGCAGAGGAGCCTGGTGGGCTGCAGCTCATGGGGTTGCAAGAGTGGGACACGACTAAACAACAACAAAACAACTATAACAAAAGAAATTAGCTAACCTTGAGAGTGTAAGCCCTAAGATGACAATGTATCATAAAATACAGAAAGTTAAAAACTTGATGAATACAAATAAGGAATAGGAAGTTGAAATTTAAAAAATACCACTTGAAATAGCATCAAAATATGAAATGCATAGAAGAAATTCTAACAAACAATTTAAAAGACCTAGAGTGAAAAATATAATACAGGTGGGCTTCCGTCTATGGGGGTCACACAGAGTCGGACACGACTGAAGTGACTTAGCAGCAGCAGCAGCAGCTGAAAAATATTTGAGACCTAAATAAGATAAATGGAGTAACAGATTTGTTCATAAGTCAGAATACTGAATATTAAGATGTCAGATGTTAGTTCTCACCAAGTTCATTTATCAACAGATTCACTACAATCTGGATCAAAATCACAACTGGCTGGGACTTCCCTAGTAATCCAGTGATTAAGAATCTGCCTGCCAGCGCAGGGGCGATGGGTTCAACTCTGGTCCAGGAGGATCCTCACATGCCATGCAACTGCTAGGCCAGTGGGCCACAGCTACTTAAGTGAGCAGTGACTGCAGCCACGGAGTCAAAAGATGCTTGCTTCTTGGAAGTAAAGCTATGACAAACCTAGTCAACACAGTAAAAAGCAGAGACATCACTTTGCTGACAAAGGAACGTATACTCAAAGCTATGGTTTTTCTAATAGTCACATACAGATGTGACAGCTAGACGGTAAAGAAGGCTGAGTACTGAAGAACTGATGCTTTCAAACTGTGGTGCTGGAGAGGACTCTTGAGAGTCTTTTGGTGAGCAAGATCAATCCAGTCAATCCTAAAAGAAATCAGTCCTGAATATTCATTGGAAGGCCTGATGCTGAAGCTGAAGCACCAATACTGTGGCCACCTGATGTGAACAGCTGACTCACTGGAAAAGTCTCTGATCCTGGGAAAGAACGAATGCAAAAGGAGAAGGGGGTGATAAAGGATGAGATGGTTAGATAGCATCATCGACTCAATGGACATGTTTGAGCAAACTGGGAGATACTGAAGGACAGGGGAGTCTGGCATGCTGCGGTGCATGGGATCACAAAGAGATGAACGTGACTTAAGGATAGAACAACAAACTATCCAACAACATATTAAAAGGATCACACACCATGCTCAAGTGAAGTTCATCCCAAGAATGCACACATTTTTCAAAATACACAAGTCAATCAATTTGACATACTATGTTAACAAATGAAAGAATAAAAATCATATGGTCATTTCAACAGATCCAAAAAAAGCTTTCTGACAAAATTTAGCACCCATTTATGATAAAAACGCCAGAAAATGGGCACAGAGGGGACCTACCTCAACATAATAAAGACCATATATGACAAACCCACAGCGAACATCATTCCCAAAGGTGAAAAACAGAAATGAAAGCATTTTCCCTAAGATCAGGAACAAGACAAGGATGTCCACTCTCACCACTCTTATTCAACAGTTTTGGAAGTTCTGGCTCCGGCAATCAGAGAAGAAAAAGAAATAAAAGGAATACAAATTGGAAAAGAAGAAGTAAAACTCACTGTTTGCAAATGACGTGTTACTATACACAGAAAATCCTAAAGATTCCACCAGAAAACTACTGGACCTCATCAATGAGTTGGATAGTTTCAAGATAAAAATTAATGCACAGGGCTTCCCTGGTGGTCCAGTGATTAGGAATCCATCTGCAATGCAGGTGCCACAGGTTCAATCCCTGGTCCAGGACGGTCCCATGCATCATGGAGCAACTAAGCCTGTGCACCACAACTACCAAGCCAGCACTCTAGAGACCGCAAGCCACACCACTTGAGTCCATGCAGTGCATCAACTGAAGCCCATGAGCCGAGAGCCTAAGCTCCAAAACAAGAGAGGCCACTGCAGTGAGAAGCCCATGCACTGCAATGAGAGAGAGCCCACAGCAGCAGCAAAGACCCAGTGCAGGCAAAAATAAATAATGAGTGCACGGAGAGTGAGGTTAAGGAGACAATCCCATTTACCATCACAACAAAGGAATAAAACACCCACGAACAAATCTACCTAAGGAAAGAAAAGACCTGTACTCAGGAAACCACAAAATACTAATGAAAGAAATGAGAGAGGACACAAACAGGTGAGAAAATATACCATGACTAATGCCGAAGAATTGATGCTTTTGAACTGTGCTGTTGAAGACTCTTGAAAGTCCCTTGGACTGCAAGGAGATCAAACCAGTCCATCCTGAAGGAAATCAGTCCTGAATGTTCACTGAAGGACTAACTGATGCTGAAGCTCCAATTCTTTGGCCACCTGATGCAACAAACTGACTCATTATAAAAGACCCTGATGCTGGGAAAGATTGAAGGCAGAAGAAGGGGACGACAGAGGATGAGATGGTTGGATGGCATCACCGACTCAATGGACATGAGTTTGGGCAAGCTCTGGGAGTTAGTGATGGACAGGGAAGTCTGACGTGCTGCAGTCCATGGGATCACAAACAGTCGGACTCAACTGAGCTAAACTGATACTAACCAAAGCCATCTACAGATTCAATGAAATTTCTAACAAAATTAATGGTAGTCTTCAGAGAGCTAGAACCAAAAAATTTACAATTTGTAAGGAAACACAAAAGACCCCGAATAGCCAAAGCAAAGCTGAGAAAGAAAAACAGAGGTGGAGGAATCAGGCTCCGCAATTTCAAACTACATTACAAAGCTACAGTAATCAACAGTATGGTCCTGGCACAAAACCAGAAATATAGACCAATGGAACAAGACAGAAAGCCCAGAGATAAACCTAAGCACCTATGGTCTAGAACACTCCCTAACACCATACACAAAAATAAACTTAAAATGGATTAAAGACCTGAATGTAAGATCAGATACTACAAAAATCTTAGATGAAAACAGAAAAAAAAAATCACTCTTTGACATAAATCACAGCAAGATCTTTTTTGACCCACCTTCTAGAATAATGAAAATAAAAACAAAAAATAAATAATTGAGACCTAATTAAACTTAAAAGCTTTGGCACAGCAAAAGAAACCATAAACAAGAAGAAAAGACAACCCTCAAAATGTGAGAAAGTTTTTGCAAACAAAGCACTGACAGTAATCTCCTTATATACAAACAGCTAATGGAGGCTCTCTCTCTCTCTCTCTCTATATATATATATATATAATAATCCAATCAAAATGGGCAGAAGACCTAAACAGACATCTCTCCAAAGAAGACACACTGATAGCTACGAAACACAAGAAAAGATGCTCAACATCACTAATTATTAGAGATATAGAAATCAAAACTACAATAAGGTATCACACCTCACATCAACCACAATGGCCATCTTCAAAAAAATCTACAAACAATAATGCTGGAGAAGGTGTGGAGAAAAGGAACCCCCTTACAGTGTTGGTGGGAATGGAAACTGGCACGGCCACTGTAGAGAACAGTATGGAGGATCCTTAAGAAACTAAATACAGACCTACTATATTACCCAAGAATCCCACTATGAGGCAGATACCCTAAGAAAAACATAACCCCAAAAAACATAAGCATCCCAACGTTCACGCAGATGTAGCACTATTTACAATAGCCAGGACATGAAAGCAACCAAGATGGCCACTGAGAGATAAATGTATAAAGATGGTGTGGTACAAATAAACAAGGGAATATTACTCAGCCATAAGATGGAATGAAACTGAGTCAGTTCTATCAAGGTGGATGAACCTAGAGCCTGTCATACAGAGTGAAATGAGACAGAAACAGAACAACAAACATTGTACATTAATGCATATATAGGGAATCTAGGAAAATGGTATTGCTGAACTATTTGCAGGGCAGGAATGGAGGCGCAGACAGAGAATGGACTCGTGGACACAGCCGGGAGAGGTAACAGCGGGGACAAACTGAGAGAGTAGCACTGACATATACATGCTATCGTGTGTAAAACCAGCCAGGAGGAACCGCTCTAAAGCGCAGGGAGTGCAGCTCAGTGGTGCTCTGGGATGGCCCTGGAGGGGCGGGGCGGGGTGGGAGGGAGGGTTCAACAGTGAGGGGGCATAGGCATACACATGGCTGATTCATGCTGTACAGCAGAAACTAACACAACATTGTAAAGCAATTATATTCCAATAAACGAAAAAATAAATACAAAACAAAAAATAAATTCACATTCAACCACTCTGTTGGTCCAGTGATTAGGATGTTGTGCTTTCACTGCAGCAAGTGCAGGTTCAATCCCTGGTTGGGGAACTAAGATCCTACCAGCTGCAGAGCGGACCCAAAAATAAATAAGTAAATTAAAAAAAATTCACAAGGAAGTGCAAATGACTTCAAATAACCAAAACAAGTATGAGTAAGAACAAAATTGGATATCTAACACTGTGTAATTTAAAGATACTTTAACCTTGTGGCAGCAATGGCATCAAACAGATCAACACATTAGAGAAGAAAGTCTAGCAATGTATTCCTTGACACATGGACAGAGGAGCGCAAAACAGCTCACTGGGGAAAGGGCAGGCTTCCCAAGAAACGGTGCCACAGCAATGAGATAGCTATACGGAGAAAGACTCTGGATCTTTAGGAACCATACACAAAACCAACTAAAAGTGGATCATATATCCAAAACCCTAAAACTATAAAGTTTCTAAAAGAAAACATGGGAGAAAAATCTTTGTGACCTTTGGTTAGGCAAAGATTTCTTAGGTAAGATATCATGAGCCCAGTCTACAAAAGAACCATAAATTGTGTATCTTTAAATGTTTGCTCTCTGAAAGACACAGTTAAGGAGAATAAAAAGACAAACCACAGATTGAGAGAAAACATTTGTGAATCTTATATTTGATAAAGGACTCGTACCACAATATACTTAAACAAAAACCTCATAACTCAGTAAAAGCAAAGGACTCTGGAAGACAGTGGAATCAGAAGTTTAAGAATCTCTCTTCCCACCTGTATAACAATTGCACTGCCAGAATCTCTCTGATGTAACTACTTTGGAACTCTCATGTCTATTAAACTTCTAGGGAAAGACTTGGATAATAAATTGCAGTTAGTTTTGGATAAATTCAGCTCTTAATAAAAGAGCAGCTACCCATCCCCCACCCCTAGCCAAGTGGCACGCAGCTGTGTACATTTTCCTAGAGCAACACTTCATAGGAGCCAAGATGGGAAGAGAGGACCCTGTTCTTCAAACACCAGAGATCTGTGCTATGATCGCTGAATGCTGATTCTGATCACAGAGGTGCAGAGAGGCAGGCAGCCACTGTTGCAATTCCTGCATTGCTGTAAGCTGCCCGCACCTCCAATCGATGACTTCCAGCGGATTTAGACAGTCGGCTCTCTCCTCACTTGTCTTCATTCTTCACTTTTCCTTTCAGGAACCAGACAGTAACAATCAGGACATTCGAAAACAACATTTAGGGAAAATTAAGAAGTAACTGTGACTGAACAAACCCAGGCTCAGAAAAGACCTGAGAAAATCTTAACTTTATACCTCAGGCTGATCCTTGGCATAGACATCCCATAACAGTCAAAAAAACAAAAACAGTAAAGAAAAGAAACCCCCCCAAACAAAAAACATCAAAGGAAGAGGGAAAATCTGATCTCCAGAGTTACCATAGGTTCAAATGTCCAGTGTTGAGCAGAGGAAAAAAAAAATCACAAAGCAAGAGAAATAAACAGGAGTGCACGGCCCGTTCAAAAGGTGAAAATAAATCAACAGAAACTGTCTCTGAAAAAGACTTGATAGAAGATGATGTATTAGACAATACTAAAATAACAGTCTTAAAGATGCTCAAAAAGCTAAAGGAAAATGTGGGTAAAGTCAAGAATATTAACGTGTGAACAAAACAGAAACATTGATAAAGAGATAGAAAACCTAAAAAGAAACCAAAAAATCCTGGAGCTTAAAAGTTTTAAGAACTGAAATGAAAAGTTCATGAGAGGGATTCAAAAGCAGATTCAAATTATCAAGTGTGAAGAACAGAAAGAAAAAATTTTAAAGAAAAATGAACAGAACCTAAGGGACCCATGAGACACCAACAGGCCGACCAGCACACACACAGTGGGAATCACAGAGAGAAAAGACAGGAAGGGGGCAGAGAACATCTGCAAAACAATGGCTGAAAACCTCTCAAATCTGATGAAAGGCATCAATATAAACAGGAAGCTCAATGCAGTCCAGGTAAGATTAACCCAAAGAGACCCACAACAAGAACTCAAGAACCTGGGACCCAGAAGACAGTTGGCTGATATATTCAAAGTGTTAAAGGAAAAACTGTCAACTACATATCTGATAGCCTGCAAAACTGTCCTTCAAAAGTGAGGGAGAAATTAAGGCATTCCCAGATAAACAAAAGCTGAAGGAGTCTCTGACCACTAAACTTGCTCTACAAGAAATGCTCATGGGAGTCCGGCAAAGTGAAATGAAAGGGCACTAGACAGCAACTTGAAGCTGTATGAAGAAATAAGATTTCAAAAAGGTAAATACACAGGCAATTATAAAGGCAGTATTACTGTAACTATGGCCTGTAACTGCATGTTTTATTTTATACATGATTTAAGAGACCAGTAACATTGTCTGGAGAATCCCAGGGACAGGGAAACCTGGTGGGCTTCCGTCTGTGGGGTCACAGAGTCGGACAGGACTGAAGTGACTTAGCAGCAGCAGCAGCAACATTGTAACAACATTACAGCAGCAACATTATGCCCTCAGGCTCAAAGCATAAAGATATAATTTTATGACATCCATGGAAAGGGATGGGGACAGAGCTATAAAGGAGGAGACTTTCTATTTTTTGAAGTGAAGTTGGTATAAATTCAAATTAGAGTATTTTAACTGTAGGATGTTAAATTTAATCCCCATGGTAACCATAAAGAAAACAGCTACAGAATAAACACAAAAGTAAATGAAAAAATTTTATACAGTTCATTGCCATAAAATCAACTATACACAATAAAAGATATTAACGCAGGAGAGGAGGGACCAAAACAGCTTTAGGGCATATGCAGAACAAACAGCACAATGACAAACAATTAACCACAATGCAAGAGGATTAAACTCTTCAAGTGAAGGACAGATGCTGACACAGGGGACAAAGACACGCGGTCCAACCATGTGCTCTCACAAGAGGCACATCTGTGATCCAAAGAGACAGACAGGTTGAAATTGAAGGAATGGTGGAAAAAGATACTCCAAGCAAACAACAACCAAAAGGCAGCAAGGAAAGATAATACTTCTTACTCCAATACTAGAAAGAATAGTTCATAAATCAAAAATGGTTATATGAGACAAGGGACATTACTAATAAAAGGTTCAACACAACAGGAAAGTGTAACAATTATAAACATTTACACATCTAATGTAAATGGAATCCTTTATTACATGTAATGTAAGCCTTTGACTGTGTGGATCATGGATCACAATAAACTATGGAAAATTCTGAAAAGGATGGGAATACCAGACCACCTCACCTGCCTCCTGGGAAACCTGTATGCAGGTCAGGAAGTAACAGTTAGAACTGGACATGGAACAACAGACTGGTTCCAAATAGGAAAAGGAGTATGTCAAGGTTGTATATGTCACCCTACTTTTTTAACTTATATGCAACGTACATCATGAGGAATGCTGGGCTGGAAGAAGCACAAGCTGGAATCAAGATTGCCGGGAGAAATATCAATAACCTCAGATATGCAGATGACACCACCCTTATGGCAGAAAGTGAAGAGGAACTAAAAACCCTCTTGATGAAAGTGAAAGAGGAGAGTGAAAAGGTTGGCTTGAAGCTCAACATTCAGAAGACAAAGATCATGGCATCTGGTCCCATTACTTCATGGGAAATAGATGGGGAAGCAGTGGAAACAGTGTCAGACTTTATGTTTTTGGGCCTCCAAAATCACTGCAGATGCTGATTGCAGCCATGAAATGAAAAGACGCTTACTCCTTGGAAGGAAAGTTATGACCAGCCTTGATAGTATATTAAAAAGCAGAGACATTACTTTGCCAACAAAGGTCCATCTAGTCAAGGCTATGGTTTTTCCAGTGTTCATCTATGGATGTGAGAGTTGGACTGTGAAGAAGGCTGATTGCCGAAGAATTGATGCTTTTGAACTGTGGTGCTGGAGAAGACTCTTGAGAGTCCCTTGGACTGCAAGGAGATCCAACCAGTCCATTCTAAAGGAGATCAGTCCTGGGTGTTCATTGGAAGGACTGATGCTAAAGCTGAAACTCCAATACTTTGGCCACCTCATTCGACGAGCTGACTCACTGGAAAAGACTCTGATGCTGGGAGGGATTGCGGGCAGGGGGAGAAAGGGACGACAGAGAATGAGATGGCTGGATGGCATCACCAACTCGATGGACATGAGTTTGAGTGAACTCCAGGAGTTGGTGATGGACAGGGAGGCTTGGCATGCTGTGATTCATGGGGTCACGGAGAGTCGGACATGACTGAGCGACCGAACTGAACACATCTAATGAAAATCAAATATACAAAGCAAAATCTGACAGAAGTAAATGGAGAAGTACTTCTACAATAATAGATACCTTAATACCTCACGCATAATAATGGACAGAACAAACAGATATATATAAGGAAACAGAGGACTTAATACAATAAACTAACTTGAAACTAACTAGACCCAGCAGATATACACAGGCTACCCAACAGGATACACACACACACAGAAAATTTCCCAGGATAGACTATAAATTAGGCCACAAATCAAGTCTCAAGATATTTAAAAAGACAGATATGGGGGCTTTCCTGGCAGTCCAGTGGTTAAGACTGCCCTCCATTGCAGGGGGCACAGGTTCAATCCCTGGTGGGGAAACTAAGATCCTACATGCCACAGAGCATGGTCAAAAAAAAGAGACATTAAACAAAGTGTCTTCTCTGACCATATGGGATGAAGTCAGAAATCAGTAACAAAACCCAAGCCTCAGTAAATTTAAGAAAACTGAAATTATATCAAGCATCTTTCCCAACCACAATGCTATGAGATTAGGTATCAATTACAGAAAAAAAAAAAACCCCAAAACTGTAAAAAAACAAACATATGGAGGCTAAACAATATCCTTGTAAATAAGCAAGAGATCACTGATGAAATCAAAGAGGAAATAAAAAAGTACTAAGAAATAAATGACAACAAAAACATGATGACCCAAAACCTATGGGCTGCAGAAAAAGCAGTTTTAAGAGGGAATTTTATAGAATATAACCCTACCTCAATAAAAATATCAAATAAACATCCTAGCCTTACACCTAAAGCAATCAGAAAAGGAACAACCCCCCTCAAAAAAAAGTCAGTAGAAGGAAAGAAATCATAAAGATTACGGCAGAAATAAACGGAAAAGAAATGAAGAAAACAGCAAAAGATCAATAAAACTGAAAGCTGTTTTTTTGAGAAGATAAATAGATAAACCATCAGCTAGACTCCTTAAGAAAAAAAGGAATAAGACTCAAATCAGTAAACTCAGAAATATGAAAAAGGAGATTACAACTGACACTGCAAAATACAAAGAATCATAAGAGACGACTTTCAGCATATGGACAACTTGGAAGAAATGTATACATTCTTAGAAAAGGACAACCTTCTAAGACTGAACCAGAAAGAGAAAATACGAACAGATCAATCATAAGCACTGAAATCAAAACTATGATCAGGACTTCCCTGGTGGTCCAGGGGTTAAGACTCACACTCCCAATGCAGGCAGCCAGGGGTTCGATCCTTTATCAAGAACTAGGTCCCACATGCTGCAACTAAGACCCAATTGAGACAAATTAATAATTAAAAAAAAAATACTATGATCAAAAATCTTCCAACAAATAAAAGCACAAGGCCAGACTGCTTCCCAGGAGAATTCTCTTAATATCAAACATTTAAAGAAGAGCTAACACCTATCCTTCTTAAACTCTTCCCAAAAATTGCAGACAAAAGAAAACTTCGAAACTCATTCTAGTAGGCCACCATTCCCCCTGATACAGAAACCAAAGATATCACACACAAAAAAGAAAATTACAGGCCAATATCACTGATGAACATAGATGCAAAAATCCTCAACAAAATACTAGCAAACAGAATCCAACATCACATTAAAAAAGATCATACACCATGATCAAGTGGGGTTTATCTCAGGGTTGCAAGGATTCTTCAATACACATGAATCAATCCAAGTGACATACTATATTAATAAACTGAAAGATAAAAACCATATGATAATATTTTGATAGATGCAGGGAAAGACAAAATTAAACACCCAGTTACGATAAGAACTCTCCAGAAAGTGGGCATAAAGGGCGTCACCTCAAATAATAAAGGTCATATACAACAAATCCACAGCAAGCAACTTGTTCAATGGTGAAAAACTGAAAGCATTTCCCCTAAGATGAGGAAAGACACAAGAGTGTGGATTCTTGTCACTATTATAATATAGTCTTGGAAGTCCTAGCCACAGCAATCAAAGAGAAAAAAATAAAAAGAATACAAACTGTAAAAGAAGAAGAAAAATGTCACTGTTTGCAAATGACATGACTATACACAGAAAATCCTAAAGATGCCACCAGAAAACTACTAGAGCTAATCAATGAGTTTAATAGTTACAGGATACAAAATTAATACACAGAAATCCCTTGCATTCTTACACAATAATAATGAAAACTCACAAACAGAAATTAAGGAAACAATCCCATTTATCATTGCAACAAAAAGAATCAAATACCTAGGAATAAACCTACCTAAGGTGATGAACAGGGAGGCCTGGTGTGCTGTGATTCATGGGGTTGCAAAGAGTCGGACACAACTGAGCAACTGAACTGAACTGAACTGAAGGAGACAAAAGCCTATACACAAAAAAGTATACGACAATCAGGAAAGAAATCAAAGACGACACAAACAGATGGAGACACAGCACATGTTCTTGGATTAGAAGAATACTGTGAAAATGACTATCATACCCAAAGCAATCTACACATTCAGTACAACCACTATCAAATTACCAATGGCATTTTTCACAGATCTAGAACAGAAAGTTTTACAATTTGTATGGAAACCCTGAAGAGCCAAAGAAATCTTGGGAGAGAAAAAACAGAGCTGGAGTAATCAAGCTTCCTGACTTCAGACTATACTACAAAGCTGTAGTAATCAACAGAGAACAGTAATAGCACAAAAGCAAAAGTATCAATGCAGATAAATAGAAGCCCAGAGACAAACCCACGCACGTATGGCACCTTATCTTTGACAAAGGGGGCAAAAATATACAATGGAGAAAAGACTTACTCTTCAATAAAAGGTGTTGGGAACACTGGACAGCTACATGTAACAGAATGAAATGAGAACACTTTCTAAACCCTACTCAAAAACAAAATCAAAATGGATCAAAGGACTAAACGTAAGGACAGACTCTATAAAACTCTTAGAGGAAAAAAAAAGGCAGAACACTCTTTGCATAAATCATAGCAAGATTCCCTTGACCCATACCTTCCAGAGTAACGAAAATAAAAACAAATAGTATATAATTAAACTTAAAAGCTTTGGCACAGCAAAGGAAACCATAAATAAGACAAAAAGACAATTCTCAGAATGGGAGAAAATAACTGCTAACAAAGCAACTGACAAAGGCTTAATCCCCAAAATATACAAGCAGCTTATAAAGCTCAGTTTCAAAAAAACAACCCAATAAATAAATGGGCAAAAAATTTAAATAGATGTCTCTTCAAAGAAGACATACAGACGGCCAACACATGAAAAGATGCTCAACATCACTCATTATTCAGTTCAGTCGCTTAGTTGTGTTCGACTCTTTGCGACCCCATGAATCCCAGCACGCCAGGCCTCCCTGTCCATCACCAACTCCCGGAGTTCACTCAAACTCATGTCCACTGAAACGGTGATGCCATCCAGCCATCTCATCCTCTGTCGTCCCCTTCTCCTCCTGCCCCCAATCCCTCCCAGCATCAGAGTCTTTTCTAATGAGTCAGCTCTTCGCATGAGGTGGCCAGAGTATTGGAGTTTCAGCTTAAGCATCAGTCCTTCCAATGAACACCCAGGACTGATCTCCTTTAGAATGGACTGGTTGGATCTCCTTGCAGTCCAAGGGACTCTCAAGAGTCTTCTCCAACACCACAGTTCAAAAGCATCCATTCTTCGGCGCTCAGCTTTCTTCACAGTCCAACTCTCACATCCATAGATGAACACTGGAAAAACCATAGCCTTGACTAGATGGACCTTTGTTGGCAAAGTAAGGTCTCTGTTTTTAATATGCTGTCTAGGTTGGTCATAACTTTCCTTCCAAAGAGTAAGCGTCTTTTAATTTCACGGCTGCAAACACCATCTGCAGTGATTTTGGAGCCCAGAAAAATAAAATCAGCCACTGTTTTCACTGTTTCCCCATCTATCTGCCACAAAGTGATGGGACTGGATGCTATGATCTTAGTTTTCTGAATGTTGAGCTTCAAGCCAACTTTTTCACTCTCCTCTTTCACTTTCATCAAGAGGCTTTTGAGTTCCTCTTCACTTTCTGCCATAAGGGTGGTGTCATCTGCATATCTGAAGTTATTGATATTTCTCCCGGCAATCTTGATTCCAGCTTGTGCTTCATCCAGCCCAGTGTTTCTCATGATGTACTCTGCATATAAGGTAAATAAGCAGGGTGACAATATACAGCCTTGACGTACTCCTTTTCCTATTTGGAACCAGCCTACTGTTCCATGTCCAGTTCTAGCTATTGCTTCCCGACCTGCATACAGGTTTCTCAAGAGGCAGGTCAGGTGGTCTGGTATTCCCATCTCTTTCAGAATTCCCCACAGTTTGTTGTGATCCACACAGTCAAAGGCTTTGGCATAGTCAATGAAGCAGAAATAGATGTTTTTCTGGAACTCTCTTGCTTTTTCCATGATCCAGTGGATGTTGGCAACTTGATCTCTGGTTCCTCTGCCTTTTCTGAAACCAGCTTGAACATCTGGAAGTTCACAGTTCACATACTGCTGAAGCCTGGCTTGGAGAATTTTGAGCATGACTTTACTAGTGTGTGAGATGAGTGCAATTGTGCAGTAGTTTGAGCATTCTTTGGCATTCCCTTTCTTTGGGATTGGAATGAAAACTGACCTTTTCCAGTCCTGTGGCCACTGCTGAGTTTTCCAAATTTGTTGGCATATTGAGTGCAGCACTTTCACAGCATCATCTTTCAGGATTTGAAATAGCTCAACTGGAATTCCATCACCTCCGCTAGCTTTGTTCGTAGTGATGCTTTCTAAGGCCCACTTGACTTCACATTCCAGGATGTCTGGCTCTAGGTGAGTGATCACACCATCATGATTATCTGGGTCGTGAAGATCTTTTTTGTACAGTTCTTCTGTGTATTCTTGCCATCTCTTAATATCTTCTGCTTCTGTTAGGTCCATACCATTTCTGTCCTTTATCGAGCCCATCTTTGCATGAAATGTTCCCTTGGTATCTCTAATTTTCTTGGAGAGATCTCTAGTCTTTCCTATTCTGTTGTTTTCCTCTATTTCTTTGCATTGATGGGTGAGGAAGGTTTTCTTATCTCTCCTTGCTATTCTTTGGAACTCTGCATTCAGATGTTTATATCTTTCCTTTTCTCCTTTGCTTTTTGCTTCTCTTCTTTTCACAGCTATTTGTAAGGTCTCCCCAGAGAGCCATTTTGCTTTTCTGCATTTCTTTTCCATGGGGACAGTCTTGATCCCTGTCTCCTGTACAATGTTAGAAACCTCCGTCCATAGTTCATCAGGCACTCTATCTATCAGATCTAGTCCCTTAAATCTATTTCTCACTTCCACTGTATAATCATAAGGGATTTGATTTAGATCATATCTGAATGGTCTAGTGGTTTTCCCTACTTTCTTCAATTTAAGTCTGAATCATTATTAGAGAAAAGCAAGTCAAAACTGTAATGAGGTATTACCACACACCAATGAGAATGGCCATTATCAAAAATCTACTAACCATAAATGGAGAGGATGGAGATGCCCTGCTGATGTGAATGTAAACTGATACAACCACTATGGAAGACAGTATGGAGGTTCTTTAAGAAACTAGGAATAAAACTACCAGCAATCCCACTACTGGGCATATACCCTGGGAAAAATCATAATTGAAAAAAACACGTACCCCAATGTTCACTGCAGCACTATCTGCAATATCCAGGACACAGAAGCAACCTAGATGTCCACCAAGAGATCAATGAACAAAGAAGGTGTGTACACATACGCAGTGGAATATTATTCAGCCATAAAAAAGAATGAAATTGGGTCATTTGTAGTGATGTGGGTGAACCTAGAGTCTGTCATACCGAGTGAAGTAAGTCAGAAAAGAGAAAAACAAACACTGCACATTAATGCATATATACAGAATCTAGAAAAATGGTACCTATTCGCAGGGCAGGGATAGGGATGCTGATGTAGAGACTGAATATTTGGACACAGCAGGGGGAAGGAGAGGGTGGGACAAACAGAGAGGACAGCTGACATACATGCACTACCAGCGTAAAGCAGACAGCTCGGAGAAGGCTGTCAAAGAACACAGGAGCTCAGCCTGGTGCTCTGCCAGCCCTAGAGGGGTAGGACGGGGGTGGGAGGAAGACTCAAGAGGCAGGGATACACAGATACTTAGAGCTGATTTATGTTGCTGTTCAGCAGTAATTAACACAATATTGTAAAGCAATTATACTCCAATTAAAAACTCTCAAATTGTGAAAATTAATAAATTTTTAAATAACCAACAGACCAAAGAACAAATCACAAGGGAAATTATAAAGTACAGACAGAAATGTGAAAACAAAAATACAATATTACAAACTTATGGGACGCAGCCAAAGCTTTATATATTACATATACATATATGCATAAAACCGCTTGATGTATGAAAAATCAGTCAAGGATAGGTTGTCAGATGATGGTTTTAGGAAAACTGGCTTGCTGTATGGAGGAAAAAAACAAAGTTGGATTCTTATCACACTTGAAATGAATGTAGAATCCAAATGGATTAAAGATCTAAAAATGAAGGGTAAAACTAATATGGAAGAAAATCTAGGAGAATATCCTAGTAATCCTGAAATAAGGAAGGACTTCAGTAACACTTAAAAAGCACAAACAACAAAATATTGATAAATTTTGCATTAAAATCCAAGACTTCTCTTTAACAAAGGGCACCACCCAAGAGTCAACAAATGGGTGAGATATACGGAGAAGATATTTGTAACGTGTAAGTGAAAAATCAACATCTACAGAATACATAAGGAACTGGCTGGAACAAAAAAGAGAAAAACCCAGTCTTTAAAAGTGGGCCACGGAAATTCACAGGCAATCCACAGAAAGGCGAAAAAAATTTAATGATCTGCTAACAAATCATTGCCCTTCTACAATCTATTTTCTGCCAGCAACAAGAGTCATCTTCTAGAAGTCCATCAACTGCTACACTTCCAAGGTTTCAGCTCTCCAAGGCTCCCCGTGAAAACCATCACAGTGGGCATATCAGGCCCTACACAATCTGGCCACTGCTGATCCCACCCAACCACAGTTTCTGCGGTCTCCCTGTGCTCACTGCCCTCCTGCCACACTGGCCTTTCTTCTTCCTCCTTCATGCCAGCCATGCTCCTGTCTCAAGTCTCTGCATTCACACTCTACTAGGAAATACTTAAACTCACTGGTAATAAGAGAAGCACAAATTAAAACAAAAGAGACACCATTTCCCAGTCATCATATTGGCAAAAGCTTGAAGAACAACAATACCAAATGTTGGTAGGAACATGGTAGAAATAAGAATCATGGTGGGAGGGCGAAGTGGAACAGGCATTTTGGAAAGCCATCTGGCATTCTCTGTGAGTTGACCCATGCATCGGCTTTCTGGCTGAGCCCACCCTAGGCATGGTCTGAGAGAAACTCAGCTGAAGACCCTAAAGGGACCTGAGTGAGGACGTTTACCAGAGCTGTTAGATTGTAGGGAGCTGGAGATTGGGGGGTGAAGTGGACCACTGTAGGCACTTTGGATGGTGGGCTACGTCCATGGGGTCACAAACAGTCAGACACAACTGAGCGACTGAGCCCAGCACAGGCACTTCGGAATTTAGCACTGCGAGCAGAAGCAGTGAGACAGCTGTTCAGTTCAGTTCAGTCGCTCAGTCATGTCTGACTCTTTGCGACCCCATGAACCACAGCACGCCAGGCCTCCCTGTCCATCACCAACTCCCGGAGTTCACTCAAACTCACGTCCACAATATGAAGGGAACCGGGAAAAAGGGTACTGAGTTAAACTGCTGAGAAACAGAACAAGATCTGCGCCATAACCCTACCTCGGTAAAGTAAACTCATGCACGCACACACAACAGTGCTCCACAGCTTACAGTGATATGCGTGCATCCGAGGGCGAGCCGCAGCACTGGACACAGCTGCCTGCAGCGCTTGAGGACCAGCGGAAAGAGAGACACTTAGGCTGAAGAAGACCAACAAGGACAAAAAGGCTGTGACGAGCCAATCATGAAAATGGTGGGCCACCAACCGAGCAGGAGTGACTCAGCTTTCTCCCTAAAAATAGAAGAGAACTAGAATTGCAGACCCTGTGCGCAACCTTGTCTGAGGAAGGGAGTAAATAAAATTCTGTGTGCACTGTACACGAACATACTCTACAAGCATGTCAAACACTCAAATGTAAGCTAATACTGGATATGAGAGGGGCTTTCTTCCTCATGTGAAAGCACTGAGGTGCGGGGAGGTTGAGCAGTTCGCCCGAGGACACTTAACTAATGAGAGGCAGAACTGAAGGAGTCAGTTGCACTCCTGCTCTTCCTCTCACATCCCATGTACAAATTCACAGCAGCTAAACCTTCGAGATACATCCAGGACTTCCCTGGTGGTTCAGTGGTCAAGAAGCGGCCTTCCACTGCAGGGTCACGGCTTCCATACCTGGTCTGGGGAGAGTCCAAGCGCCACAGAGCAACTAACCCTAAGCGCTGCAGCTGCTGAAACCCGTGTGCCCTAGAGCCCACGCTCCACAACAGGAGAAGCCACGGTGAGGAGAAGCCAGGGCCCCGCAACCAAGAGGAGCCCATGGGCGACAGTGAAGACCCAGTACAGCCAAAAATTAATAAACTGACTAAAGTATACCTCAAACCTGACCACTGTTGATCACACTACTTCTGCTTCCACTCGACAGTCACCACCATCTTTTACCTGAAGTACCCAACAGTATATCCAGGTCTTCTGCTTCCACTCTTGCCCTTCTACCGTCCATTTTCTGCCAGTAACCAGAATCAACTCCTAGAAGTCTATCAGCGGCTACACTTTCATCTTGCAGCTCTGCGAGACTTCCCATGAATACCATCGCAGCGGCATCTCAGCCCCGCATGGCCTGGCCACTGCTGACCCTCCAGCCAGGTTCTGTGGGCTCCCAGTGCCCCGGGTGCCCCACCCCGTGCTCACTGCCCTCCGGCCACACGGGCCTCTTTGTTCTTCCTCCCACGTGCCAGGCGTGCTCCTGTCTCCAGTCTCTGTATCTGCATTCCCTTCGGCTGGAAGGCTCCTTCCTCCGATACTCAGGGCAGGCTTCCTCCCTTCATTTATTCAAGTCACTTGTCCTCTCAAACATTCCTTCTAAACACACTGCCTCCAGGCATTCTCCATCCTCACATCTTCCTTTTTTTCCTCCCTGGCACTTATTACCTGACGCTGTTACGTATTTATTTGTTGATCTATTTGAATGTCCATCTCCTTCCCAGTATACGAGCAACAACTTTTTTTGAAAGCAACAACTCAACAAACTTGGATCTTACCACTGAGCTCACGCTCTTTCCACCACATCATGCTGCTTCCCAGGTAAAAGTGTGTACAATCTGTCATTTCTCTACTAACAGATTAAAAGGTCCTTATCTTAAACTTTCATTTAAGCCCAGCCAGGCCCAGCTGTGGTAAATGCTACGTAAATATGAAATGATAAGACAGAAAACAAACCACAGGAAGAGATAAAAAGAAAGAACAGAGTTGATGGCATGCAGAGACTCTAATTTGTATTCTGTGTCACCACTCTCCACTCAGTGGTCAAGTCTTTTATTTCCTAAGTGCCTATCTGCCCATGCCACAGATGGGAGCTTTGATGGAGACAAAAATTAACCAAATTCCTACCCTGGCTTCAAGGAGCTAACACATACATAACTATCAAAACACAAATTTTAACAAATATTTATGAAAGCGCTATATTTATGAAAGAGCTAAAGGATTTCAAGGGGAGAGGAATTACTTTTAGTTGTGTGAAAGGGGTGGCAGATTAAAATGGTTAAATTGAATATTGATAGATGAAGAACAGCTGGATGATAGCCTATAAACCTCCTGCAAGGCAAGAGGTATATTTTATTCATCGTGCTGTCTTTAATGTTTCACAAAATGTCAATGAATGTTTCACAAATTTGGGAGGACCAAGCATTCCAGGCAGAAGGAAGAGCGTCAGTAAAATACAGAGGTGAGAGAATGCAGGACATAGATAATCAAAACAAAAAGTGAGGACTGACTGGTAAAATGGGTTCAGAAAAGAGAATGGCAAGAACTGAACAGGGAAAAGTAGATTCCGGCCAGAACAAGGGTTGCCATTCATGACAGACTAAGGGGTCTTCCCTGGTGGCTCAGCTACAAAGAATCTGCCTGCGATGCAGGAGAGGAGGGCTCCATCCCTGGGTCTTCAAGACCCAGGCAATCCACTCCAGTATTCTTGCCTCAGAAATCTCATGGACAGAGGAGCCTGGTGGGCTACAGTCCATGGGGTTGTAAGAGTCAGACTTGATTGAGTGACTAAACCACCACCACCATGAAGGCACAAAGGGAACACTGAAAACTTCTACACAGGAGAGGGTGCTCTCAGGAGTCAAACAGAAGTCTGCTGCTTCAAAATAAATCTATCATCACTTCACTCATATTGTTTAACTTCCCCTATTAGAAATAATTTTCTTTTAAGGCATAACCACTTTGGAAATCTTCACTTCCAAATTCTCCTGCTGCTGCTGCTAAGTCACTTCAGTCGTATCCGACTCTGTGTGACCCCATAGACGGAAGCCCAACAGGCTTCCCCCATCCCTGGGATTCTCCAGGCAAGAACACTGGAGTGGGATGCCATTTCCTTCTCCAATGTGTGAAAGTGAAAAGTGAAAGTGAAGTCGCTCAGTCGTGTCTGACCCTTAGCGACCCCACGGACTGCAGCCTACCAGGCTCCTCCATCCATGGGATTTTCCAGGCAAGAGTACTGGAGTGGCTTGCCATTGCCTTCTCCGAAAGAGCTAACCAAAAAAACTACTGTCATTCACTTACACTTTAGTGTAAGTTGGATGACCAAGTTACCTTCTGGCTAAAGTACACAAAATCATTGGGGAAATGGTAATTTTGACTACAGATGAACTATAACTTTTAGCCTCTTTAGACACTACCCTGGAAAGAGAGCCTGGGGTGCAAAAAAAAAAAAAGTCAATTAATTAATACCTTTGTTTAAGAGCTTATTCTGTTCTTTGCAAAAGCACAGGAGAGTAAAGAAAATAAAACACATTCTAATCTTCCAAAATGGGAAGTCTTAAATTGATGATCCAGAAGGTAAGAAACAAGGAGAAATATGATAAACTGAACATTTCCGAGAGGAGGGGAGAAGTGAAAATTAATGAAATTTAGACACTATATACTGAATTCTTTCAGTTTTCCTCGAAAGTTGCAAGTAAAGCCTTTGTAATCACATTCACTCACAACTTCATGAACTATGATGGGCAATTAACATTCAAGGAATATGATGGTGCAAGGAAAAGAAATTCAAAATGAAAACGTTGCAAATCCATCCAAACAGTGTTATGTACCAAAAATGATTCATGGGGTCGCAAAGAGTCGGACACGACTGAGCGACTGAACTGAACCAAAAATGATAATCAGACTGAATGGAAACCCGGTATCTCAACTGGATGGTTTCAGCTTTCTAAAACTCAAACCCTCGGTCTAGGCCAGAGCGAGGGTCGTTCTGCTGACTGGTTGGGCGAGGGGACACAAGGAAAAGGCTAGGACGCGTTTCCGCAGACAAGCATCTGAGTTGCGCGCAGACAGGGGATGGATGGGACCAGCACTCACCGCTTGTCAATGGCGTCGATGTTTGAATGGAGAAGCCACAGCTCCTCTGTGTTGTCCTGCCGGGAGGACAGGATCAGGTGGTGGCCAGTCAGACACAAGGTCCCCTCGACGGCCGGATAGAAAGGTCGGTGCAGCACCACATTATCCACCCGAGGGGTCTTGATCAGCTCCGCAAACTCCATGTTCTCCAGCGGCCGGAGCCAGGGGACTGCGGAGTCCCAGAGGCGCAAGGCGGTTCCACCGCTCCTGGGCTGAAGGCACTGATCCCGCGCCCAGCAGGCAGGAGGGGCGGGACCCGGGCTCCGAGGCCGCGCCCCGCCCCAGGCTGGGGTGGGCGCGGCGAGGCCTCTGGCCGCTGTCACCGGCCGGGGGGAGGCCCGGGCTGGGCCGGGCTGGGCGCCTCGCCCGCACCTCTAAGTAACCTCGGGCCCAGGGCTTGGGCAAAAAGAACGCTCTGCGACAGGCCCAGCCGCTGCCGCCTCCACCTTGAGATCTGGCTTCGGGTAGCCAGGCTGAGAGAAGGAGGAGGCCGCCCCAGGGCCACTTTCCAAGTCCAAGACGCTAAGGACTCCTGGCGGAAGTAGCTACTCACAGCGGGAACTTACAGCAGCTCCGGGCGGAAGCAACGAACTGAAAACAGGAAAGACGGGACAGTCCAATCCAGAAATTGGTCCCCACCGAGGTGCGAGGAGAATGTCTCCGGAAGCACAGCAGGAGTCGAAGATTTGTGTTCCTACCAGAAAAAGCTCTGCCTGCATGCCCACTGCTGCGCCCGGTGCCCCTGCAAATAGTCCATATGAGAAAACGCAGGCGAAAAGGGAACGAGGGGAGGAGGTCCCTGAGCTGCCTGCCTCCACTTGAGCAGGAATCCCTATTCAGCGAGTGCGGTTGCCGTAAATTTTGGCGATTTTCATCCTATCGCCGTGAAGAGAGAACATTTGGGATCGAGGCGGTGACTGTGGCCACAAAGAAGGGGCCAGATGTAAGGCAGGAGCCCGCCGGACACGCACGGTCACAGAGGACGAGCGCAAACGCGCTGTGACGTGAACAAGAAAGAGGAGAAGCATGCAAACGCCTGTGAGAACACCTGGACAGAAAGACACACAATGCTCAGGAAAGGGGGTGATTAACCCTCCACTCAGTTCAGCCGCTCAGTCGTGTCCGACTCTCCGCGACCCCATGAATCACAGCACGCCAGGCCTCCCTGTCCATCACCAACTCCTGGAGTTTACCCAAACTCATGTCCACAGAGTCGGTGATGCCATCCAGCCATCTCATTCTCTGTCGTCCCCTTCTCCTCCCGCCCCCAATCCCTCCCAGCATCAGAGTCTTTTCCAGTGAGTCAACTCGTCGCATGAGGTGGCCAAAGTATTGGAGTTTCAGCTTCAGCATCAGTCCTTCCAATGAACACTCAGGACTGATCTCCTTTAGAGTGGACTGGTTGGATCTCCTTACAGTCAACGGACTCTCTAGAGTCTTCTCCAACACCACAGTTCAAAAGCATCCATTCTTCGGCACTCAGCATTCTTTATAGTCCAACTCTCACATCCATACATGACCACTGGAAAAACCATGGCCTTGACTACACGGACCTTTGTTGGCAAAGTAACGGCTCCGCTTTTTAATATGCCGTCTAGGGTGGTCATAACTTTCCTTCCAAGAAGGAACCGTCTTTTAATTTCATGGCTGCAATCACCATCTGCAGTGATTTTGGAGCCGCCCCAAAATAAAGTCTGTCACTGTTTCCCCATCTATTTGCCATGAAGTGATGGGTCCAGATGCCATGATCTTAGTTTTCTGAATGTTGAGCTTTAAGCCAACTTTTTCACTCTCCTCTTTCACTTTCATCAAGAGGCTCTTTAGTTCTTCTTCTCTTTCTGCCATAAGGGTGATGTCATCTGTGTATCTGAGGGTATTGATATTTCTCCCTGCAATCTTGATTCCAGCATGTGCTTCATCCAACCTAGCATTTCTCAAGGTGTACTCTGCATAGAAGTTAAATAAGCAGGGTGACAATATACAGCCTTGACAATATACTCCTTTCCCAATTTGGAACCAGTCTGTTGTTCCATATCCAGTTCTAACTGTAGCTTCCTTACCTGCATACAGGTTTCTCAAGAGGCAGGTCAGGTGGTCTGGTATTCCCATCTCTTTCTGAATTTTCCACAGTTTATTGTGATCCACACAGTCAAAGGCTTTGGCATAGTCAATAAAGCAGAAATAGATGTTTTTCTGGAACGCTCTTGCTTTCTCCATGATCCAGCGGATGTTGGCAATTTGGTCTCTGGTTCCTCTGCCTTTTCTAAAACCAGCTTGAACATATGGAATTTCACAGTTCACATACTGTTGAAGCCTGCCTTGGAGAGTTTTGAACATCACTAGAGTGTAAGATGAGTGCAATTGTGCAGTAGTTAGAGCATTCTTTGGCATTGCCTTTCTTAGGGATTGGAATGAAAACTGACCTTTCCCAGTCCTGTGGCCACTGCTGACTTTTCCAAATTTGCTGGCATATTGAGTGCAGCACTTTCACAGCATCATCTTTTAGGATTTAAAATAGATCAACTAGAATTCCATCACCGCCACTAGCTTTGTTCATAGTGATGCTTCCAAAGGCCCACTTGACTTCCCATTCCAGGATGTCTGGCTTTAAGTGAGTGATCACACCATGGTGATTATCTGGGTCATGAATTAATCCTATTCCGTGCATAAACTCGAGTTTCAAACACGGTTAATCTTGTAGAAGTAAGGTCAGTCTAGGTCTAGGAAATTCAAGGCATTGAGCTTTGTCACTACTGCTTTGGTCCTCATTAAATACAATCTAACTGAACTACTTGCAGACACCTAAAGTCTGCCAGAAATTTGCTCCAGTAACTTCTCCACGCTTGGTGTCTCCTTCTATTTTTAAACTAACACTTTCATGCTAAATAGGGAATTAGAGGGAATATATGCAAGGGTTTAAGTCCCTTTCAGTCTACTGTCACTTCATTAGGCTTTGAAATCTTCACCATATCGTACCTAAGAACAGTGAGTTGGTTTGAATCTCAGAGCCGTCAAAGACAAAATAAATTGCCTGAATTCTTATCAGATCACTCAACACTTGTCTTTACCCTCCCTAAAATGTTCATGACCTAAAACTCTGCTTAAGACAAAGCCCTTTATGATAGTTAAGGCTGAGAGTCCAGTTTTTGTTGCTTGTCTACAATAGAAAAGTAGGAACCAACAGACAAAAGAGCGTGAGGGGAAATGATTTATTGTCTTTTTTCAAATTTGGCAATTTTTGTTGTCCTTTCACCATGTGGTTCATTATAAAAACTACCAGTTGAAGAAGGGAAAGTTATTCTCAAGCATGAAGAATTGGGAAAGGTTTTATGGAGAAGGTATCATTTGAGAGGGGTGTAGCCTCAACACCTGTCCAGTTTAGTGAGGTCTTTTAGGTAGGGAAAAACTCTTCCCGGAAGGCGTGACCTTTTACTTTCAGTTTTCCTGAGGGGGAAGCCTTTGAAAAGGCTGTTCTGAAATTACATTCAAAAATGTTTAGTGCTCCATAAAGGTATAAAATCTTCTTGCTGATGAACAAAAAACTGTCAAAATCATATTGTGTTGTTATTATGAAATACCAGAAGCTATTAGAAAATTACATCTTCTCTGGGTCGAACTCCAAGCACGGAAAGAATTTTAGATCTCAACTGTTGGTCCTCTAAGGGTCAAATCTAAAAGGGAAAGTGGTGTCTACTGTATTCCACTGCAGCCTTGGGACCCTGGGCTATTTTCATATCTCTCGAGCCTGATAAGTGGAGTGATCTGTCACCGAAGGACCTAAAAGGGAGGTGCCAGGAAATGAGTCCCTCTTTGTAGCGCCCAGCCCCTTCCGATTGGCGAAACAACCTCAAGATCGCGGTGGGCCGACGTGAGCCCAGAGCACAGCAGTGCACCTAAAATGTGAAAATCCGTGTGGAATGAGGTCTCAAAGCTTCCAACCTGTGAAGCTGTGCTTCAGGGTGCTTCAAACTCAGAAGGCCTCTGGGGATGTAAAAATACACCCGCCCTCAAAAAACCAGCCCCCCAGGTCAGGGATAAAAATTCCAAACGGGGCCCACGTTCAGGAAGCTGATTTCCAACCTACACTTTATTCACACTCTTTCAACCAAAGCACAGGGAGACAAGTTCTACATCCCCAATGATTACAGGAAGGCAAATCAAAACCACAATGAGGTTGCCTCTGACAGCAGTCAGAAGGGTCATTGTGAACAAGTTTCCAAGGAGAAAATCTTGCACACAGCCTGGAACAAAGGGAACCCTCCTCCACTGCTGGGGGAAATGTAAATTGGTAGAGCCGGATGGAGAAGAGCACAGACATTCGTTAATAAGCCAGAAAGAGTGCCACCAGACCATCTAGACATACCACCTCTGGGCACCATCCTCCAGAAATCCGATTTGGAAAATATGCTTGCACAACAACATTCATGGCACCACTATTTACAAATGGCAAAACAGGCAAACAACAAAATGACCAATGACAGATGAAGGGATAAAACTCCTGGTATCAAAATAGAATGGAATTATTACTCAGCTATGAAAATGAACAACGTAATGCCATTTACAGCAATGTGGATAAACCTAGAGATGGTCACACTAATGAGACAATCCATACAGTAAAGGACAAATATTGCATTACTTCACTATAGGTGGAATCTAAAAATGCTGAGCAATGAACTAATGTTTAGAAGGGAGAGAGACTCTGGACCAAAAACCCAAAACTTTAGGATTAGGAAAGGGCAAATTCAGGGGCCACATCAAACTTTGGACTGAACATATACAAACCCCTATTTATAAAATAAGGAATCAACAAGAACCTACTTAGATCAGAGGGAACTCTACAGAACACTCTGTCAAAAGCTATCTGGGAAGAGAATCTAAACGAGAGTAAGTATGTGTATAGGCGCATCCTCTTGCTATACAAATGTAATTAAAACAACATAAAAAAGCAACACTTTTTTTTTTTTTTTGATTCTCCAAGTTGAATGTGGGCTCTGTTGTGATCCCCTTCACCACAGCCTGCCTGGATACTCTGTCCATTGGATTTTCGCCACAAGAATACTGCAGTGAGTTGCCATTTCCTTCTCGGTGGGATCTTCCCGACCCAAGGATTGAACCTGGGACAATATCCCCTCAAAAATAAAAAGGAAATAAAGAAAAACACTGCAAACAGACAGAAGTGCCTACTATGTTCTGCTGCAACCTCAGGAGCCTAAACTGTTGTCATATCTCTGGAGCCTGAGACAACTCGGGGGCAAGCCTGTGGGGCTGAGGGAGCTGGGATGAATGTATCAGCAAATAACCCCCTTCTTTGATTTGGAATGCCTGGTCTTGTCTGAAAAGTGGGAAAGTGCTGGTCGTTCAGTCGTGTCCGGCTCTGCAACCCCATGGACTGTAGCCCACAGGCTCCGCTGGCTATGGGATGCTTCAGGCAAGAGTACTGGAGTGGGTTGCCATTCCCTTCTCCAGGGGTCTTGTCTGAATGGCACCACAATCTCCAGATCTGGGGGTCCATCCTGCACCTAAAACATACCTGGTGCACCCAAATGGATGTGAACGTCTGTGTTCAAAGACGTGTGAAAAGACCCCAGGTCTCCAGTTCAGGGAGGGTGGGCATCCCACCCTCCATCCAGCCTCTTTCCTTAGAGTCACCCCCTTCTCAGAACAGCACGCTCAGGACTCAAATTTACAGTCGCTGAGATTAGTCTAGGGTTGAAGTGTAAGGAGGAAGAAGGACTGAGATGGACGCCCTTGGGTGACTGCTACCACATTCCAGTCTCATTCCCAACCCCGGAGCACCGCTTTCCCTAGCCCTCGGGGCAGGCCGAACCACAGCTGGCCATGAGTAAGTGCTGCCGCCTTGTGGCCACTCGGCATAACAACAGCAGCTTTAGAACCTGTGCTTCAGGACACTTCAAACTCACAAGGGCTGTGGGGATGTCAAACACACCTGCCCTCAAGAAATGGGCCCAGGTAGGTCAAGGATAAAGAAATGCCATGGGGCTCACATTCAGGAAGCCAGTTTCCAACCTACACTTTCAATTCAGTTCAGTCACTCAGTCGTGTCTGACTTTTTGCGACCCCATGGACTGCAGCACGCCAGGCCTCCCTGTCCATCACCAACTCATGAAGCGTACTCAAACTCATGTGCATTGAGTCAGTGATGCCATCCAACCATCTCATCCTCTGTCATCCCCTTCTCCTCCTGTCTTCAATCTTTCCCAGCATCAGGGTCTTTTCCAATGAGTCAGTTCTTTGCATCAGGTGGCCAAAGTATTGGAGCTTCAACTTCAACATCAGTCCTGCCAATGAATATTCAGGACTGAATATTCAGGACTGATTTCCTTCAAGACTGACTGGTTTAACCTCCATGCAGTCCAAGGGACTCTCAAGAGTCTCCAACACCACAGTTCAAAAGCATCAATTCTTCGGCGCTCAGCGTTCTTTATAGTCCAACTCTTACATCCATACATGACTACTGGAAAAATATAGCCTTGACTATATGGACCTTTGTTGGCAAATAATGTCTCTGCTTTTAAACAGGCTGTCTAGGTTGGTCATAACTTTTCTTCCAAGGAGCAAGCATCTTTTAATTTCATGGTTGCAGTCACCATCTGCAGTGATTTTGGAGCCCCCCAAAATAAAGTCTATCACTGTTTCTATTGTCTCCCCATCTATTTGCCATGAAGTGATGGGACTGGATGCCATGATCTTTGTGTAGTAAAATGTAGTAAACTTATACTTTACTCATATTCTTTTCAACCAAAGCACAGGAAGACAAGTTCTTCATCCCTAATGATTACAGAACGGCAAATCAAAACTCCAATGAGGTCGCCCCTGACAGCAGTCAGAAGGGTCATCGTGAACAAGTCTCCAAGGAGAAAATGCTGGACACAGCCTGGAGCAAAGGGAACCCTCCTGCACCATTGGGGGAAAAGTAAATTGGTCGAGCCGGATAGAGAGGAGTGCAGAGGTTGGTTAATAAAGCAGAAAGAGTGCCACCAGACCATCTAGATATACCACTACTGAGCCCAGGTCCTGCAGAAACCCAAACTGGAAAACATGCTTGCACAGCAATGTTCACGGCACCACTGTTTACAAACGGCACACTAGAAAAACAACCAGATGTCTGGCAACAGATGAAAGGATAAACCCAAGGTATCAGTGTACAATGGAATTATCATTCAGCTATGAAAATGAATGCCAAAGAAGCTAAAGTTTAACGGTTCTATGAAGACCTACAAGATCTTCTAGAATTAACACCAAAAAAAGATGTCCTTTTCATCTTAGGGGACTGGAATGCAAAAGTAGGAAATCAAGAGATAAGTAGAGTAACAGGCAAGTTTGGCCTTGGAGTACAAAATGAAACACGGCAAAGGCTAACAGAGTTTTACCGAGAAAACTCACTGGTCATAGCAAACACCCTCTTCCAACAACACAAGAGACAACTCTACACATGGACATCAGCAGATGGTCAATACTGAAAGCAGACTGATTATATTCTTTGCAGCTGAAGATGGAGACGCTCCATACAGTCAGCAGAAAAAAGACCAGGAACTGACTGTGGCTTAGATCATGAACTCACTGCAAAATTCAAGCTTAAATTGAAGAAAGCAGAAAAAACCACTAGGCCATTCAGGTATGACTTAAATAAAATCCCTTATGATTATACAGAGGAAGTGACAAATAGATTCAAGGGATTAGATCTGACAGAGTGCCTGATGAAATACAGACAGAGGCTCAAGACATTGTATAGGAGGCAGTAATCAAAACCATCTCCAGGAAAAGGAAATGCAGAAAGGCAAAATGATTGTCACGGGAGGCCTTACAAATAGTCAAGAAGAGAGAAGTGAAATGCAAAGGAGAAAAGGAAAGATATATCCATTTGAATACAGAGTGCCAGAGTATAGCCAGAAGAGATAAGAAAGCCTTCTTAAGTGAATAATGCAAAGAAACAGAGGGAAAAAATATAGAATGGCAAAGACTAGAGATCTCTTCAAGAAAATGAGAGATACCAAGGGAACATTTCAAGCAAAGACGGGCTCGATAAAGGACAGAAACAGTATGGACCTAACAGAAGCAGAAGATATTAAGAAGAGTTGGCAAGAATACACAGAAGAACTATACAAAAAAGATATTCATGACCCAGATAACCACAATGGTGTGATCACTCACCTGGAGCCAGACATCCTGGACTGTGAATAAAGTATGCCTTAGGAAGCATCACTATGAACAAAGTTAGTGGAGGTGATGGAATTCCAGTTGAGCTATGTCAAATCCTAAAAGATGATACTGTGAAAATGCTGCACTCAATATGCCAGCAAATTTAGAAAACTCAACAGTGGCCACAGAACTGGGAAAATGTGTTTTCATTCCAATCTCAAAGAAGGGCAATGCCAAAGAATGTTCAAACTATCACACAATTGCACTCATCTCACAGACCAGCAAAGTAATGCTCAAAATCCTTCAAGTTAGGCTTCAACAGTATGTGAACCAAGAATTTCCAGATGTAAAAGCTGGATTTACAAAAGGCAGAGGAATCAGAGATTAAACCATAAACATCTGTTGGATCATAGGAAAAGCAAGGGAATTCCAGAAAAAACACCTACTTCTGCTTTATTGACTATGCCAAAGCCTTTTACGGTGTGGATCACAACGAACTGTGGAAAAGTCTTAAAGAGATGGGACTACCAGACCACTTTACCTGCCTCCTGTGAAACCTGTATGCAGGTCAAGAAGCAACAGTTAAAACTGGACATAGAACAATGAACTGGTTCAAAATGGAAAAGGAGTACATCAGAGCTATATATTGACAACCTGCTTATTTAATTTACACGCAGACTATATCATGCAAAATGACAGTCAGGAGAAGCTAAAGTTGGAATCAAGATTGCCGGGAGAAATATCAGTAATCGCAGATATGCAGATGACAACACTGTAGTGGCAGAAAGCTAAGAGGAAATAAAGAACCCCTCGATGAAGTCAAAGAGGAGAGTGAAAAAGCTGGCTTAAAATTCAACATTCAAAAAAATAAGATCATGGCATCAGGTCCCATCACTTCATGGCAAATAGATGGGGGAACAAAATGGAAACACAGATTGAGTTTATTTTCTTGGGCTCCAAAATCACTGTGCACTGTGACTGCAGCCATCAAGTTGAAAGATGATTGCTCCTTGAAAAAAAAAAAAAGCATTGACAAACCCAGACACCATATTAGAAAGCAGAGACATCACTTTATCGACAAAGGTCTGTAGAGTCAAAGCTATGTGAAGTCATGTATGGATGTACGGATGTACATGTACAGTAGTCATGTACGGATGTGAGAGTTGGACCATGAAGAAGGTTAAGCTTGGAAGAATCCATGTGTTGGAACTGCGGTGCAAGAGAAGACTCTTGAGAGGTCCTTGAACAACAAGGAGATCAAACCAGTCAATCCTAAAGGAAATCGTCCCTGAATATTCATTGGAAGGACTGATGCTGAAGCTGAAGCTCCAATACTTCGGTCATCTTATGCGAAGAGCCACCTCACTGGAAAAGATCCTGATGGTGGGAAGGACTGAGGGCATAAAAAAGGGGGTGAAAGAGGATGAGACGGTCGAATGGAATCGCCGACTCACTGGGCATGAGTTTGAGCAAAGTGCAGGAGATGGTGAAGGAAGCCTGGCGTGCTGCAGTCCAAGGGGTCGCGAAGAGTCTGACAGGGCTGAACAAAAACAACAAGTGGCACAGTTCACCGTCTTTGACAACCCTCAGCAGAGCTGCCACTAAAGCTCTGACTGCAGAACATACCAGAGCTGGGTAGGAAGAAATCCTTCCTCCTTCTAGACGCACGGCCAGACAGCAACCCGAAAACGATTGCTCTGGGAGCATCATATTCACAAGGACCGCTGGGTTGGAAATCATAGCTGCCAAAAAAGCACCAACAAGGATGCTCACCAAGGCGAATACTACACACGGGCAAATCACACTCTGACCAAAGGTCACCTGGACCTCTCAAGTGGCCATGAGCAGAACACTGACAGGAAAGAAAAGCCAAGAGAGAGGCCAGGAAAGGGGACCCCTCCCAGAGAGCTTTGCAGAACGGGCGCTAGAGACACTGCCATCAAGTGCCGTGAGCAACCAGAAAGCCCGCAGCCTGTGACCAGGCAGTCCTCCCCCACAGAGGACACAGCTTGCAGACCAGAGCTCCAAAGACGCAGGCGTCCAACCGGCCCCCGCAGCCCTGAGCCCGCTAACCAGGATAGGGAAGCACACCAAACGGCGTGCACAGATGAATGGAGAAAGAGGTGTGGCCCCAAAATATGGAATATGCCAGGCCAGACAGAGGAAGGGCCTGACCACATCCCTAGTAACCTGTGTACCCAGAGATGCCTGACCACATCCCTAGTAACCTGTGTACCCAGAGATGACCTTAGACCCTACACCCTGTGATATCAATAGATGCTGCAAGGAGACACCGATACATAGGAACTTCTGGGCTCTAAAGGACATCTACTCTCAAAGAATTTCCAACGCGAGACATCGAAAATACAATTTCTCCAGACACAAACAAAGCAAAAGACACTTTCAACAGGTAAATCCTACTCCCACCCTTGAGAGTTTTAAAAGGCCTGTGATAACCTGCTCAAACTCATGAATTCTAAGACACAATTCAAATAAAAACTACAACGAGAGGGATCAACTTGCTCCAGTGTGAAAGGCCCTCGTCAAAAAGTCTAGGGAGAGAAAATTAAAAAAACAATGGCAGGAAAGAAGAAACAGTGGCGAGGCTGATTAGAAGAGGGGAAGCCTTTCATGTTGCATCCGGCATGTAAATGGTAACAGCCACGAAAAGAACGGGAGAGGAGTGCCCTGAAAAGGTGGAAACTCAGCGAACAGGTGATGTGGCGCAACCAGCTGCAGGGGTATATTTGGAGAAACCCAGCTTTCAAAGAGACAGGTCACTCACGCGGGCACTGCAGCACCATCTCAACACGGGGGCATTGCCACGTGTAGCACACAAGGTCCACAGGCACGAGTCCAGAGAGCAGTGATCCGTGAGCGTGATGGAAAGTGACGCAGCCACAAAGAAGAAGCAAAGAATGCCCTCTGCAGCACCATCGCTATTCCAGGGATAATCCTATTAACTGAAGTCGGTCAGAACCAGAAAGAACACTATCAAAGTCATCGCTAATATCTAAAAATGCACATCACGAACTGATTCGGGAGAAAGCAAAGAGACTGAGCAATGGAGAAACAAACTCTGATTGCCAAAGGAGAACGAAGGAGGCCTGGGAGAAATCAGGACGTTGAGATGAACAAAATCTGACTGTCACATACACAGGAGATACTCAGCCAACACTTACATCTGGCCAGTTCTCTCAACACTGTGTAATGACCTCCATGAGAACAGAAGCCAAAGATGAGTAGCTGTCTCTCCACGGAAAACTTCTAAGGACTCTGGAGTCCTACAGGACACACAATATTGTACCAAGGTTCCTCCCATTCTGGATAAAAAGTTATCGAATGAAACAGACCAAATGAGACCCAGCATTTGGTGTTTCTGTGGCACACTCCATCCTCATTTGCAAAGTCCCTAAACAGGACTTCCACTAAAGCTCTGGCTGCAGAAGAAACCAGAGCTGGGCATCCAGAAACCCTTGCACCTTCTAGCCACATGGCCCAACAACAACCTGACACTGTGGCTTCTGGGCAGCCTCACATTCACAAGGACCCCTGGGCTTGAAATCGTGCCTGCCCTCCAACAGTTTAAAGGGGCAAGTCATGGAAAAGAATATCAAACAGGGCAAACTCTGAAGGATCATGAGGCAAACACTACGACTCCAATAATTAAACAAAAAAGCACCCGACATGATGCTCAGCGAGGCGAGTATTAGAATATGCAAATCAGACTCCGACCAGGGGTCACCGGCATCACTCAAAATGGCCATGAGCGCAACAGTGACAGACAAGAAAAGCTACGAGTGAGGCCAGGGAAAGGGGACCCTCCCAGGGCGCTGGTGGGAACAGCCACGAGAGACACCCGTGTCAATGCCGTGGCAAGTCCAAAAGCCAGCTGCCACAGGAAGGGGCGGTCCCCCACCACACGGTATACAGTTTGGAAACCCGAATTCCAAAAGACGCGTGTCCAGACGGACACCGCCACGTACGCTAGCCGGTACACAGAAGCATACCAGACAGGCACGGACAGATGAGTGGAGAGGGAGGAGAGGCACACAGAAGATGGAATATGGCCCAGCCAGAAAAAGGAGGACCTGATCGCATGCCCAGGGACCTATGCAGCTAGAGATGATCTCAGGGAGGAAGCAAGAACGACGTGTGGTGTCTCTTAGATGTGGCAAGGAGACACTGATGCCCGTGAAAGGCTGCTTCACAGAGGTGACATCCACATGCGGATCGAGAACACAAGCTGACGGTTGTCAGTGAAGGGAACAGGTAGCAGGAAGGGTCTATTTGGGGGTGGGATCAAACTGATACCCGTTAACACACACACACACTAGCCATTCAGCTAGAACCTCTTGGAGAGCAAGGCTGATGAACTCCACACTATGCAATAACCTACACGAGAAAAGAAACCAAAGATGAACAGACTTAGGTAGGTGGGGAAGGGAAGATGCTGTACACCTGCCACAAACATGGCTTTGTAAACACACGGTACTCCAATAAAAAGCTGTATGCTCCACTTGGAGAAAATACAAAAATTAAGGAGACACGCTCCTGGAGCCTTCTTCTGACGCAGGGCATCCTAATTTACAAGGAGAGAACAGGAATGTGTCCAAGGCTCTGCTTATCTTAGAAACAGGAGCAGGAATGGAAAGTGCGGCAGCCTTGTGGACGTGCCCCCCAGCAGCAACCTTCAACCTATCTCTAAGTCTGTGCCCCAAGCATTAACGCTGAAGGAGCTGAAGTTGACTGGTTCTATGAAGACCTACAAGACCTTCTAGAACTGATACCAAAAAAAAAAAGATGTCCTTTTCATCATAGGGGATAGGAATGCAAAAGTAGGAAGTCAACAGATACCTGGCGTAATGGACAAGTTTGGCCTTGGAGTACAAAATGAAACAGGGCAAAGGCTAACAGAGTTTTGCCAAGAGAATGCACTGGTCAGAGCAAACACCCTCTTGCAACGAGAGTCGACTCTACACATGGATGTCACCAGATGGTCAATACCAAAGACAGATTGATTATATTCTTTGTAGCCAAAATGGAGAAGCTCTATGCAGTCTGCAAAAACAAGACCAGGAGCTAACTGTGGCTTAGTTCATGAACTCCTTATTGCAAAACGCAGACCTAAATTGAAGAATGTAGGGAAAACCATTAGGTCATTCAGGTATGACCTAAATCAAATCCCTTTATGATTATACAATGGAAGATTAGATTCAAGGGATTAGATCTGATAGACAGAGAGCCTGAAGAACTGTGGAAGGAGGTTTGTAACATTGTACAGGAGGTGGTGATCAAAAGCATCCCCAAGAAAAGGAAATGCAAAAAGGCAAAATGGTTGTCTGAGGAGGCATTACAAATAGCTGAGAAAATAAGAGAACTGAAAGACAAAGGAGAAAAGGAAAGATATAAGCATCTGAATGCAGAGTTCCAGAAAACAGCAAGGAGAAATAAGAAAGCCTTCTTAAGTGAACAAAGTAAAGAAACAGAGGAAAACAACAGAATGGAAAAGACCAGAGATCTCTTCAAGAAAATCAGAGATACCAAGGGAACATTTCATGCAAGGATGGGCTCGATCAAGGACAGAAATGGTATGGACCTAACAGAAGCAGAAGATATTAAGAAGAGGTGGCAAGAATACACAGAAGAACTGTACAAAAAAGATCACGACCCAGATAACCACGATGGTGTGATCACTCACCTAGAGCCAGACATCCTGGAATATGAAGTCAAATGGGCCTTAGGAAACATGACTAAGAACAAAGCTAGTGGAGGTGACGGAATTCCAGCTGAGCTATGTCCAATCCTGAAAGATGATGCTGTGAAAGGGCTGCAGGCCATGGGACCCGCCTTAGGGACTGAGCGACAACCACCTCATGAACACTAGATGGCAGTAGAGTCCAACAGTAATGAGAGAGGCGTTCATTCTATTAAACTAATCGAGTGAAGCTGTTGGTTAAACAAGTCGTCATCCAAACTGGCCAGAAATAAGGGTCTCAGAGGATTCTAATAAGCAAATAAGACGGGGCCATTTATAATGTATATAAAACATCAACACCTCATAGATAATGTTATCATCATTTCATGTGATACTTGAAACATCTAGACAGTATTCTATCAACTAGTCCACTAGCATGCATTAAGTGCCTGCCTGCTTTTTGCCACAGTGGAGAATGGAAACAATAGATCTGACATGGCCCTTGTCTGCGAAGAATAATGTCTGCTCTATGGAGGGCAAGGCAGCCTGCGCAATAAATGAACACAGTGAGACAGTAAGTGCTAAATTATGACGTTCACTGCAAAGAACGCCACTGATGAAAGAGTACAGTCATGTCTGCATTGTTTCACTTTTGTTTTACTTCCTTAAAGTAGATGAACGTTATCAACCAACATTTACATGGTAACATGGTCATCTGTTAACTGCATGAAAATAAAAGCATTTTGAGAGAATTGAAAGGCTATGAGGAATTTATTCAAAGCATATGTTAAAAAAGGAAAAAACTGATGTTTCCTTTAAAAACTGCTTATGTATTTTATTATTATTTGTAACTTGTTTGCTACATATCGTTTCTATCTATCAGTCATATTCATAGAAGGAAAAAATGAAGTACAGATCTACTTTCCTGGTGCTGTGTTTCTCCATTTGGCCTTGAGTAGTTAGCAGAAGTGAAGGTGGTCTGAAGACTGCAGTGCTGGTAACCGACAGCCAGAAGCAGTGGGAGCATCTCAGTTGCGTCAGCCACTGATGACCTGCTCTTCTCCGTGTGCTTTGTAATTGTGTGTTGACTGCCTGTGGCTGGAATGAGCTGGTAACCCTGTGCTGTGTTTCTCTGTTCTCCATCCGTTCTCCAAGCAATCAGTTGCTAAGCTGTCGATGGCATCTTCTGGAAGCTCTTGAATCCCCCCACTTCTCTGCATCCCCAGGGCAACGGCCTAGTTTGTTACTTGACAGGAGAGGCTCTCAGATGGTTACCTTCCTTCTAGAGTTCTGCTCCAGTCTGTTTCCCACTTGGCAGCGGAAGCCCTCTCTGCTGGTCTAAATTTTTTTCTTGATTTGTTAAGTCCCTTCACGATTTAGTCCCTCAGGCAGCTATCAGCATTGCAGGCCTCATCTCTCCTATTTCTCTCCACTCAATACACCCATCCCCGACCCTTGTTCCTTGCAATTTTCACACCAGCCATCTTTAAACAGCTCGCTGTAGTCTCTTGAGATTTTTTGCATCCAATTAGAACCTTGCTATCAAGAGGTAGCATAGAACAGGGACCAGCATCATCGGCATTCCCTGAGAACTTCATTAGAAATTCTATTCCAGGGGCTTCCCTGATGGCTCCGAAGGAAAAATTTGACTGCCAAGGGACTGTCAAAAAAGTCTTCTCCAGCACCACAATTCGAAAGCATCAGTTCTTTAATAAGGAAGAATAAATCTGACTCTGTATGAGATCTGTTTCTTTTACTTTGTCTTCCATTGCTTTTGCTAGAAGAATGTTGCCTAGAGCCGGAAATATAACAGGACAGCCCCAGTCTCAAGGCTGTGACCTTTAAGGTGTAATATTTTCCCACTCATATAGAGATAAAAAGTTGGGGAGCAAAGAAGAGCTGTTTGACTTGCCAGAGGTTTACAGGGACATTGTGAGCAGGCCTGTGGGGCAGCTCCAAGAACAAAGGGTTCCAGCACCAAGAAGTATACAGCAAGCAACCAGACACCATCCTGTTTGGTATAAGAGAAGGCTGGATTTTAACTCCAGAAAGATGGTTCTTCCAGACACTAATTCACCATCATCTAGGTCTTCTGGCTTTTCTAATACAGTTGATATTCCTTGCTCCAGCAACTCATTTCTTGACCTACTGGCTTGTCATGAAGTCAGCAAAGTCGGACACCACTGGGCAACTGAACAACAACAAAAGGCCGGCAGTGCGAGCTTGGCCTCAGGAACACAGTGGCCTCGGAACAGACAGGCTGCATGCATGGCAGCTGAAAATGTCAGGAGTGAGTACTCCCGAGAGCAAAGCAGAGCCGCATCAACTTTTGCAGATGTCACATCATGTCATTTCCACTGCCCTCTGTGGATCTTAAACAGTCCTAAAACCCACTCGGTTTCACGGGGAGAGGACGCAGGCTCCATCTCTCAACAGGAGCAGTGTCAGAAAACGTCTGCCACAGGGAGCCAGCTGACAGTGGGAAACACACATGTATGAACTTCCCCTGCACACATGCGGAGCTGGAGAGAGGAAGAGAGAATACTTGAAGTCAGGATACTGAAAAGAATCGTTCTGCTCACAGCCATAATGAGGTGAACTAAGAATCTGCAATTACATATAATTGGATGTAATTAAAAGAAAGAGACATGTCTAAAATAAAGGCATAATTAAGAAGTAGGAACATTTACTAGGTGGGACTGTCAACAATGCAAATTCAGTGATTACTGTAGGGTTTATTTTATTGTCACTGAACCTAAATTGCGATCGCTGTCCAATTATGTAGGGAGGAAAGCCTGCTTTCAGCTCTTAAATCCACCCCTCCCTAGCCACCCATTCTTTCTTTCCCCACACTATTTTAATCAGTTAGTTCAATCGTGTCCGACTCTTTGCGACCCCATGAACCACAGCACACCAGGCCTCCCTGTCCATCACCAACTCCCGGAGTTCACTCAAACTCATGTCCATCGAGTCGGTGATGCCATCCAGCCATCTCATTCTCTGTCGTCCCCTTCTCCTCCTGCCCCCAATCCCTCCCAGCATCAGACTCTTTTCCAGTGAGTCAACTCGTAGCATGAGGTGGCCAAAGTATTTAGGGGAAGCTTTGTATACAATTGAAAACGTGACACATACTTTTTTAAACTTTTTTATTTTATATTGGAGTACAGCCTATTAACAATGTTGCGGTAGTTTCCGGGGCACAGCAAGGGGACTCAGCCACACATATACATGTGTCCATTCTCCCCCAAACTCCCCTCCCATCCAGGCTGCCACCAGGCATTGAGCAGGTTCCCTGTGCTGTACGGCAGGACATTGTTGGTTGTCCATGTTCAACGCATCAGAGTGTACATGTCCATGCCCACCTTCTCCTCCCAGCAACCGTAAGCTCATTCTCTTAAGTCTGTGAGTGACACTGGGTTTTGTTTCCAGCCCTCTGTTTAACAGGCTGTGACGCCTGTCCAGTCCCCCCTCACCATCCCTCGCTTTCTTTCCTTTGTCCTTCCCCCACCATCCTTTCCTTTCCCATCTTCCTCTGCTTTTCTCTGCTTTTTTCTCAGAGATGACCCCCTTAGGAGGACCTGCAAGGTTCACCCCGAAGATGACTCAGCAATTACAAGGAGAGAGCTGGTGATGGTGACCGTGAGCAAGTGTTGACCGCGCAACACCCCAACACTCTGTACCTCCCGATGTGAGGCAAGGCCGGGTTCACAGCAGCACCTAGGATGTGTTCTCGCCAGACACGCTTAGCCCGAATCTAGGCATGGGGAAAACATCAGACACATCCACAGAGTGGACTACACTACCAGGCAACTGACCTGGACTCCCCTAAAAATTCAGTGTCACAGAAAACAAAAGCAAGAGGGCAAGCAGATTTGAAGAGGGGAAAGGGAAGGAGCCACCAAATGCGAAGCAAAACCTCGATTCAGCTCCTGACACAAAGAGAGAATGACTGCAAGAAGACATTTTGGGGGGAGTGTTGAATATGGATTGTATATGAGATGATACTATTGAGTCAACGTTAATGTTTTTTACACGGGATAATGGCAATGCGGTTGTGCAGGAAAATGTCCTTTTTCTCAAGAGATGCATACTGAAGTATTTAAAGATGAAGTGTACATATACATACATGTATACACACACACACACGAAGAGTGTACACACAGAGAATGAAAATACGGCAAATTATTGACAGCTGGTTCATCTGGGTGAAAGGCTTAAAGATGTGCATACCATTCTTGCAACTTTTCTATACCTGGAAATTTTTTTCCAAGTTAAGGTTGAAAGAAAATCAAAATAAGAAAACAGCACCAGGGACTTGCCTGGCAGTCCAGCAGTTGAGACACAACACTTCCACTGAAGTGGGCACAGGTTCAGCCCCTGGTCAGGGAGCTAAGTAAGATCCCACATGCAGCACAGTGCAGCCAAGAAGTTAAAAAAAAAAATCACAAAATATAATCCCATTATATTTTGACACAATATAATGGCATTAATGCAATTCCTGGGAGTTTCCCTGGTGGCTCAGCAGTAAAGAATCTGCCTGCCAAGCCAAGAGTCGGATACCACTTAGCAACTAAACAACAAAAACAACAACAAATTCAAGTTCTGGAATTTGACAGCTAAAGATAAGAACACACTTGGAGACATGGCTTAGCATGCGTGTTGTCTGGAGTGGCCTGGCCTGGACATTCAATTTTAATGTGACCCTGGACCCAGGGATGCATAATTGCTGACCTTTTTGAGGATGTCTGGATTCCTAAAGCTCACCAAAGACCAAAAGACTTGGCAATAGGTAAGTGCTGCTGTGAACTTCATTGTTGCATTGTCGGGAGTTACTTGTAGGAATTCAGATATGAGTTGTTAAGTCATACGTTCGTATTTAATGTAATCTCTTCATCAGTTAGAACTTCTCTCCATGTGACAATTCCAAATCCCCCAATCCACCAGTCTCTCCTTTTCCTAGCTTTCTCTCATGCTAAACCTGCCCTACTCAGGTAGACTTCAGGTCTCTACCAATCGGCTGGATGGCATCACTGACTTGATGAACCTGAGTCTGAGCAAGCTCCGGGAGTTGGTGATGGACAGGGAAGCCTGGCGTGCTGCAGTCCATGAGGTCGCAGAGTCGGACACAGCTCAGCGACTGAACTGAACTGAACCAGCCTTGCTCGGCGTTACTTCCTTCCCTGCCCAGACCCCATCCACTGGCCAATAATTTCCACCACACACTTCAGCAGCCTTAACTCTACCTGCATGAAGGGAAGGGCTGCATTTCCTTTACCCTTGTAGCTCCAGCCATGGGCATATGATAAATATTTGATAAATACACCTGAATGAAATTGAATTTTCTAATCCAACTCTCTCATGTTACAGATGAAGAAATTAGGCTCAGAGATTCTAAATCACTGATCTAAAATCAAATGGCAGATACCGTGGACTAAAATTTTCATTTTTTCTCCTCCAGTTTTATTGAAATATAATTGACATACAGCAGTGTATCCTGGAGAAGGAAATGGTAACCCACTCCAGTATTCTTGCCTGGGGAATCCCAAGGACAGAGGAGCCTGGTGGGCTATAGTCCATGGGGTCACAAAGAGTCAGACACAACTGAATGGCTAAACAACAAACAGAAGCACTATATAAGTTTAATTGTGCAAGAAAATGGTTTGACTTACGTACACCACGAGACGATGACCACACAATAAGTCCAGTGAAACATCTATCATCTCACACAGACACAAATAAAATAGAAAAAAATATTTTCCCTTGTGATGAGAATTCTTAGGATTTACTTTATCAGTGACTTATACAGCAGTGTTAAATATATTTATCATGCTGTACATTATATCTCAAGAACTTATTTATTTCTTCACTTGGAGTTTATACCTTCTGACTACCTTCATCTAATTCCTCCTCTTCCTGCCCTTGGCCCTGGTAACCACAAATCTGGTTTCTTTTTCTGTGACCTGGTTTGTTTTTGAAGGATAACTGGCCTACAACACTGTGTTAGTTCCTGTTACACGACATAGTGCGTCAGTGTTTCTGTGCATTTCAAGACAATCCCCACGATAAGCCCAGTTACTAACGCCATCGTCAAAGTTACTGCGCAGTTACTGACTATGCTCCCTACGCTGTGTGTTTCACACCTGCGGCTCCTTCACTTTGCACCTGGACGTTCGTACTTTCTCATCTCAGGCACCCATTTCTTCCTTCCCCCTGTACCTCTCCCCTCTGGCAGCCACCTCGTTGTTCTCTGTATTTATCACTCTTTTCTGTTTGTTTGTTTGGTTTGTTTTTTAGATTCCACATATAAGTGAAATCATACAGTATTTGACTTTCTCTGTATGACTTATTTCACTGAGAATCAGTCAGTTCAGTTCAGTTCAGTTGCTCAGTCATGTCCGACTCTTTGCGACCCCATGAATCACAGCACGCCAGGCCTCCCTGTCCATCAGCAACCCCGGAGTTCACTCAAACTCATGTCCATCGAGTCGGTGATGCCATCCAGCCATCTCATTCTCTGTCGTCCCCTTCTCCTCTTGCCCCCAATCCCTCTCAGCATCAGGGTCTTTTCCAGTGAGTCAACTCATCGCATGAGGTGGCCAAAGTATTGCAGTTTCAGCTTTAGCATCAGTCCTTCCATGAACACCCAGGACTGATCTCCTTTAGGATGGACTGGTTGGATCTCCTTGCAGTCCAAGGGACTCTCAAGAGTCTTCTCCACCAAGTTGTTGCAAATGGCAAAATTCCATTCCTTTCTTACAATTGAGTAATATTCCATCATGTGTGTGTGTGTGTGATATTCCATTGTGTACACATGTGTATATACACACACACAGTGGGATATTACTCAGCTGTAAAAAAGATTGAAATTCTGGCATATATGTGTGTCTGTGTATATGTATTAATAAATACTACATCTTCTTTATTCTTTCAACTGTTGGTAGACACTTAGATTGCCCCTCTATATGTTGGCAATCATAAATAATGCTGCAAAATCCATTTTTTAACCTTTCTTGTCAGTGTTCTTTCTACTACCAATGCTTCCTTCGCCACCATTTATTTTGTCTAGTTTAATTTTTAATTTTTGAGATAAGATAAATGAGGAATAGGGAAAGAATGAAGAACCAGTTTGTCCTCAAATACAAACTAATGACCCAGGATTTGTCTCCACAGTCTGGTCTCTGGTCTGTGTTTCCTGCAGCTCCTCATTCCCTGGGGCAGACACCAGAAAGAAGCAGCAGTTCCCGCCTCTGTTTCCTGCTGTATTTTTTTTAGGCCACATTGTGTGGCATGTAGGATCTTAGTTTCCCAACCAGGGATCAGCCCCATGGCCCTGCGCTGGGAATGTGGAGCCATAACCACTAGACCACCAGGGCAGTCCTTTCTGCTGCGTGTTTAATCGGTTCCTCCCTGGCAATAAGTCTCTAGCCCCTTGAGTCAGTTTCATCGTTCCTCCTTGTTTTCTGTGTGCGTGCACGCGTGTGTGCCCCTCAGGTTTTTGCTTTTAAGGAGCAATGAACATCTGTTTTTCTCAGCTTTCAACCTGAGAACATCTCCTCTCCTAAGACTTAAGAGGACATTCTGTCATCATCAATATCAAAGAATAACAAATCAGACACTAGTTAGAGTGTTAAGGGCAGATTTAACCAGTGATACACTACTGCAGTGAACTTCCCTGACGGCTCAGTCGTAAAGAATCTGCCTGCAGTGTAGGAGATGCATGTTCAATCCATGGGTTCGGGAAGATCCCCTGGAGGAGGAAATGGCAACCCACTCCAGTATTCTTGCCTGAAGAATCCCGTGGACAGAGGAATCTAGCGGGCTACAGTCCATGGGGTTGCAAGAGTTGGACATGACTTATCTACTAAGCCACCACTCACAGTACTGCAAAAGGTAAGAAGATCCAGAGTGAACTGAACTTTATTTGTTCAAAGGTGCCTTGATGTTTTAATGTTTTAAAGGGAGAGTGGGATTATTTTCTTAATTTCTCTAATATTTCATTGTTAGTGTATAGAAATGCAAGGGATTTTTGTATACTTATTTTGTATCCTACAACTTTACCAGACTCGTTGATGAGCTCTAGTGGTTTTCTGGTGGCATCTTTAGGATTTTCTATGTATAGCATCATGTCATCTGTCAACAGTGACAGTTTTACTTTCCCTTTGAATTCTAATCAGACCCTCTGAGCCTTCTTCAACTAAGCCTCAGTCTTGGCCTCTAAAATCTGCAAACTTTCAGCACAAGTGACTTCCTCTGCCCACCTCTCCTTACCCCACCACATTTGAAGCCTTGAATAACACTAACCTGATTTCTTTTTTTAAAATTTAACTATTTATTGGTTGATTTGGCCACATCAGATCTTGGTTGTCACACAGAGGATCTTCAGTTGCAGTATATGGGATTTAGTTCCCTGAAAGTGAAAGTCGCTCAGTTGTGTCAGACTCTTTGTGACCCCACAGACTATACAGTCCTTGGAATTCTCCAGGCCAGAATTCTGGAGTGGGTAGCCTTTCCCTTCTCCAGGGATCTTCCCAACCCAGGGATCAAACCCAGGTCTCCCACATTGCAGGTGGATTCTTTACCTACTGAGTGACACCCCTAGTTCCCCAACCAGGGATCAAACCTATACCCTCTGTGTATTACGAGCACGGAGTCTTAGCCACTGGACCACCAGGGAAGTCCCAACACTAACTTGATTTCTAACAGCTCAAGGGCACAGCCCTAAGATGACTCTATTCACCTTAAAGCACTTGCCTAAAAAACCTCAAACCTAAAAAGAATTTAGTGTTTGTTCTACGAAACCTGATGACAGGCCCTGACTTGACCTTAAAGAACATTTCCAAAAAAGGGCCTACAACTGTGAACCCTTCCTCTGTCCGTTTGAGATATATATATGTATCTCCTACAACTCAGGAGTGTCTTTCTCAAGGACCTGCAAGCCACTCCTTTGAAATGCAGTCCTCAGGAAGGAGAGGCCCCCATCTCTCATCTGTGGGGGATACCATCCTAACTTGGTAATTACCAACTAACAAGCACAGAGCCCTGCTCACTGGACTGTGTCCCCCGAAATTCATATTTTGAAGTTTTAAACCCCAGGACCTCAGAATGTGACCGTTTGTAGATGACTAAAGTTTTAAGAGATGATTAAAGTTAAACAAAATCTTTGAAAAGTGTTAGTCTCTCAGTCATGTCTGACCCTTTGTGACCCCATGGACACACCAGGCTCCTCTGTGCATGGATTTTACAGGCAAGAATACTGGAGTGGGTTGACTTTTCCTCCTCCAGGGGGTCTTCCTAACCCGGGGATTGAACCCAGGTCTCCTGAATTGCAGGCGAAGTCTACAGTGGCCCTAATCCAATATGTCTAAAGACTTTTTTTCTCGTTTTCTTTTTTTGCCACACCCTACAGCACGTGGGACCTTAGGTTCCCCAATCAGGGATGGAACCCATGCCCCCTGCACTGGGAGTGCCGCGTCTTAACCACTGGACTGCCAGGGAAGTCCCTAATATGGCTAAAGCCTTTACTAGAAGAGAATAATTGGACACAGACATGCAAAGGGAGGGCCATGTGAAGACACAGGGGGAAGGCAGCTGTCTACAAGCCACAGAAGAGAGGCCTCAGGAGAAACCAACCCTCTGACACTTGACCTTGGACCTCCAACCTCCAGAACTATGGAAAAAATAAGCTTCTGTTGTTTAAATCTACGTGTGGTTCTTTATTATGGCAGTCCTAGCAGACTAATGCAGATGGTCTTTTCTATTAAAAGACAGCAACAACCTGTATAACACCAAAGATTAAGGACTAATTGACAAGGCCAAGCAAGACAGCTCCGGTCCTTCCCACTGCATCCTGGCTCTTCAGGTGATGCAGTGGTACAAACTAGCTGAGGTGTCCCCGTGATATTAACCGTTCCTCAGCCCGTATTCCTTCTGCCCATTCAGCTGGTCTCCTGTAGATGTCATTTCCCCCTCTCTTTCTTACAGAACTGCACTCTGAAATGTCTGCCCTCTGGTTAAAGTTGTGCTATGACCTGGTGTTTACTTCTCCAAGACAACACTTCCAAGCAGCCCTTTCCTTTGTGGGCATTCTTCATTCCAGAAAGGTGGTCATGAAATAACAACCTTGAGGATCACCAGAAACTATTCTGGAGCCACCGGACGCTGGCCCTAATGATCTCAGCCAGCACCTGAGGAAAGAAGACGCAAGACCACAGCAGCCCGGATCCTCATCTCCCGCCCTGAAACGGCAAGACCCTTCCTCGCTCCCAGGAAGGAGGGCATGGTCTTGCGGACGTTAGCCTGCCGGGACCCGCTTTGCCGAGCAGAGTGATCAAGCTTCTCTTTTCTAGGCCTCCAAAGCTCTTTCTCCACGCTCCTGTTTGGCACCGGGAACAAAGTCCAGGTTTTCAGCAACGATGACACAGTTCTCATCTGCCCCATGTTTGGGTCGCAGCTCGTCAGCTTGTCCTCACAGCCTCCCCATCTCTGTGGTTCAGTTCAGGTCATCGCTCAGTCATGTCCGATTCTTTGCGACCCCATGAACCGCAGCCCGCCAGGCCTCCCTGTCCATCACCAACTCCCAGAGTCACCCAAACCCATGTCCATCGAGTCGGTGATGCCATCCAGCCATCTCATTCTCTGCCATCCCCTTCTCCTCCTGCCCTAAATCTTTCCCAGCATCAGGGTCTTTTCCAATGACTCAGCTCTTCACATCAGGTGGCCAAAGGATTGGAGTTTCAGCTTCAACATCGGTCCTTCCAATGAACACCCAGGATTGATCTCCTTTAGAATGGACTGGTTGGATCTCCTTGCAGTTCAAGGGACTCTCAAGAGTCTTCTCCAACACCACAGTTCAAAAGCATCAGTTCTTCGGTGATCAGCTTTCTTCACAGTCCAACTCTCACATCCATACATGACCACTGGAAAAACGATGTTACTCAGCCATAAAAAAGAAAGAAATAATGTCATTTGCAGCAACATGGGTAGACCTACAGATTATCGTGCTAAGTAAAGTGAGAGAAAGAAGTATCTTACGACATCACTTATATGTGGAATCTATAAAAATGATACAAATTAACTTATTTCAAAATGGACACAGACTCACAGACTTAGAAAACAAGCTTATGATTTGAGGAAAGGTTTATGCAGAGTACATCATGAGGAACGCTGGGCTGGAAGAAGCACAAGCTGGAATCAAGATTGCCGGGAGAAATATCAATAACCTCAGATATGCAGATGACACCACCCTTATGGCAGAAAGTGAAGAGGAACTAAAAACCCTCTTGATGAAAGTGAAAGAGGAGAGTGAAAAAGTTGGTTTGAAGCTCAACATTCAGAAAACAAAGATCATGGCATCTGGTCCCATCACTTCATGGGAAATAGATGGGGAAACAGTGGAAACAGTGTCAGACTTTATTTTTTGGGGCTCCAAAATCACTGCGGATGCTGATTGCAGCCATGAAATTAAAAGATGCTTACTCCTTGGAAGGAAGTTATGACCAACCTAGATAGTATATTAAAAAACACAGACATTACTTTGCCAACAAAGGTCTGTCTAGTCAAGGCTATGGTTTTTCCAGTGGTCATGTATGGATGTGAGAATTGGACTGTGAAGAAAGCTGATCGCTGAAGAATTGATGCTTTTGAACTGTGGTGCTGGAGAAGACTCTTGAGAGTCCCTTGTACTGCAAGGAGATCCAACCAGTCCATTCTAAAGGAGATCAATCCTGGGTGTTCATTGGAAGGACTGATGCTAAAGCTGAAACTGCAATACTTTGGCCACCTCATGAGACGAGTTGACTCACTGGAAAAGACTCTGATGCTGGGAGGGATTGGGGGCGGGAAGAGAAGGGGACGACAGAGAATGAGATGGCTGGATGGAATCACTGACTCTGTGGACATGAGTTTGAGGGAACTCCAGGAGTTGGTGATGGACAGGGAGGCCTGGTGTGCTATGATTCATGGGGTTGCAAAGAGTTGCACATGACTGAGCGACTGAACTGAACTGAACTGAGGAAAGAAAAAAATTAGGAGTTTTGAGCTAACATGTACACAGTACTATATGTAAAAGAAAAAAATAACCAACAAGGACCTATTAAATAGCATGGGGAAGCCTACTCACTATGCTGTAATAGCCTAAATGGGACAGGAAGCTGTAAAAGAATAGATATGCCTTTATGTATAATCAAATCACTTTGCTGTATCCATGAGACAAACAAAACATTGTAAGTCAACTATACTCCAATTTAAAGTAAACATGTTTTAAAAAAACAAATGCTCCATGATATCACAAGGTGGAGATAAATAAACAGATGTCTTCTGAGTAGAGGAACAGGGATATCCAGGCTGCACTGCAGGAAAAAAGAAAAAATAGAATACTCAGTCACATAGATGTAACTTAATTGCAATATGTAGGTTGTAATAAAATTTGTCGTTGTTGTTGTTTAGTTGTTGAGTTGTGTTCCACTCTTTTGCGACCCCCTAGCCTATAGCCCACCAGGCTCCTCTCTCCATGGGATTTCCCAGGCAAGAATACTGGAGTGGGTTGTTATTTCCTGCTCCAGAGGATCTTCCCAATCCAGAGACAGAACCCATGTCTCCTGTGTCTCCTGCATTGCAGGCAGATTCTTTACCACTGAGCCACCTGGGAAGTTCAGTTGCTCGGTCGTGTCCAACTCTTTGTGACCCCATGGACTGCAGCGTGTCAGGCTTCCCTGTCCATCACCAACTCCAAGTTTGCTCAAACTCATGTCCATCGAGTCACTGATGCCATCCAACCATCTCATCCTCTGTCATCCCCCTTCTCCTCTTGCCCTCAATCTTTCCCAGCATCAGGGTATTTTCCAATGACTCAGTTCTTTGCATCAGATGGCCAAAGTATTGGAGTTTCAGCTTCACCATCAGTCCTTCCAATGAATATTTAGGACTGATTTCCTTTAGGATTGCCTGGTTTGATTTCCTTACAGTCCAAGGGACTCTCAAGAGTGTTCTCCAACACCACAGTTCAAAAACATTAATTCTTCAGTTCTCAGCTTTTTTCATAGTCCAACTCTCACATCCATACATGACTACTGGAAAAACCATACCTTTGACTAGATGGACCTTTGTTGGCAAAATAATGTCTCTGCTTTTTAATATGCTGTCTAGGTTGGTCACAGCTTTTCTTCCAAGGAACAAGCACCTTTTAATTTCATGGCTGCAGTCACCATCTGCAGTGATTTTGGAGCCCAAGAAAATAAAGTTTATCACTGTTTCCATTGTTTCCCCATCTATTTGTCATGAAGTGTGGGACTGGATGCCACAGTCTTAGTTTTTTGAATATTAAGTTTAAGCCAACTTTTTCACTCTCTTTCACTTTCATCAAGAGGCTCTTTAGTTCTTCTTCCTGCCATAAGGGTGGTGTCATCTGCATATCTGAGGTTGCTGATATTTCTCCCTGCAATCTTGATCCCAGTTTGTGCTTCATCCAGCCCAGCATTTCATATGATGTACTCTGCATAGAAATTAAATAAGCAGGGTGACAATATACAGCCTTGACATACTCCTTTCCCAATTTGGAACCAGTCTGTTGTTCCATATCCAGTTCTAACTGTTGCTTCCTGACCTGCATACAGATTTCTCAAGAGGCAGGTCTGGTATTCCCATCTCTTGAAGAATTTTCCATAGTTCATTGTGATCCACACAGTCAAAGGCTTTGGCATAGTCAATAAGGCAGAAATAGGTGTTTTTCTGGATCTCTCTTGCTTTTTCCATGATCCAGCGGATGTTGGCAATTTGATCTCTGGTTCCTCTGCCTTTTCTAAAACCAGCTTGAATATCTGGATGTTCACATTTCACATACTGTTGAAGTCTGGCTTGGAGAATTTTGAGCATGACTTTACTAGCGTGTGAGGTGAGTGCAATTGTGCAGTAGTTTGAGCATTCTTTGTCATTGCCTCTCTGCTGAGTTTTCCAAATTTGCTGGCATATTGAGTGCAGCACTTTCACAGCCTCATCTTTTAGGACTTGAAAGAGCTCAACTGGAATTCCATCTCCTCCTCTAGCTCTGTTCGTAGTGATGCTTCCCAAGGCCCACTTGACTTCACATTCCAAGATGTCTGGCTCTAGGTGAGTGATCACACCATTGTGGTTACCTGGGTCAAGAAGATCTTTTTTGTATAGTTCTTCTGTCTTCTTGCCACCTCCTCTTAAAATCTGCTTCTGTTAGGTCCATACTATTATGTCCTTTATCGAGCCCATCTTTGCATGAAATGTTCCCTTGGTATCTCTAATTTTCTTGAAGAGATCTCTAGTCTTTCCCATTTTATCATTTTCCTCTATTTCTTCACATTGATCACTGAGGAAGTCTTTCTTATCTCTCCTTGCTATTCTTTGGAACTCTGCATTCAAATGGGTATATTTTTCCGTTTCTCCTTTGCCTTTAGCTTCTCTTCTTTTCTCAGCTATTTGTAAGGCCTCCTCAGACAACCATTTTGCCTTTTTGCATTTATTTTCTTGAGGATGGTTTCAATCACTGCCTCTTGTAGAATGTCACGAAGCCACCTGGGAAGCACTGTAATAAAATAGAATTCTAAAAAAATAGTGAAAGCAAACTTTTCTATTCTAATCAAAGGGTAGGAAGGGCTTTCAAGTTTGACTATTTTAACCTCTAAATGGAAGTTAGTCTTCATTTAGGGTTCTTCTCATTTCTAAAAATGCTGTGGATTGTAATTTAAATCTATAACAAAATAATCTATAAGTTCTAGGAAATGGCTTAATTTTATATTTACATATGTAATATTTTTATAGAATTGATGAACTTCCCTATAGTTCAGATGGTAAAGAATCTGCTTGCAACGCAGGAGACTTGGGTTTGATCCCTGGGTCAGGAAGATCCTCTGGAGAAGGGAATGGCCACCCACTCTAGTATTCTTGCCTGGAGAATCCTATTGACAGAGAAGCCTGGTGGGTTACAGTCCACGGGCTGGCAAAGAGTCAGACACAACTGAGTGCCTAAGCACACAGTACACATATAATTGATATTTCAAGAAATTAGGAGAGTTCCTCAAACTTGGTAGGAATGGAATTTATCCTAAGTTCTGAGTTTCTGTATTTAGATGGGGTTGCATTTACAAATCAGCTATTAACACACTCTTATAAGGAGCCTCAAGCCACTCCAGTACTCTTGCCTAGAAAATCCCATGGATGGAGGAGCCTGGTAGGCTGCAGTCCGTGGGGTCGCTAAGGGTCAGACACGACTGAGCGACTTCACTTTCAATTTTCACTTTCACACATCGGAGAAGGAAATGGCAACCCACTCCAGTGTTCTTGCCTGGAGAATCCCAGGGAAGGGGGAGCCTGGTGGGCTTCCGTCTATGGGGTCACACAGAGTCGGACACGACTGAAGTGATGCAGCAGCAGCAGCATTAGCAGCCTCAGATTACTTATATCTGTACCCAAACTCGTTCCAAAATCCTAAAATCTACTCATCATCCTAACCCCCCATCTTTATTCAGGCCTCACCATCCTGGAAGAATCAGGAATAAAAACAGTGAAGAGTAACTAGATCCTCAGTCATGAAGCTCAACGGGGAAAAGCTAGTGTGAGACGACTGGGGACACGCGGTGAGTAGCGCACTACAGAAAAGGTCACTGCGAGCCTTTTGCATCAGGAGGAGGCAGGGCTGGGGTGGGCAGCAGACGGTAATCAAAGATACGAAAGCGACCCGTTCATTGCCTCATATCTGCTTTTGTGCATCCTTTTCTTCCCAAGGCTGGACTCAAAGTCCCCAACACGCTCATTTAGTGCCCATTTTCCATTGTGCCTTTTTTTATGATGTTTGAATCTACAGAAAAAATTTAAGCTTGCTTCAAACTAATCACAAAAATAAGATCTAGCCTAAATAAAGTTCTAAATGTAAAACATAAAAACTCCCACCAAACTATTGCTTTCTACTTTTAGTTATATGGCGGATTACAAACCCTAATAACCCTTTCGTGTAAAACAGCTATCATTATCTGTTTTTTTAAAGAAAATTTAAAACCTAACATGCTATTAAATGCATAGCTGGCCTGGCAAAAAGGTAAAAGAAAACTCTCAAAGACCAAAAATTATGGAAATCATGAATTCAGAAATGTGAGCAAGGCTATAGAAGCAGTTACTGTTCAAGGAAACTCTGGGGGCCTGGAGTTTCCATTTGATAGTTTGCTTGAGGGGAAAGGAGATGAAGTCTAGCACCTATACAGGTGGTCAAGTCTACCATCTGGAAACCTTCATTATATGGGACCCTGAATGCCATATTTCACTGAGTAATCCAGGGGGAAAAATCCCCTTTGGATTTTTTCCTTACTCTCTTAAGGAGATAGGAAGGAAACATCTCTCTGGACTTTAACTCTGGGTGATGGGGAGACAAATATATTAAGAATTTGCACTTCACCCTCAGAAAGGTTTAGGGCCAGAATGTATACTGTCTGAAAGTCCTGAGAACACCAAACTGATAATTTTAAAACATCCTTGATTGCTTGTATACCAGGTGTCTGCAAAAGCAAATGTGACTATTTGCTCAAGGAATGCCCCTCAGACTCAAGTCAAAGAAGTGTCCCAGGTGGGTTCCACCGGACACAGTCTCATAACAACAATTTATAAGACACAAGAGAAAACAAGCCACAGTAGCAGGAGTTAGGAGGAAGAGGAGAGAAACACTCACAAAAGACTGAAGACACTGGAAAGGAAAGGAAATATTTTAATATGTTTGCAGAAAGAAAAGGGAGATAGTGAAGGACAGGGAAGCCTGGCGCTCGGCAGTCCATGGGTCACAAAGAGTCAGACACGACTAAACAGCAAGAAATAAATGGAGGTGCTAGAAGTATGACTTTGGAATAGCAAATAAGAAAGAATTTGGGATCTGCTACAATCTGTACAATTTACAGTTAGTACTAATCTTAACAATTAGTTCCCAGAAAACTAGAGAGCATCTTGGAGAAGGCAATGGCAAGCCACTCCAGTACTTTTGCCTAGAAAATTACATGGATGGAGGAGCCTGGTAGGCTGCAGTCCGTGGGGTCACTAAGGGTCGCACACGACTGAGCGACTTCACTTTCACACATTGGAGAAGGAACTGGCAACCCACTCCAGTGTTCTTGCCTGGAGAATCCCAGAGACGGGGGAGCCTGGTGGGCTTCCGTCTATGGGGTCACACAGAGTCGGACACGACTGAAGTGACTTAGCAGCAGCAGCAGCAGCATACCATAAGATAGACCTTAAGAAACTTAAAATGACTGAATTAACCTAGTACGTCCTCTGACCAAAATGGAATTAAATTAGAAATCAGTAACAGAAAGTAAGCTGGGAAACTCACATATATGTAAAAATTAAATAACACAGTCCTAAATAACCAATAGATGAAAGGGAAATAAAAACAAAATTTTTTTAATATTTTGAGATGAATGAAAATGGAGATACAAAAACCAAAACTTATGCAGCTAAGGCAATGCCTATAGGAAAATATGTAGCTGTAAATGTCTATACGAAAAGGACACCTGGAAGTCAATTCACGTAATACACAATGTCAACAGAATATAAAACAAAGCCCACATGATTAGCTCAATAGATGCAGTAAAACTTTTTGACGCAATCCAATACCCTTCCTCATTTAAAAACGACAAACAAAACCACGCAGCAAATACACAAAGAAACTTCTTCAACCTGAGAAAGGGCATTGGTGAAAAATCTACAATTAACATCATACTTAATGGTTCTGAAAGGTAAAAAATAATACAAAATGCTTTTGCCACTTCTATTCAACATTGTACAGAAGGTTCCAGTAAGACCATTAGGCAATAAAGCAAAATAAAAGTAATCCAGATTAGAAAGGAAGAAATAAAATTATATCTATTTATACTTAACATCATCTTCCATAGAGAAAATCCTGGAGAATTCATTAAAAAAGCCCCACAACTATTAGAACTAATAAACAAGTTCACCAGGATTATAGGATACACAATCAACACACAAAAATCTTCTGTTATTTCTATATGCTTTCCATGAACAATCTGAAAATAATTCCATTTACAAAAGTATAAAAAATACTTAGGAATAAATTGAACAAAAGAAGTATAAAATTTATATTCTGAAATCTAGAAAATATTGTTCAAAGAAATTTTTAAAGATCTAAATAAATAGACATCTCACGTTCATGGATTGAGAGCTTCAATTCTGTTAAAAAGACAACATTCCCCAAAGTGATCAGGTTCAACGTAATCACTACTGAAATCCCAGTTAGCTTCTTTGCAGAAATTGACAACCTGGTTATAAATATATTTATAGATAAATGCATCCCACATATTTATATGGAAATGCAAGGGACTCAACCAAAACAGTCATGAAAAAGAATAAAACTGGAAGAATCACACTTCTTAAATTCAGATGTTACTGCAAAGCAATGGTGATCCAGACAGCGTGATATGGGTACAAGGATAGACATATAGATCAATGGAGTAGAACTGAGAATCCAAAAGTAAACTTCAAGAGGGAGGAGACATACGTGTACCTATGGCAGACTCATGTTGATGTTTGGCAGAAATCAGCACAATACTGTGAAGCACTTATCCTCCAATTAAAAATAAATTTTAAAACAAATAAGCGTGGCCATTATTATACAATAAATTTAGATGGAGTCATCTATAAAAAATGTTGTACACCTGAAACAAATATAATAATAGGCTGGTTTAAACTAAAGGGTTTTGCGTGTACAGGAACAGCAGTCCATATGGGAAGGGGAAGACTGACCTTTACACGCAGGCATGATTAAGCAGGTGTGCATGGGCTGGGCAATTGCAAAGAGCAGGACAAGGGTGAGTGGGATAAGCTCCAGTTCCTAGTATTGAAAGTCCCCACTTTCTGAGACTATGTGACCTACGTGATCCAGACTGTGCAAGGAGCAAGCTGAGTTGCAGAGGCAGAGGAACAGGAGGTTGTGTAAAGTTTTAACTTTTCCTCTTCAACAGTGGGGGATGGTAATGACTCTGACATCCCCTCCCCAATCTCAGTGATCAACTGAAATGACTTTCCAGTTTCCCTTCAGCAGCTCTCATGGCTGAGCAGAATCTAGTGAGGTTTGGGGAAAACATCGAGTCCACCTTCTCCCCAGACTGCCAGCATTCTGATTGAAGGCACCTCACCTTTCTACCAACATCTGTGAGTACTGATTTTTAAGCAGCAAGCAGTAGGACCTGATCTGATAACAAAATGTCCAGAACAGAGAGGCAAAAAATGATTTTGGTGATTGCTTGGAGCTGGAGGTATAAGAGGACATGAAGACGATAGCTAAAGGATGGGGAATTTCTTTTTTCAAAACAATTTTTTTAATGCAGATCATTCTTTTAAGTCTTTATTGAACTTGTTACAATATTACTTTCATGTTTTGGTTTCTTTGCCCTGAGACATGTGGGATCTTAGCTTCCTGACAGGGGATCGAATTTGCACTCCCAGCACTGAAAAGCAGTCTTAACCACTGAACTGCCAGGGAAGTCCCTGCTGCTGCTGCTAAGTTGCTCAGTCGTGTCCAACTCTGTGAGACCCCATGTACAGCAGCCCACCAGGCTCCTCTGTCCCTGGAATTCTCCAGGCAAGAACACTGGAGTGGGTGGCCATTTCCTTCTCCAGTGCATGCATGCATGCTAAGTCACTTCAGTCCTGTCCGACTCTGTGAGACCCCATGGACGGCAGCCCACCAGGCTCCTCTGTCCACAGGATTCTCCAGGCAAGAATACTGGAGTGGGTTGCCATTTCCTTCTCCAAGGGAAGTCCCTGGAATTTCTTTTCCAGGTGGTAAAAATGTTGCAAAATTGATCATGGTGATGTTTGCAGAGCCCTTTAATATACTAAAACCTAGTGGTTTGTATAGTTTAAATGAGTGAATTGTATGGTATGTGAACTACATCTCAACAGAACTCTTACAAGGAGACAGAGAGAGAGGGAGAAGCTGTTGGTAAAGGCAGAGATGCAAATTCAGTTCAGTTCAGTTCAGTCGCTCAGTCGTGTCCGACTCTGCGACTCCATGAATCACAGCACGCCAGGCCTCCCTGTCCATCACCAACTCCCGGAGTTCACTCAAACTCATGTCCATCGAGTCGGTCATGCCATCCAGCCATCTCATTCTCTGTCATCCCTGTCCTCCTACCCCCAATCCCTCCTAGCATCAGACTCTTTTCCAGTGAGTCAACTCGTCGCATGAGAAATGTAGGGTTAATACTTAACCTGCATTAAGCCATGTTTCAGAGAATATGGTCTAAACCTTCATGTCCAGCAGAAATTTCAGGGATAATGGAAATAATCTGTGCTGTCCAATAGGGTAACCACTAACCACATGTGACTACTGAGCAATGGAAATGTGGCTAGAGAGACTAAGGAATTAAATTTTCAAATCTCTTGGTGTTTACATTATGGATTGTTCTGTTCTAAGGAAACAAACCATAATCTATAATGTGATGGAATCCCAGTTGAGCTATTTCAAATCCTGAAAGATGATGCTGTGAAAGTGCTGCACTCAACATGCCAAAAATTTGGAAAACTCAGCAGTGGCCACAGGACTGAAAAAGGTCAGTTTTGCTGGAATCAAGATTGTCAGGAGAAATATCAGTAACCTCAGATATGCAGATGACACCACCGTTATGGCAGAAAGTGAAGAGGAACTAAAAAGCCTCTTGATGAAAGTGAAAGAGGAGAGTGAAAAAGTTGGCTTGAAGCTCAACATTCAGAAAACTAAGATCATGGCATCTGGTCCCATCACTTCATGGGAAATAGATGAGGAAACAGTGGAAACAGTGTCAGACTTTATTTTTTGGGGCTCCAAAATCACTGCGGATGCTGATTGCAGCCATGAAATTAAAAGATGCTTACTCCTTGGAAGGAAAGTTATGACCAACCTAGATAGCATTTTAAAAAGCAGAGACATTACTTTGCCAACAAAGGTCCATCTAGTCAAGGTTTTTCCCGTGGTCATGTATGGATGTGAGAGTTGGACTGTGAAGAAAGCTGATCGCCGAAGAATTGATGCTTTTGAACTGTGGTGCTGGAGAAGACTCTTGAGAGTCCCTTGTACTGCAAGGAGATCCAAGGAGTCTTTTCTAAAGGAGATCAATCCTGGGTGTTCATTGGAAGGACTGATGCTAAAGCTGAAACTGCAATACTTTGGCCACCTCATGCGACGAGTTGACTCACTGGAAATGACTCTGATGCTGGGAAGGATTGGGGGCGGGAGGAGACGGGGACGACAGAGAATGAGATGGCTGGATGGCATCACTGACTCGATGGACATGAGTTTGAGTTAACTCCGGGAGTTGGTGATGGACAGGGAGGCCTGGCGTGCTGTGATTCATGGGGTCGCAAAGAGTCGGACACAACTGAGAGACTGAACTGAACTGAAGAAAGGCAATGCCAAAGAATGCTCAAACTACCGTACAATTGCACTCATCTCAGATACTAGTAAAGTGATGCTTAAAATTCTCCAAGCCAGGCTTCAGCAATACATTAACCATGAACTTCCATATGTTCAAGCTGGTTTAAAAAAGGCAGAGGAACCAGAGATAAAATTGCCAACATCCGCTGGATCATGGAAAAAGTAAGAGAGTTGCAGAAAAACATCTATTTCTGCTTTATTGACTATGCCAAAGCCTTTGACTGTGTAGATCATAAAAAACTGTGGAAAATTCTGAAAGAGATGGGAATACCAGACCACCTGACCTGCCTCTTGAGATATCTGTATGCAGGTCAGGAAGCAACAGTTAGAACTGGACATAGAACAACAGACTGGTTCCAAATAGGAAAAGCAGTACGTCAAGGCTGTATATTGTCACCCTGCTTATTTAACTTCTATGCAGAGTACATCATGAGGAACGCTGGGCTGGATGAAGCACAAGCTGGAATCAAGATTGCCGGGAGAAATATCAATAACCTCCGATATGCAGATAACACCACCTTTATGGCAGAAAGTGAAGAAGAACTAAAGAGCCTCTTGATGAAAGTGAAAGAGGAGAGTGAAAAAGTTGGCTTAAAGCTCAACATTCAGAAAACTAAGATCATGGCATCTAGTCCCATCACTTCATGGGAAATAGATGGGGAAACAGTGGAAACAGTGTCAGACTTTATTTTTTTGGGGCTCTAAAATCACTGCAAATGGTGGTTGAAGCCATGAAATTAAAAGATGCTTACTCCTTGGAAGGAAAGTTATGACCAACCTAGATAGCATATTAAAAAGCAGAGACATTATTTTGCCAACAAAGGTCCATCTAATCAAGGCTATGGTTTTTCCAGTGGTCATGTATGGATGTGAGAGTTGGACTGTGAAGAAAGTTGATCGCTGAAGAATGGATGCTTTTGAACTGTGGTGCTGGAGAAGACTCTTGAGAGTCCCTTGTACTGCAAGGAGATCCAACCAGTCCATCCTAAAGGAGATCAGTCCTGGGTGTTCATTAGAAGGACTGATGCTAAAGCTGAAACTCCAATCCTTTGGCCATCTGATGCGAAGAACTGAGTCATTGGAAAAGACCCTGATGCTGGGAAAGATTGAGAGCAGAAGGAGAAGGGGATGACAGATTGGATGGCAGCATCGACTCGATGGACATGGGTTTGGATGGACTCTGGGAGTTGGTGATGGACAGGGAGGCCTGGTGTGCTGCAGTTCATGGGGTCGCAAAGAGTCAGTCACGACTGAGCGACTGAATGAAAGGAAACAAATCTCTTTTGAAAAAACAAAAATACTTGTGATTTTTACTCGTTCATACACTATAGGAAAGATCTTACAACTAACCAGAGAAATGGAATCAGTGTATTAGTTGCCAAGGTCTTCTGAGGGATAACTTGTTTGGAAGTTTAGTATGTTTGGTAATTCATCTTCAAGAAGCTCTTAAATTTAAAGACGTGAAAACTCCTAAAGTCCAGAAGTTGCCTTAAGTCACAGCAGGAACTGACAGCTACTCCCATTCTGCTTACCATGCCTCCTGCTATGGACTGAATGTGTCCCCCATACCTCCATGCTGTGTTTTAAAGCCCATTGTGATGGTGTTAGAAGGTGGGCCTTTGAAAGGTGATATAGGTTGTGAGGGTGAAGCCCTCAAAAATGGGATTAGTGCCCTTACAAGAGAGGCCCCAGAGAGCTTCCAAGTTTCTTCCATCACATGAAGTCACAGCATAAATGAACCTGGAGGAGGGCCCTCCCATGACCAGACTACCACCCTGATCTTGGGCTTGCAGGACTGCGGGCAATAAATAAACTGTCTGCTATTTATAAGCCACCAAGTCTGTGGTATTTTGTTACAGCAGCCTGAAAGGACCAAGACATCACGAGAAGGCAATCTCCCTCACCAACCGCTCACTGTAACTGTGACAGGAAAATCAGGTTCTGATCCAGTAACACCCTCTCTCAAACAGCTCTTACACAGATGGGCCTCCACTGTCAACCAGCACATGTCCACTGGAAGCATGAATGAACGATCAGGTGGTAATAGATAAACCTTCGCCATGAGTTAGGTGCTATTTTTAAACCTAATTAAGAGCCCTTAAATTTTTAAAAAAAATCTCCATTAATTTACGAAACCTATAATACTAGCCAATCCATGTTGTACCAGATGTGAGAACAAATTATATCTCAATACAGCTTCCAGAATGTCTCAAAAATGCACATAGGAATCACCAGGATAGCCTGTCTGCCCAGGGTAGTTAGCAAATGCAGTTGGAAAGTCAAATTCAATACAGTTCCTATTTTGATGATTTTTGGCAGTTAAAAAAACATAAATAAGCAAGACAAAGAATCTTGAAGCCTCCCCAAAGAGTAAAAAAGTTAAAAAATGATGCCAAAATACTTAATGCTTTAAACATGCTGGCCCTTTAAGAAAAATTCTTCAGCCATGGGAAATAAAATGTACAATTTGTTGGAGAGAGTCAAGTTGCAAATTATATACTGTAACCACCTATATATACACGTATTTCGAATAGTTTAAAGAAATCAGTCTCCTAGAAACTGAAGCATCCACTAGCTCCCTTTCTGGAAAGGGAGATTTCCAATACGAAGACTTAAATTTAACACAGTTATTAAAACATGGATTAAAAGGTATATTTTTACAAACCAATGTGCATATACTTAGCATCTATAGTTATAAACTTAAAAATGGTTAACACAGTTTAGAAAAAGACATATATTACCCTAATAGTAAAAAAGGTATATATTATCCTAATTAGTAAAAATTAAAACAATGTCTAAATAAATCCTTAATAAAAATATAAAAAGTACTTCTGCTTTCTAATACTAAACCAATTCTCTCTAAAAAGCTTTTGGATCAGAAAAGAAAAAAAATGTAAGAGTTTAATAACAGCAGTTCCTTTCGATAACTTACAAGGAATAAATAAACGCAATTCAGCATTTGGTCAATAACTACTCATCAGATAATGGTTCCACACACCCCGTATTCACATTTTAAGAGTTTTAATATTATTTAGTACAAGAAAGTTATATAAAGATTTATATTTCAAATTCACCTACTACTACTAATCAATTATGAATTTTGATTTTAAAAAGTTATACATTTGATTTTATCATAATGTACAATATAATTTAAATATAGCATCTTAGTTATACAATTATTATCCTACCATAAGCTTGACTAAATAGGATGTCCTAAATTTCTTATACTTGTCAGGTTATCATTACTTACATGGTATATTTAAGACAGTAAATAATAAGCCAGAGTATTTCATGAGAGTTACAACTAACAGCTTCATGTAAAACCCTGCAAGTCATGCGAACCAATGGACTCACCGCACCTCACCCCACCTTTTCTGCCTGGATAAGGTTTACAGTGTTGCATTTTCTGTAAGTTTTTAATAATAACCATGATTATGTGTTTTTTAATGTCAATAGATCCCTAATTGACCTGAGACCTTAGGTTCCAACTGAGGGGACTGGGGAGTAATCTCTCTGTATCTGGAAATTTCCCAAAGAAAAAAATTTAAATTTATAAGAAAACAAAAAGAAACTAAGTTCATGTTCATGTGGTTTTGGCTTATGTATTCCTGCCATATAAACACATACATCTTTATGACACTCACAAAGAAAGTAAAAATTACAAACATTGTTTAATAATATTCTTGATAAGATGGATTCTTTTTATTAAGAGTTTCAATGGGCTAAATAACTCTGGCCTTTAAACACTGTTTGGGTGCAAGGCTATCAGGAGCAAGGCATGGAGAAACTCTGGGAGGAAGATGTGATAGGCCCCGAAAGCCTGCACACAGAGGTCTCTGCCGCAGGCAGAGACAGCACCTGTCCTGGACCAGTCCTGGGCCATCACAGGGGAGGGCGGTGCCTGTGAGGAGCAAGGTGTCCACCTGGAGCGCGGTACCCCACTCTTTGCATGAATAAATGATCGATGCCTGGCTGATCCAGCGGTGGACTCTGAGCTCCCAGCCTCGCTGTGGTCCCCTGTGCGCCTTGGTGACAGGTGACGCGCTGTGTGCTGTGCCCGCTGCATCCCCTGGGGGGTGCGTTGACCTCTCCTAAGGACTGCTAACGTTTGTACAGACTCAGTTCAGGTCTTGGATACTCCCCACTTTATGCAAATTCCTAATGGTGGTAATATAACCTTCAGGACTGTTTACTATAAAATATATTAGGTCAAGACAATGGACACTTCCTGTTCTTTGATACCTTTGCTTTTATCTTAATAAATTGATCGTTTCTGTTTTTAAATTAAAGACTATTTATCTCCCTCCTAATCCTTTGACCCTACCCTCACCGACTCTGAAGTTTCCCCTATTATTTACATCTTTCATTAGTGGGGTACATTTGTTGATTACCAACACTGAAGCATTGTTAACAATTAAATCCACAGTTTACAATAGTGTTCATTCTTAAGTCAGTTCAGTTCAGTCACTCAGTTGTGTCTGACTCTTTGCGACTCCACGGACTGCAGCACGCCAGGCTTCCCTGTCCATCACAAACACTAAGCTTGTTCAAACTCATGTCCATCAATTCAATGATGCCATCCAACCGACTCATCCTCTGTCATCCCCTTCTCCTCCTGCCTTCAATCTTTCCCAGAAGCACGGTCTTTTCCAATGACTCAGCTCTTCACATCTGGTGGACAAAGTATCGGAGCTTCAGCTTCTACATCAGTCCTTCCAATGAGTATTCAGGACTGATTTCCTTTAGGATGGACTGGTTGGATCTCCTTGCAGTTCAAGGGACTCTCAAGAGTCTTCTCCAACACCACTTTTCAAAAGCATCAATTCTTTGGCGCTGAGCTTTCTTTATAGTCCAACTCTCACATCGATACATGACCACTGGAAAAACCATAGCTTTGACTGGATGGACCTTTGTTGACAAAGTAATGTCTCTGCTTTTTAATATGCTGTCTAGGTTGGTCACAGCTTTTCTTCCAAGGAGCAAGCTTCTTTTAATTTCATGGCTGCAGTCACCATCCATAGTGACTTTGCAGCCCAAGAAAATAAAGTCTGTAACTGTTTCCATTGTTTCCCCATCTATTTGCCATGAAGTGATGGGACAAGATGCCATGATCTTTTTTTTTGAATGTTTAGTTTTAAGTCAGCTTTTTACTCTCCTCTTTCACTTTCATCAAGAGGCTCTTTAGTTCCTCTTCACGTTTTGCCATAAGGGTGGGGTCAACTGCATATCTGAGGTTATTGATATTTCTCCCAGCAGTCTTGATTTCAATTTGTGCTTCATCCAGCTCGGCATTTCACATGATGTACTCTGTATAGAAGTTAAATAAGCAGGGTACCGCAAGGAGATCCAACCAGTCCATTCTAAGGGAGATCGATCCTGGGTGTTCATTGGAAGGACTGATGCTAAAGCTGAAACTGCAATACTTTGGCCACCTCATGCGACGAGTTGACTCACTGGAAAAGACTCTGATGCTGGAAAAGGTTGAGGGCGGGAGGAGATGGGGACGACCGAGAATGAGATGGCTGGATGGCATCACCGACTCTGTGGACATGAGTTTGAGTGAACTCCGGGAGTTGGTGATGGACAGGGAGGCCTGGCGTGCTGTGATTTGTGGGGTCGCGGAGAGTCGGACACAACTGAGTGACTGAACTGAACTGAACTGAAGCAGGGTGACAGTATATAGCCTTGACGTACTCCTTTCCCAATTTGAAACCTGTCTGTTGTTCCATGTCCGGTTCTAACTGTTGCTTCTTGACCTGCATACAGATTTCTCAAGAGGCAGGTCAGGTGGTCTGGTATTCCCATCTCTTTAAGAATTTTCCACAGTTTATTGTGATCTACACAATCAAAGGCTTTGGCATAATCAAGAAAGCAGAAATAGATGTTTTTCTGGAACTTTCTTGCTTTTTATATGTTGGCAATTTGATCTCTGGTTCCTCTGCCTTTTCAAAATCAAGCTTGAACATCTGGAAGTTCTTAGTTCATGTACTGTTAAAGCCTGGCTTGGAGAATTTTGAGCATGACTTTACTAGCATGTGAGATGAGTGCAACTGTGCAGTAGTTAGAGCATTCTTTGGCATTGCCTTGCTTTGGGCTTGGAAAGAAAACTGACCATTTCCAGTCCTGTGGCCACTGCTGAGTTTTCCAGATTTTTTGGTGTATTGAATGCCACACTTTCACAGCCTCATCTTTTAGGATGTGAAAGAGCTCAACTGGAATTCCATCACCTCCACTAACTTTGTTCGTAGTGACGCTTCCTAAGGCCCACTTGACTTCACATTCCAGAACATCTGGCTCTAGGTGAGTGATCACACCATCGTGGTTATCTGGGTCGTGAAGATCTTTTTTGTACAGTTCTTCTGTGTATTCTTGCCACCTCTTCTTAATATCTTCTGCTTCTGTTAGGTCTACACCGTTTCTGTCCTTTATTGGACATATGTTCATCATTATTGTATTATACAGAATAGTTTCAGTGCCCTAGAAACTCCATTCCTCTACTTTTTAGTTTAGTTTTAATTGCAGTTGAGAACCTGTTTTTTTTTTTGGAACTCCCACTATCTTTGGTTTTTCCCCAATGGTTGCTTGGAGGTGCCTAGACGATTGGTACACATACCCTGACTCTGGGAACATACACAGGTTAGGAAGGCAAGAATTAACACCTGGGGGCTTCCCCGGTGACTTAGTAAAGTATCCACCTGACAATGCAGGTTCAATCCCTGGACTGGAAAGATTCCCTTGAAGAAGGGACTGGCTACCCACTCCAGTATTCTTGCCTGGGAAATCCCATGGAGAGAAGAAGCTGGCAGGTTACTCTGCATCCATGGGGTCACAGAGTATCAGGCACGATTGAGCAACTAACACTTTCACAAAAAAACTGGTGTGGAAATCATCCAGGTTGTCTCACCTCAACCAGCATAACCGTAGAATATCTATCAAGGTGTGGCAAAGGCATCAAGCAGCGCTGCTGAGGCCATGTTAGTTAGGTTCCCTATACTTATGGAATATGTCCTTCCAAGTCAGTGCATTTCACTGGGTGAAAGCAGCCCCTTGTCGCAGGGCACCCCTTTATCCTGTTGCAAACACATTAGTACAGTATATTGTTCATTCCATCCCGGAGAACACCTTCAGTGCAATCCACTGGCATGCCTCTCTTTAAGGAACAAGTACTTTCGCTGTCAGGCAGGCTGCAGGGCCAGGTTATAGTAGCAGTATCCACAACAGCTAAAAGGCAGAAGCAACCCAGTGCTTCTGATACAAACAAAAATATACTCTAAGTGGCTTTAAGACTTAAGTATAAGAGAGAACTCCTAGAACATAGACAAAACATCCTCTGGCAAATCACGGCAATGTTTTCTTAGGTCAGTCTCCCAAGGCAACAGAAATAAAAGCGAAAACAAACAAACGAGAGTAATCAAACTTCTAAGTTTTTGCACAAATGAGATTATAAACAAAACAGAAAGACAACATAGGGATTCAGAGGAATTATCAATATTTGCAAAAGATGTGGCCAAAAGGGCTTAATTTCTAAAATATACCAATAGTTCCTAGAACTTCATAAGAAAAGACAAACAGGCCAATCAAAAAATAGGCATAAGATCTAAACAGACATTTCTTCAAAGACGACATACAGATGGCCAACAGGCACATGAAAAGATGCTTATTGCCGATAATTACTAGAGAAATGCAAATCAAAACTACAATAGGGTACCACCTCCCATTGATCAGAATGGCTGGTGACCTCGGTTTTCTTATCTGTGAAGCTCGGACTGGTGGAATAATGGTATCTGCCTTATAAGATTTGGGGAGGAGGGGAGGGAAGGATGAGGAGTTACATGGGTACAGGCTTTCAGTTTTGCCCGCTAAGAGTTCTGGAGATGGATGGTGATGATGGATGCACAGCAATGTGAATGTACCCAATGCCACAAAATTGTACACTTGAAAACAGTTCATTTGGCAAACTCTATGTTACACGTATTTTACAATTTAAAATAATTTATAAAAACAAACAGTGAGGGGATAAGGAGCTCATTTCTGCATGGTGCCTGGAAACATACCCCTAGGCAGTTTGCCTTCCGGGGGAGGTGGGGACTGGTGCTCATTTCACAGCATTAGCTGGTGGGGTCACATGCTGGGCTTGCCCTCTGGCCTTCAGTTTCCTCACCCCAAAACTGAAGTCACTGTGAGAAGCATAATAAAGCAGATGCAACCGTTAGACATGGGGGCCCAGCCTTAACTGGCTTCCTTGGTGGCTCAGCGGCAAAGAATCCGCCTGCCAAAGCAGGAGACAGAGATTCCATCCCTGGGTTTGAAGGATTCCCTGGAGGAGGAAATGACAACCCTTGCTTGGAGAATCCGCATGGACAGAGGAGCCTGGTGGGCTATAGTCCACGGGGTCGCAAAGAGTCAGACATGACTTAGCCACTAAACAACAAACAACAGTCCAGCCTTACTAAACAGTAATAGTTGCTGCTAGCCTGGAAGATACCAGGGAACAGGCTTGACTCAGCCACCAGGGACTGGCACCCTAGACTCAGCAGGGTGGTATCCAGATGCCCCCTCATTTCAGGGGCTGGAACTCGGCTTCCAGTGCAAACCAGAGGGGCAGAAATTTTGCAGTAATGCCAACAAGAAGGGACAGGACTGTAGTCAGCTTGTCTGGAGGGGCTAAAAACTCACCAAGTTCCAGCAGAGGGCAGGGCATAACATATTGACCTGTTTTTGAAGCACGTATTTAGATTTCACAAGAGGCATGGGGTTGCAGCCAGACACACTCATCATGGTACTTTCAACTCGTCTTCCCTCCGACCGATCCTTCCAGCTCCAGGCCTAAACTGCTGTTTGTCAGTTGCTCTGAGTTCTTCGCCAATCAGTTCATTTCAGTCGCTCAGTCGTGTCCGACTCTTTGCGACCCCATGAATCACAGCATGCCAGGCCTCCCTGTCCATCACCAACTCCTGGAGTTCACTCAAACTCATGTCCACAGAGTCGGTGATGCCATCCAGCCATCTCATTCTCTGTCGTCCCCGTCTCCTCCTGCCCCCAACCTTTCCCAGCATCAGAGTCTTTTCCAGTGAGTCAACTCATCGCATGAGGTGGCCAAAGTATTGGAGTTTCAGCTTTAGCATCAGTCCTTCCAATGAACACCCAGGATTGATCTCCTTTAGAATGGACTGGTTGGATCTCCTTGCAGTCCAAGGGACTCTCAAGAGTCTTCTCCAGCACCACAGTTCAAAAGCATCAATTCTTCGGCGATCAGCTTTCTTCACAGTCCAACTCTCACATCCATACATGACCACGGGAAAAACCATAGCCTTGACTAGACGCACCTTTGTTGGCAAAGTAACGTCTCTGCTTTTCAATATGCTATCAAGGTTGGTCATAACTTTCCTTCCAAGGAGTAAGTGTCTTTTAATTTCCTGGCTGCAATCAGCATCTGCAGTGATTTTGGGGCCCAAAAAAATAAAGTCTGACACTGTTTCCACTGTTTTTCCATCTATTTCCCATGAAGTGATGGGACCAGATGCCATGATCTTTGCTTTCTGAATGTTGAGCTTCAAGCCAACCTTTTCACTCTCCTCTTTCACTTTCATCAAGAGGCCTTTTAGTTCCTCTTCACTTTCTGCCATAAGGGTGGTGTCATCTGCATATCTGAGATTATTGATATTTCTCCCAGCAATCTTGATTCCAGCTTGTGCTTCTTCCAGCCCAGCGTTCCTCATGATGTACTCTGCATAGAAGTTAAATAAGCAAGGTGACAATATACAGCCTTGACGTACTCCTTTTCCTATTTGGAACCAGTCTGTTGTTCCATGTACAGTTCTGACTGTTGCTTCCTGACATGCATACAGGTTTCTCAAGAGGCAGGTCAGGTGGTCTGGGATTCCCATCTCTTTCAGAATTTTCCACAGTTTATTGTGATCCACACAGTCAAAGGCATAGTCAATGAAGCAGAAATAGATGTTTTTCTGGAACTCTCTTGCTTTCTCCATGATCCAGTGGATGTTGGCAATTTGATCTCTGGTGCCTCTGCCTTTTCTAAAACCTGCTTGAACATCTGGGAGTTCACGGTTCACATACTGCTGAAGCCTGGCTTGGAGAATTTTGAGCATGACTTTACTAGCGTGTGAGATGAGTGCAACTGTGCGGTAGTTTGAGCATTCTTTGGCATTCCCTTTCTTTGGGATTGGAATGAAGACTGACCTTTTCCAGTCCTGTGGCCACTGCTGAGTTTTTCAAATTTGCTGGCATATTGAGTGCAGCACTTTCACAGCATCATCTTTCAAGATTTGAAATAGCTCAACTGGAATTCCATCACCTCCACTAGCTTTGTTCGTCGTGATATTTTCTAAGGCCCACTTGACTTCACATGAAGGGATCAGGATTAGGCCAGGGGAACGTGGTCTCCACAGGCCTGAGGGTGGTCAGGGGCGGGAGGAGCACGCATCAGTGGCTGGGACTGCTCTTGCCCTTCTCTCCTTCTCTGAGACACTTTCCCAGCCCAGCACTGCCCCCTCCTTCTCTAAAGCAGGATCCAGTTTCCTGATAGAAAAGCCTTCCTTCAATTTTTGAATGGCTGTCAGCAGCTGGCCACCTCCCAAATAGGGAAAGTGAAAGTTGCTCAGTCATGTTTGACTCTTTGTGACCCCATGGACTTGGAATGGGAAGTCCACGGAAGTCCATGGAATTCTCCAGGCCAGAATATTGGAGTGGGTGGCCTTTCCCTTCTCCAGGGGATCTTCCCAACCCAGGGAATGAGCCCAGGTTTCCCCCCATTGCAGGTGGATTCTTTACCAGTTGAGCCACCAGGGAAGCCCAAGAATACTGTAGTGGGTAGCCTATCCGTTCTCCAGCAGATCTTCCCGACCCAGGAATCAAACCTGGGTCTCCTGCATTGCAGGCAGATTCTTTACCAACTGAGCTACCAGAGAATCCCCCCCACCCCCGCCAAAGGGAGTTGGACAGCAAATTGTTTGAGATTTAAGACCCCGGCAGACCTATTACAATTAACACCTGGGGTGGATCATTTTTTAACACGTCCCTGAATGTTTTCCAGTGAGTCAACTCTTCGCATGAGGTGGCCAAAGTATTGCAGTTTCAGCTTTAGCATCAGTCCTTCCAATGAACACCCAGGACTAATCTCCTTTAGAATGGACTGGATGGATCTCCTTGCAGTCCAAGGGACTCTCAAGAGTCTTCTCCAACACCACAGTTCAAAAGCATCAGTTCTTCTGCAATCAGCTTTCTTCACAGTGCAACTCTCACATCTGGTGCTGGGAGGGATTGGGGGCAGGAGGAGAAGGGGACGACAGAGAATGAGATGGCTGGATGGCATCACCGACTCGATGGACATGAGTTTGAGTGAACTCCGGGAGTTGGTGATGGACAGGGAGGCCTGGCGTGCTGTGATTCATGGAGTTGCAAAGAGTCAGACACAACTGAGCAACTGAACTGAACTTTACTGTCCATATACAACAGAATTACTTTTAGTCACAATCATATAATATTTCATTATTCAAATTTAGAACAGAGTTCAGGTATGAACTAAATTTTCACTTGCCAATAGAAAATATTAGATTTCACAGTTCCGTATTTTACTGTTTAAAAATTTTTGTTGTTGTTGTTGAGACACAATTGAATATAACTTTGTAGTCTGCGCTTCTCAGGTGGCGCAATGGTAAAGAACCCTCCTGCTGATGCAGGAGACACAAGAGACTCTGGGGTTGGATCCCTAGCTAAGGTAGATTCCCTGGAGGAGGAAATGGCAGCCCATTCCCATATTCTTTCCTGGGAAATCCCATGGACAGAGGAGCCAGGCAGGCTGTAGGCCGTGGGGTCACAGAGAGTCGGGAGCACACACACATGTACCATGAGATAATCACCAGGATGAATTTAGTTGCCATCCAGTACCACATATGGTTACAATTTCTTGTCTTGTGAGGAGAACTTTTAAGATCTACTCTCTCAGCCACCTTCAAGTACACAAAACAGTATTGTTAACCATAGTCACCATGCTGTACCTTACAGGACTTGTTTATTTTATAGCTGGAACTGTTTTAAATTTAACACACAATCAAAACCTCCAAGTTTACGGTATCATGTAGAACGACAAAACGTGAAATAACTCAAGGCCAGGCCTTTTTGCAATCCCTGTGTTATTATGGGTTATTTTGAATTGGCTGTTAAAACAGGTGTTGAAGACAGTTGCTGCTCAATAATTAAACTCCAAGCAGGTGACATCCAATGGTTAAGACTGTCCTTCTACTTTAGAGGGACTGAGTACCATTCCCGATCACCCAGGCGCACGGTGTGGCCAAAAAACAGAAACAACAGCCCTTCCGCCCTCCCCTTCCCTCCCCCACAAGCTTTCAACCTTTCTGTATCAAATGGAACTTACCCTGGACTGCAAATGCATGAAGCTGAACCCACGGAGCAGGAACTTCTGCACAACAGGGAGTTCTCTGGATAAACTTTCAGATAGAATACAATCATTAAGGGATAAATAAGGAAATGTATCATGTTGAAGCTTCAGTTCAGTTCAGTTCAGTTCAGTCGCTCAGTCGTGTCCGACTTACATATGTACTAATAAAACACCATCTTACCTGCCAGAAGTTGTTTAGAACTTGAAACAATGAGAGATTTCTTTTCTTTTTTTTTTTTTTTTTTGTGGGAGGGGGAGGATTTTATCACTGACATTATTTGGAATTACTGGCACAGGGTGATCTAAAAAAAATGCAGTGACTTTTAGTCTGTATTATTGTGTCGAATTCTCCACAAACAGAGCATCCCTTGCTGCTTGTACCAGTAAAGGCTGCTCCCCAGCTCTTCCCTTTGCAGCTGATTTTAAAAGACGGTCTCAGGGCTCTGAGATTGCACATCTGACTTCAATTAAATGAACAATCTCCAAGTGAGCGCTTTTATTTAGGGTTTAGGACCTCTCAGTGGGGCAGGGGAAATGAATGGAAAGTCACTGCATCCCATTTCTCAGATATCAGTGCTGAGGATTTTTGGAGCATCTTTTATAAATGGAGAATTTGGGAGCAAGACAGGACAGCACTTTTTTCAAGCTGTAGGACAGTGTTTGGCACGCCCTCTGGTGGACAGTTTGAAAATAGATCCGATCCTGTATAAATTTTAAAGTTAACAGCTTAAACCTGTCGCGAAAAGTAGACTCGCTGGAAAAGATCCTGATGCTGGGAAAGATTGAAGGCAAAAGGAGAAGTGGGGTGCAGAGGATGAGATGGTTAGATAGCATCACTGACTCAATGAACATGAATTTGCACAAACTCCAGGAGATAGTGGAGGACAGAAGAGCCTGTGGCAAAGAATCCAACATGACTTAGCCACTGAACAATAATATCTTTACATTGGTTATTAAGTGCCCTGCTCTGGCTAAAGCTTTTACCTGTATTATCTCCTCCTTACAACTGATTGTAAATTAGGCATCTGACTCCAATTTTACCAATTATAGAACTAATTCCGAGAGGCGATATAAATTAACCACCACTAAGACTGAACTGAACTGAACTGAAGAGTCGATATGCAGGTCAGGAAGCAACAGTCAGAACTGGACATGGAAAAACAGACTGGTTCCAAATAGGAAAAGGAGTACGTCAAGGCTGTATATTGTCACCTTGCTTATTTAACTTATATGCAGAGTACATCATGAGGAACGCTGGGCTGGAAGAAGCACAAGCTGGAATCAAGATTGCTGGGAGAAATATCAATAACCTCAGATATGCAGATGACACTACCCTTATGGCAGAAAGTGAAGAGGAACTCAAAAGCCTCTTGATGAAAGTGAAAGAGGAGAGTGAAAAGGTTGGCTTGAAGCTCAACATTCAGAAAGCAAAGATCATGGCATCTGGTCCCAACACTTCATGGGAAATAGATGGAAAAACAGTGGAAACAGTGTCAGACTTTATTTTTTGGGGCTCCAAAATCACTGCAGATGCTGATTGCAGCCAGGAAATTAAAAGACGCTTGCTCCTTGGAAGGAAAGTTATGACCAACCTTGATAGCATATTAAAAAGCAGAGACATTACTTTGCCAACCAAGGTCTGTCTAGTCAAGGCTATGGTTTTTCCAGTGGTCATGTATGGATGTGAGAGTTGGATTGTGAAGAAAGCTGATCACCGAAGAATTGATGCTTTTGAATTGTGGCGTTGGAGAAGACTCTTGAGAGTCCCTTGGACTGCAAGGAGATCCAACCAGTCCATTCTAAAGGAGATCAATCCTGGGTGTTCATTGGAAGGACTGATGCTAAAGCTGAAACTGCAATACTTTGGCCACCTCATGCGACGAGTTGACTCACTGGAAAAGACTCTGATGCTGGGAAAGGTTGGGGGCAGGAGGAGACGGGGACGACAGAGAATGAGATGGCTGGATGGCATCACCGACTCTGTGGGCATGAGTTTGAGTGAACTCCGGGAGTTGGTGATGGATAGGGAGGCCTGGCGTGCTGTGATTCATGGGGTCGCGGAGAGTCGGACACGACTGAGCGACTGAACTGAACTGAACACATCTAACCAGAGAAGGCAATGGCACCCCACTCCAGTACTCTTGCCTGGAAAATCCCATGGATGGAGGAGCCTGGTAGGCTGCAGTCCCTGGAGTTACTAGGAGTCGGACACGACTGAGCGACTTCACTTTCACTTTTCACTTTCATGCATTGGAGAGGGAAATGGCAACCCACCCCAGTGTTCTTGCCTGGCGAATCCCAGTGAAGGCGGAGCCTAGTGAGCTGCCATCTATGGGGTCACACAGAATCGGACATGACTGAAGTGACTTAGCAGCAGCAGCAACACATCTAACAAGTGGTAAAAGTATGGTTGAAACTAGTTTTGTCTCATTCCAGAGCCTGAGCCCTTACCCACCACGGACTGACTTGCTACCACCGACACAACTGGGAGCCTGGGGTCTTGGAGTGCCTACCCCGAACCGTGCTTCTAAAACTATATACTTGCACAATTGTGGTCATTTTTGATGTTCACTTAAAGGTTGTGATTTGCTCTCAAATAATCACTGTGGCTTGGTTTGTCACTCTTTTCTTCTATTTTTGTTGCTTTTGTGTCTTAACATGTTCTGGCCAGTTCATGGCAATGGCCTTTCGTGCAGCAATAGTAACTCTCAGACTTCAAAGAACATTACCTCATCTCTGATGCCCTGGCCATCTTAGAGCCGCAGAACTGAAGCAAGCTGGTTCCAGGAGTAGCTCGTGGTTATCCGATTTACTGGATTCACAAGGTGGGCATCTTGAAAATCCATGGAGGAAGTTTTGGCTGTCTCATGATTGGAGGTGCTGGAAGTTCAGGACACTGGATGTTTACCATGCCCAGGACAGGTCACTCAGGAAGAGTTTACCCAGCCCCCATGAGACTTTCCAGCATCCTGCCAGACATTGTGAGTTAGAACATCTGCTTCAACCAGTGATGGGATTTCAAGATTTGGGATGCCTTTTCTGTGACGTTTCATCCCTTCCACATCCCATGTCACCACGAGGAATTATTCTGATGTTGTACTTACACATAGGCCTGGGTGATTTGCAAAGTCCTCCTTTCTTATTTTCCTCTGCAATTTATAATCTAGCTCAACATCTTATCCCTACTTATTTTCCTCTTTCCCCAGCCATGTTCAAATACATCAGCTCTGTTAATACTCAGCACTAACCTTCATCCCTTTGTCTAATGTTCTTCAGCTTTCTCATTCTCTGTCTTTCTAGGAAATGGCTCCTAATCTTTGATTTCTTTTTTTTTTTTTACCACTCTGCGAGGCCTGTGGGATCTTAGTTCTCTGACTAGAGATTGAACCCAAGCCCTGGCAGTAAGAATGCTAAGACCTAGTCTCTGAACTGCCTGGAAATTATCATCTTTGACTTTTCCTAACTCTAAGCTTAGTTATTGTAAGTCAGGGCAATAAACCATTTCCTAATGTCTCACCATATAGTTCTGTTTTAAAACTAGAGTGTATTAATACAAACTTTGAGGTCTAGGAAGGCCAACAGGCCCAGAGCTGAATGCCACTGAATTGATAGTTGGCTACTCACAGTTCCCAAGAGGAGGGGTACAACATGGCACGGGGACGGCACACAGGGAAGTGTCAGGGTGGGCTAGGAGGCAGAGGAGCAAGGGGAAAGCAAGGGCTCGTCTTCATCGTGGTTTCCATGGAAACACAAAACAACGAGTGAGTTAGGGGAAGCGGGCTTAGGATTTGGCCAGTGTGCATAATTTCACTGGCCTCTGGGCACAGGGCTGTCCCTAGAGCTCTGGTTCTGGTGTGACTGGGAGAAGGGAATGGTGGTCTATCAGGAATGTGAGAGCCTGATAAAGGAGGTGGCTGGATGGTGGGCTCTGGACTGGTTGGTGTGAGTTTTTAAATCCTGCTCTTAGGACTTCCCTGGCAGTCCAGTGGTTAGGGCTCTGAGCTTCCAATGCAGGAGATACTGGTTTGATCCCTGGTCAGGGAACTAACATCCTGCATGACTGTGACATGGCCAAAAAAAGAAAATCCTGATCTTGGGCAAGTTGCTTACTATCTCTAGGAATAACATCTCCAGCAGCCCTGGGAGGTCCAGTCTCTCCAGGTGCAAGAATGCCCCAGATGCCAAAGAATACAGACCACAAAAGACACATTCAGTACACTGCCCAAACCTTTACCGGTTAAAATATGGATTATTTTCTTACAACCGACTCACCTGAATTTCCCACTTAGGCTACAGTTGGGCACCAGAATGGTTTTTAAACATTATGTCTGTAGGTGGTTATAGCTATGATTTTCATTTTAGAACCACAAAGATGTTACCAATGTTTATTTCAAAACAGGAGGGAGGATCAAATGAGACTGGGAGCCACAGATGTTTTACAGATGAGGAAACCGAGGCCTGGGGACCCCAGATGACTCTCCCACAGTGGGTTGTAAGAAGTGCTGGTTTCAGGCTCAATCTCCAGGATTCCCAGGACTTTCTTTGGCATTAAACAGCCTTGACTGGGGCTTCCCTGGTGGCTCAGATGGTAAGTAATCCACCTGCAATGTGGGAGACCTGGGTTCGATCCCTGGGTAGGGAAGATCCCCTAGAGGAAGGCATGGCAATCCACTCCAGTATTCTTGCCTGGAAAATCCCCATGGATAGAGGAGTCTGGCAGGCTACAGTCCATGGGGTCACAGAATCGGACACCACTGAGTGACTAAGCACACAGCAGAGCCTCGACTAAAAGCTCTAAAGAGACAGTGTGACCGTGCTCTGCAGATGCCCTCAATGAATACTGAGGATAACTCTGTAGTGTGAAGGCCAGCTCTAAAAGTTACAGCAAAACGTGCCAAAATAAAGCCAGCATTTCACTTTCTCTCGTCCGGGGAGACAGGGCACCTGTGTTCCATCGGCTGTCTCCTCTCTGCCTCTTCTGTGCTGGTCGACAGACGCAGTGGTCCGCTCTGCCCTTCTGACCGTCTTACCAGGGGCACTTCTCCATAGTCTTTCCTGACCAGCCAACAGTGGGACCGTCACGGTCTCCCAAAGACTTCCCGGGTCTGTTGAAACCCTACGCCAGTGCTTCTCACATTTCCCTGCCCATTGTCTGGGGAACCGGTGAAAATATAGAGCTGCCATTTCTAACCTGTTCCTGGGCGAGGCTGAGACCCCTCACACAGGGAACACGCTCAGTAGAACAGGTCAGTAAGACCCTCACGTGAGATCTGGGAGTAGTCCTCAAAGGCATCTGAAAAACTTTTGAAAAATACGGCTTTCCAGTCCCATTGGAGAGTTGTGCCGTCATAATCTCTAAAGGCAGAGCCTGGAGTAAGACTTTTGGTTTTTACTCTTATTTTCTATTTTTTGGCCACAGCAGACAGCATGAATGAATTTAGTTCCTTGACTAGGGATCAAACCCGTGCCCTCTTCAATGGAAACGCAGTGCCCCAACCATTGAACCACCAGGAAAGTCTAGGGAATAAAAATGTTTAGAAACTCTCCAGATCACTCTGATAACCAACCAGGTTTGGTAACACTCTCCCCTCAACCACCACCCTAAAATGTTGACCTAACATTTATGGATACTATGCAGACATTGTAACAATCTGAAACTGGCTTTGGAAGGAAGCACCTTGCAGGCTGCTGCAAACCTAGAGAGACTGTGATGTATTTTCAGGTTGAATTTCAAGAACTGTACCTTCCCAGGCAATTACAGGACCAAACCATATGGCAAACGGTCTAAAACAATCTTGTGATGTTAATACCTTTATTTGCATGTATTTATACATCTCTTGAGATGATCAAGGTAGTTGCCAGAACCCAAATCGAAACATTCACTGCATTAGAATTCAAAAATTAGGGCACTGATGTAAATCTCACCAGAGACTCCTATGTGCGTAATTATGAGTGACCTGCATTTTCTTGGCTCCACCTCTGTCTTAAAGGCTGGATGTCATCCTGGCCTCCGCCCAAACTTACAGAGGGCAATTCTTTTTCTTTCTTTTTTTCATTCAGCAAACATTTATTGGGTTCTTACTTCTCTGCCCACTATTGTGGTAGTCCTGGAGATGAATGATAAACGAGGCACAGCCCTGGCTATGTGACTCTTACAGCCTAGTGCAGGGCTCAACAAACTACAGCCCAAGGGACACATCCAGCCTGATTTTGTAAATAAAGTTTCATTGGAACAAAGTCACACCCACTTACATGTTTTTTATGGCTGTTTTTTAAAAAAGTAGCTTTGCTGAGATATAGCCCACATACCACAGGATTCACCCTTTTAAGCTTTACAATTCAGTGATTTTTCGTATTTTCACAGGGTTGTGTGACCGTCAGAATTACTTCATTTTAGATCATTTTCGGCAACCTCAAAAGAAACTCTGTGCTCTTCAGCAATCACCTACCCCTTCTCCTTCCCACCAGTCCCTAGAAACCACTCATAAGCTGTATGCCTCTATTAGTTTGCGTATTCTGGACATTTCATGTAAACTGAACCATAGAATATGCGGGTTTTTGTGCCTGCTTCTATTTCACTCAGCATCATTTTCAAGGTTCATCCATGTAGCTCAAGTCAGTACCTCTTTATATGGCTCTCTGGCGGCTTCTTCACTCTATTACAAAGTTATGTAGCTGGAACTGAGACTGTATGGCCAGCAAAGCCTAAAATACTTGCCAACATTGATTACATTTTATCAAAGAGTCTGTGACCCATGGTCTAAGGTGAGGGGGAAAAGGCATTGTAGAATCTTAGAGTTGGAGCAAAGTTTATCAGCCAGCAAGTGCCATGTCTCCCTGACTCTGGACTCTCTTCACGAGCACCTGCGCTGGGTATCTTAGTGTGTGGGAAGGACATCTGATGTTTTTTTTTAATTTACTTTTTATAGAGGGGACGCTGGTTTATAACACTCTATAAGTTTCATGTAGAAAACACCATACTCTGCTTCTGTGTACTCTACAGCTTGCTCACTAGTAAACATCTAGTTTCTGTCCGTCATGGAAGCAAATTCTCTTTTTAAAAAGATGATTACTTATTTATTTGACTGCACTGGGTCTCAGGTGCCACATGTGGGATCTAGTTCCCTGACCAGGGGTTGAATCCAGGCCCTCTGCATCGGGAGCCCGACGTCAGCCATTGGACCACCAGGGCAGTCCCATGGAGGGAAATTCTTAAAACAGTCTCTTCCCCCACCTCCAGAGAAGGTGGGAGAGGGAAGAAGGGCGACCACCAGTGGAGGATGCCCCCAAATGAGAATGCTACTATAGACTGGATGTTTGTGCTCCCCTAAGAGTCATATGTTGCAAGCCTAACCCTCAATGTATGTGGTGATGGGGGCCTCTGGGGTTGATTAGATCAGGAAGGGTGGAGCCGTTTTCCCCTCCTCAGCTTGAGAACAGAGAGAATGTGGCTGTCTATGAGCCAGAAAGAGGTCCCTCACATCGAATTTGCTGGCACCGTGATCTTCGAATTCCCAGCCTCCACAACTGTAAGAAATAAATTTCTGTAGTTTATAAGCCACCCCGTCTCTGGTATTTTATTACAGCAGCCTGAATGGACTAAGACAAATGCCCTTCTGAGCTACAGAAACCCTTAAAAAAATTTTTTTTTCCGGAAGAACACAGCAGAGAACCACAGTGATGGGCTGTGCCAGCTGTAGACAGAATTTACCCAATCTGACAAAGAAATAATGCTGCGACCCAAATGGGTGGGTTCAGACAGGTTTCCGCCTGCTAAGAAAACTTTGGCAATGCCTCTGTGCTGGAGACAAGTCCCTCCAAGGGCAGGGTCTTCCTTCCTGCCCAGCACACCATGTAGTTGCAGGGGTACGATGTCTTCAGGCCCAAACTGCCCCAGGGAGATGCCCCTCCAACTTCAGATGATAAATGAGTGTTCTCGGGGTGGGGGTGGGGGCTGTTACACGCTCCAGGCAGCAGTTGCTCAGGACTTCCAGTAGCCAGTCCTGCGAGGGCTTGATCCCAGGCTCCACCCGGTGGGATGGGGTCTGCTTCATTCACCCCGTCTCCCCAGCACCCAGTACGGCACCTGGCTCGTGGCAGCTACTCAGTGAGCACGTGACTAATGGCCTCACTTGAAGGTGAGATGTTTTTTCAGATCTAGAAGTGCCTGTTAGGGTCTGTGTGCGGGTTGGAAAAGAATTTCCAGACATGAGGCAGAATGAGAGAAGAGTAAAGTTTATTAGAGAGGGAGACACTGTCGGAACGGTGGACTGGCTCAAGGTAGAGCTGACTCCTTTTGTGGGCTAGCAGCTAATTTTTAGAGGCTCAAGACAGAGAATATTCCTACTGGAAAGGTGGCGTTACGTGATGGGTTAGGATGTTACAGAGTGGGTAATAGGGCGGGCATTTTACCTAATACGGGGTCAGGGAACTAGCCGGTTTAGATCCCAAGGCTCATGGCAACAGTTGCTGTAGGGCTTGGTTAATTCTGAAGGTTTTATCCTGTGGTATAAGGTGCCACATTTTCTCCATCTTTTCCTAAACTTTGATTTGGGCATCCTTTAAACAGAGCCTCTGAAGGCTTTGCCTCTCAGTGTCTGAGAGCCGACTCTTTGGAAAAGACTCTCACGCTGGGAAAGACTGAGGGCAAAGGGGAAAGAGGGCGGCAGAGGATGAAATGCTTCGACAGCATCACCGACTCCATGGACACGCACAAACTCCGGGGGATAGTGGGGACAGAGGAGACTGGCATGCCGCAGCCCACGGGGTCACAAAGAGTCAGATGCCACCTCGTGACTGAAGGACAGCAAACCTGGGGTCAGCTCCCACTGGCTGGGAGCCGCCCCAGGCAGTCTGGTCTCAAAAGTCAACACCGAGCTAGGTCGGGGCTCCATATCTCATATCCAAGAAGGTGAGGGGTGTTGAGGGGATCGGAGACGCAGTTTTGAAGGACGAGGGCATCCCAGGGCAGTGTTTACTGCAGATTCTGGGGCCTCGCTTCCTCGAAATGTCTTTCTATGCCCACTGAGAGCCTCACTGTGGCTGGGAAGTGGGGATGGGTAGGGGAGGTTCTCTTCCTGAAGGTGCCACGGCGTGTGTATAATCCCAGGCTTGGCGTCTCTCCAGGGAGGGGCTGGTGTGAGGGTCTGCCCCCCTCAAGAAGTCACTCAGGGAGGCATGTGCTTATTTGAGTGAATGTTTCCCACCCCCACTCCCCACCAGACAGAAAAGCTCTTCCCAGCATGGAGAGTGCCAGGGGCGCAAGGCAGTGGCCGAAGCTCTACTCTCTGAGGTCCAGAAGCCAAAGTGCTGCAGGGGGGACCCAGGCCACGTGGGTTTCCTCTCCACTCCCCCCAGCCTGGGGCAGGGAGGATGAGAAAAACCACTCCCAGGGCCAGGGGTGAGCGCTCCCTTCCTGTGGCACTGAAGGTCTTTGAGGGACCATGAGTCAAATCCAGGGACAGAAATCTGGGGGCAGAGGTGATCAGCCCAGACCCAGACAAGAGAAGAAGCTAAAGACAGAGCAGGGACCCTGACTCACCTCCGGAGAAGTCTTGCTCTGACGAGCTCTCTTTATGGGTTAAGGCGAGGCTTGAGTTCCAGGAATCTGGGCAGGTGCCCGTAAAGGGCAGGTGTAGTGTTACCGATTTAAAAAGTTGGGAGGAGTCAGGGGAGGGAGTGGACAGAGTGGGGGCGTGGAGACTCCCTCCTTCCGGGGTCCTCGACAGACCCCCACTTGATGGAACCTCTCTCCCTCCCTCGGAGGAGTTCCACATGGGGCCATTCTTCTGTGGGGAAGAAAGGGCTGATGGATTCCCTTCCAGCCATGTTCCTTTCTCCTCCCAGATGACACTGTTAAAAAGCAGAACATGTCCAAACAAGCAGACACGAGTAGAGATGAATGCTGTCGTGAGGCTGGTGGAACACCCCGTTGGTCCAATCTGCTTGGGACAGTTAAATCCAGACAAGCCGGTGGACACCACTGCGTGGGATGCCCCTCCCTCTCGGCCCAGGCTCCGCCTCTTTCCTTGCACCCACCCCAGCCTCCAGGAAAGAGCCAAGGATGAGGGTTGCTGTGTCAGATTTTGCCCTGATCCTAGAACAACTGTAAGAACTTGTTATGGGACTTCTCTGGTGGCCCCTTCCACTGCAGGGGGCACGGGTTCAATCCCTTGTCTTAGCACTAAGACCCTGTATGCCACGCAGCAAGGCCAGAAAGTAAATAAAAATAAATTTACCTAAGCGACTTTAAAAAATAAAGAAATAAATTTAAAAAATGTAAAAAGCACATGTCCTATTGGAGCAATGAGAAACCTTTTTGCAGGTTGTCAGTGGGTTTCTGATGAAGGCAGCTTGTCCCAGGGCACTGGGAGAATTTCTAGCATAAAGTATTAGTGGGAAAAGTGTTGACTTTGGAAAATACAACCTAGGACTTTTCTGTCTCTCCCCGCCCTCATCCCCAATTTTTAAAATATTCATTTACTTGTTTGGCTGCACTGGGTCTTAGTGTGGCATGTGGGATCCAGCTCCCTGACCAGGGATTGAACTTGGAACCCCGCACTAGGAGAGCCGAGTAGAAGCTACTGGACCACCATGGAGGTCCCACCCACCATCCCCAATTTTTAACACTGAGTTTTCTCTCTAGCTTCTGCTCCTTGCATCTACCTGGGATTTTCCCCTATGTGGCCCCTATCCTAACCTTTGGTTGCCAGCCTCCATTCAGATTCCAAGAGTCAGTAGTTTGGGGTCCAGGGTTTTTTTTTTCCAACCTGAGTGGTATTGCCAGCGGGGGGGGGCGCGGTGCGGTGTCAGCATTTTAGGAGGCAGTGATGCCCAGAGGGCCCATCCACTTACCTCCTTAATTCCCCTGTCACCTGTCTTCCTCTCCTGGGGGCCGGGGCCACCAGCTGCTTCTGAGAAGCCTTTGGTCCAGTCTTGGAGACCACTGAGGCTCACAGGGCTGCTAATAAGCACCCAGGATTTTCCGCTCCGTGCTCCTCTGCCCCTTCCCCACCGTGAACAAAGGAAAAGGCACACGCACACACATGCTATTAAAATGAACTGTTTATATTATCTCAGTTGAGTCAATACATTATAATGTATTAAAATGGAAAGGTACAAAATTGAAATAAATACTTTCTGATTCATGTATAAATCTTTTTTTTTTTTGTCAAGATGATTTTTATCGTCAGTACATGTCACAAGAAAACATTTAAAATGACACTGAAACAATCATTTAAATCATGGTGCATGGAGGAAAAAGGTAAAGAAAACAACTTTTGGCTTGTTTTGGCATGAGACTTTGATACAATTTGGGTTCCCCAAGACCATGTGAAGGGTGATAAAATAGAAATGCTCAAAACCGACTTAAAAAAATAAACAGGCTTTACAAAAACCCTCTTTTTTTTTTTTTTTTTTTGATGAACCCAGCCACTTCTCTACATGGTCTGCACTTACAGAAGATACATTCAGTATTGTCCACGGGAAGACAGCAACTGCCTTTCATTTTAAAGAGCTCGGTGGAGGGGCTGAAGGAATGTGCTGCTGCTGAAGGCGGGGAAGGTGTGCAGGAGAACGGAGAGTCTAGACAGTCTTCAGGAACGGCTCTGAGAATGAGGGGGGTGGAGGGTCTCTGGAACAAGAGTTGGCGCAGAGAGAGGTGAGTTGTCCAGATCTGAAGCAGAGCAAATATGCGGGGTGGAGACAGCAGTCAGTAGTGAACATTTGGGTGGGAGCTGGGGATGAGGGGATGGGGGGGTGGGCGTCTTCCTGCCTGAGCAGTACTGGGTTTCCCCTCAGCCTGGGAACATTTCTATCTCAGCAAGAGGCTCACCCAGTGCTTTGGGGACAAGGCTGGGGACTCTTCAGGCACAGCAGCGTGGGGGAGACCAGGGCAGGTGTGGGCTCAAAAATGAACGCCACGCAAGGGGCTTTCTCCTCTGGTTCTAATCGCTTGGTAGGTGGTTGTTAAGGCAATAAGGACTTAGCAAACTAGAAATTAAGGGCAGCTAAATTCAGCCAGATGGAAGGTAAATAAAGGGTGAGAAAGTGTTAGTCACTCAGTCATGTCCAACTCTTTGGGACCCCATGGACTATAGCCCACCAGGCTCCTCTGTCCGTAGAATTCTCCAGGCAAAATACTGGAGTGGGTTGCCATATCCTTCTCCAGGAGATCTTCCCAACCTGGGGATTGAACCCAGGTCTCCTGAATTGCAGGTAGATTCTTTAACGTCTGAGCCACGAGGGAAGCCCTAAGCAAAAGACAAGGAGTCTCTTTCTCCTCAGCTACCTCCCCGCCCCAAGCACAGGAGGCCTCTGGTCCCAAAGCTCTGAGCATCCAGTGTGTGAAAGCCCAGGGTTTGCCCTTTGGAAGGCTCTGTGGACAAGGAGGCTCAGCCCTGGCTGGAGGCAACTTCTCTCCAGACTCTCTTTCCTGAGGTCCTTTCGGGAGGGCAGGCCATCCATGGTCAGCCAGCCATGGAGTGAAAAGTGGAAGCACCAAGGTTCGTGCAGAGTTAGGGCAGTCCTTTGCTGTAGACTATCTGGCCCATCCCAGTGGCCTTGAACTCTGTGTGTCCTAGAAAGCAAGGCCTGATGCTCAAATGCCCCAGTGAGACCCATGCTCCGCTAGAGGGCAGGACTAGCCCTTCAGGGTTCAGGAATGTTCCCCCTACAGCAGATGGAAGGACAATTATGAAGTCCATGGGAGTTTGAGGTCCTGACAAGGGTTGTAAGCTCATGGCTGGCTCCTTAGGGGTTTGAAGGAAGCTCCTTTGATCTGAACCCACTCAAAGAGAAACATACAGAAGACTGAACAAAACAGATGGAAGAACCTATTCCTTTGCCCTTGTTCTGGAGAGAAGGAAGCAAACCTTGAAATTCTGTGCAAAAGATAAACCTTAAGAGTTGCCTCCATCCTGGGCAGGCTGGCTGGCAAGATGCAGGATAATCTGACTGCGGAGGCTTAGAACTGAAGAACTGGCTCTCAGACAGTTTCTAAAAGGTACAGCAACTCAGTCCAGCAAATGCAAGCTCAGTAAAGAAGATAACACCCCCTCCATCCTGTAGCACCAAGTTGCAGCCTAATGCCAGAGCTCTCCATGAGATCCGGGGGCCTGAGATGCAATGGCATGGATGTGGTGGCAGAGATCTAATTACTCAGCATCACCTCAAAAGGGGGCACTCATGGGGAAGTGACGTGCCGAAGGAGAAACGCCAATTGTAATGGTCAGCTGTCTGAGGACCGGAGTCCTGCCTGACTTTTCTCTGGTGGAAGTCATACTATTTTGGTCCTAAGAAAAATGGGTGACATTTCTTCCAGGAATCCAAGGATTATAATGACAAATCCATAATAAAACCAATGTGATCTCGAGCTGTGGGGTGCCAGATGAAACAAGATTGGTCAAGAGTTGATTGCTGTTGAAGCCTACTGGTAGGTCTGAGGGACTTCAATGGACAATTTGATTTTCGTTTGTATTTAAATATGTTTTGACTTTATTCGCAGTATAAAACAAGGCCCCTCGGATGTTCTCTAACTTAACCTCTCATTTTACAGAGAGAACCCAGTGTCCAGAAATACATGGGGTGCTGGTACAGCATTAAGATATATTGGTTGGACATTTAGACTGTTTCCATGTCTTGGCTGTTGTCAATAGTGTTGCAGTGAACATTGGGGTGCGTGTATCTTTTTGAACAATGGTTTTCTCGGGGTGTATGCGCAGCAGTGGGGTTGTTGGGTCATATGGCAGCTCTGTTTTTAGTTTTTTAAGGTACCGTCATACCGTTCTCCATAGTGGCTTTGCAGCAACAGTTTAAAGAAATCCAAAAAAGCGGGGATATACGTATCTGCATGGCTGATTCGCTTTGCTGGACAGCAGGAAATAACACAACACTGTAAAGCAATTATACTCTATTACATTAAAAAATATATATATATTGATTGGATTTACATCCTAAAATCAATGTCATGTTCTTCAGCTCTGCTGTTACCATGTTGAAAAGCCGGTGGCTGGGTTTTTTTTAAAATTTAAATCCTGCCAATTAGCCTTAAGAGCCGTTAACTGCCAGGCACCCTTCTCCCATAAAGCCAGTAGGGGGCGCGTTCTCTGAAGGCTCTTTTCAGGCCCAGCATTTCTAAGGCACTCGCTCTCCCCTAAGGTTTCAAGTAGCCACTTGAACACTAAGGAACAAGCAGCTGCTGTAGCTGCTGCTTCTTGGAAGACCCACCACCAGGAAGGACACTGAATGTCCTTCCTGAACCCCTGGCCGTGTGCAGTTTTCTCTGGAGCCTGTAGAGGGCCTGGTGGGGGAAGGAGGTGTCACATTTCTGACCCGAGTAGGGGCGTCAAAGGCTGGCACGGCAGCGCCTGAGAGGAATAAATCCCTTCCAAAGTCTTCAGCTCAGGTCCCTCGATCTCTTTAGAGAAACGGCACTGTGATCTAATTGGAATCAAAGATATGAATCCATTTGATAAGAAAAAGACTTGTAAGAACTAGAGGCTAAGAAGAGTGAGGTTGAACACTGGACTTTCCTCACAGTGATGACACGACTGTAGGGAATCAAGGGGTAACAAGGCATAGACTTTAGCTTGAAAATTAAAATAAAATGTTCTATGTACATCCTTGTAAGCTTATGAGGACACACCTCAAGGAGTGCTTTCCCAAAGGAGAACGAGCCAAGTAAAACAGGCAGTTCCAACGTTCCAAAAGGAGGAAGGTGAGGTGGGAAGTCCTGTACCATTTTTAGAAGAATGACACCCAGGAAAGTTCTGGGTCCACCATTTTACACAAGGGAACCACACTTTGGATTCTGGGGGTTCGGTTGAGATAAAAGTTAGCAGAGAGGTGCACAATGGAAAGAAGAAAACAAGAAATTTATAGTAAGAATTATGAATACTTGCCTGGATGAAAAAGCGTGGCTTCCTAAAACAGCTAAAGGAAACAATGGAATGTTCTAGGGAGATGAGATGCTATGGGTGTGGCAGACGTCCAGGAAAGCCGACATGGCTGAAGGAAAGATGGGGTGACCGGGTGGGTGGACAGACCACCTCCATTATTTAGAGAAATCTGTTCTGGCAAGAAACTTAGTACCTTTATAGATTTCAATTCTGCTATTTCTTACTCTCATTGTTCCTCCTCTGCCTTCAAAATATAGGTAAACCAGACATCAGCTCATTCTTTATCCAAACCCTACCCTCTTAACTTGGTTTACAGACAGCCCGGTTTGGAGAGGGTGTGTGTGTGTCTATGTGTGTTGTTCATAGTGACTGCAGTAACTGAGAAAACAGACTCTTTCTCTTCCCTAGAAACTTACATAAAACATGGGAAGGATCATCTGAATTTCACAAGTTAAAAGAAGGTCACAGTCAGGAGAGGGGAAAGGAGCACTGTGGTTGGGGACCTGATGCAAATTTACAGCTGTGTTTCTTTGGGAAAAGTACTTCCTCTCTGGACTTGAGCTTCCTCATCTTGCCACTATGTAGCCTACCTTGACTCTGAGGAAATATAGCAAGTGCCCCTCAGGCCTAATTTTTAAAAGTCAATATATTTTGAAAAATGCCCACGGCAGTGGTCAGTAATGAGCTCAGTGCCCATGGTCACACATGTCCAGCAGGATGAGCAAGACAAGAGACCGAGCTCTTAGGTCCCCTCTCTTCAGAGTGGGAACAGCAGCAAGTGACCGTGTCCGCCTCACTGGCTGTCAGAGCTGACATTTCACTGCAAAGCCAAGAAGCCTGAAGACCTCAGAGGACCAGCTGTGTCCCTGGGTTTGAGGAGGAAGGAAACGCCCATCTGGAGACAGGTGGACTTCTCTGCCAAAAGACCAAAGTCTGCAAAACCAAACATGCTGGAAATACTGGTGCTTCTAATAGCAATGTTGGTTGCACAGCAACGCTGTGCATGTTGATTCCTAGCAGTGGGGGTGAGAAGATTTAGCATAGGAAAGTCCGTGTGTTCCCTGGGGAAAAGCATGCCGGTGATTCTGACTTGAGTAGAGGAAACATAGGATTCCAGGGGAGAGAAAGTCAATCCATTTGCCAGAGACATTTCCTCCCAGTCCCATCTCCTTCCAAGCTGGGCAGGAGCCCCCTCAAGGAAGAGAAGATTCTGGAAGCCAGGGTAACGTCAGACCAGTGGCTTGTGCCCTTTAAGACATGGAGCGTCCTTCCCCTGAGCAAGCCCAGGTGTCCTGAGAAGGGCAGGGAGGCTGCCAGCAGACCCACCGGACTCCCTGCAGCTCCGTCTCTGATGGCCCGCTCCTGCTCTAAGCGCACTAAAGACTCAGGAGGGCATAGTTGCCTCCCCTCCCCACTCAAAACACATCCTCACCTTACATCTGGGGAAACTGAGGCACAGGAAGGACAGCCAGTTTTCCTGCAGCTCTCACACTGATCTCATCACACATCCGGAGGCTAACCCTCGGTCTCTCTCTCTGAGTCTTTTGCTATCTTCCATTGCCTTTCTGCTTAATTCACATTTAAAGTCTATCTGCTTGTCTATCTATAATACATGTACTATTATGTATAAAATATAAATAATTTGTAGATTTCTGTCTAACTCCCTGTCCTTTTCTCCTCCTTTTTACATAACTAGGTTTAGTGGCGGCGGGGGGGGGCGGCGGGGGAAAATTGACGTTCCATGGCGAGGGAAAACCACAGTACTGCTCAGAGGAACAGCCTTCTAGAATGAGAGATGACAGCCTTTGTCTATGGGGTGGGGGGTCGCTTCAGGTCTGGACCGTACAGCAAATCAAATGGAACACAACTCAGCAGAAACCGACAATGGAGACATCTGTGCCAGACGACATGAACTTCCACAACCTGGTTTTAAGGAACAGTGAATACAATCGAGATAGATAGATACACTATGCAGAATCTTGAGTCATAAAACAAGTTATAAACAGAAGTGTGCTAACTTAAAGACGGACATTGTAGGGACTAGTCTGGTCAACAACCAATCACCATTAGAATCTAAAAGTAAATCGGCCTTTTTACTGAGTACCTCCACGACGTTTCTCAATGCACTAAGTACATTTTAACCATGCAAAAATACACAAACATCTTAACTAGGTTGTTTTTTTTTTTGTAAAAAAAATCAAACACCAACATTATGCATTTTTTTTTGTTAATTATATTGGTTAAAGTAACAGCCAGTGGCTGCCAAGTATCAGATACATCATATACATAGTTTTATACAGAATCTGGACAACACAACATTACACATCAGAGAGAGAAAGAGAGAAAAAGAGAAAGAGATTATTTGTTCCTTTGTGGGTTTGTTGTTGTTGTTCAGTTAAAAAAAACAAAGTAAGATATGAGAAGCAATGCTAAGAAGGAAAACACTTCAACAAGTTAGGAATACATAGGGAGAATTGCTAATAGAAGTACAGGAGGAAAAGAGTTCATAGTTAGGTCTGTGTCTAGAATTTTCTTCACTAAGAAGCAAAAGAGCACAACAGGTGTATTGGTTTGGAAAAGCAGAAAGAGCAATTAACATCATGCTGTCTGGTTTCCAGCACGTTTCCAGCAAGGAGAAAAAAAAAACTAAACCATAATCACAAATTAATTTCACAAGTTTTGTTTTTCAAAAATGTCCTCCCTTACCCAGGAAGCTGGGTAGTACAGGGGTGGGGAGCTCAGTTTTGAGAGTCCTTGGCAAAGGTTTGGCCAAAACTGTTGGCCTGAGATTAGTTGGAGATATGAGCTGTCTGTGGGAATTCACGCGATGGAATGCGACGTTGGCTCACTGGGTCCCCAGGCTCCCTGTGCCAGCCGGTGATCTGGCCGAGGGAGCACTCAACCCCCAGACAGGTCTGCTAGCCAGGCCCCAGTCCTGCCCCTGAAACATCTGGCGTCAACACAATCCTAAGAATCCAACCTGGAAAGAAACAAGACCTTGAACACAAATTATGGAAGCACTGCCGTGGTCACGGTGAGATACAAAACTGTGAGAATTCAGATAATCAAAAATACAAAATCAGTTTTGAGAAGATTTGCTTTTTGTTTTGTTTTGAAACCATTACAGTGCAAGGTTTTTCAAATTACAGTAAAAGTTATGTGTCTGCTTACAGTAACTAGAGTAAGTAGCTGATTTTGCTCTGCTGGAATCAGAGGTCCCTGATAAGTGAGGATGCACCAGTCTGAAAGCAACCCAGCACGAGAAATGGATGTCTCAACAGAAACACAGGTCGTGACGACGGTGTTCGCCCCTTTGAACAGTAACAAAAGATGGTGTCCTTTGAACCACTCATTAGCATGAGTGTCTTCTTCCGTTGGAAAAAAATAATAATAATAAATGGATGGTATTAAAATTCCAACCAGAAAAGGACTGGAAATCTGGGGCTGAAGGGTAGAGCATCTGAAGGGAGTGTCTCACGTCACTGAGCTTTCCCATCATACTTAAAAAGAACTGGTTTAGCATGAACCTCTTTGGGCACTGCTGCTTTGTGCTTTGGCCTTCCATCCCAGGCTACTGGAAGAGGAGGAGGCACCACCTCATGGGGTCAAGGGAAACTGTGATGGAGGTCACGCCCTTGTGCCATCAAGAATCACCTCCCCTAGGAAAGGACCATGAACTGCTAAGCAAGGGCTGGGGTGGGGGGGGGGCAGGCAGGGACCAAGGAGCCCTTGTCTGGCCAAAGGGATGGCCTCTGTCAAGCTCAGTCTCAGAGCCTCGGGTTCTGGAAAGGATGCAGAGGAAAGAGTCAAGAACCACACATCACACCTGAAAGGAAGAGCCACCCAGTGGGTGAAAGAGAGCCACTTCCTGTGGCTCAGTGAAGTGACAAGTGACAGCCTTCATGTTCACGCTGAGGGGCAGAGAAGAGGGAAGGGTGACGAGGAATCATGCACTTCTATTCTAGAACTGACAGTCGGGATGGGTCAGGGGGAGGAAGTCACCCTGGAGAGCCTCCAAGAACCCTTATCTCTGTCCCAAGAGGCGGGGGCAGGCACTGGCAGCTGTTGGCATGGACCTCAGGCCGGAAGACTGCCGAGCCCCTCTCCCTCCCTCCCCTCTCAAGCCTCACCCTGAGTTCTTCCTAATTCAGTGGAGCAAACTCTCCCCAGGTCTGTTGAAATTAAAAGGGGATGATTTTTGACAGCCACGGCGGGATCAGGGCCTGGGATCTGCCCGTCCTACATCGGGGGTTAGCAGCCCTGTCTCCCATCCCCCTGGGACATGCCTGGGTGGTGGGGTCCACCTGCCTCCCGGGAATGACCTGCGTAGGTGAGTGACCCCTTTACTCACATCTACACCTTGTGAAAAGAAGAAACACACATTCCTAAATTCTGTTAGAAAGCTTCCTACCTTTGATACAAAATGTGAGGTGCCCAGGAAGAACACAATTATTGGTTGTAATCTGGGCCCGAGAGGAACTCTGGGCACATTTTGCTACATTCCTCAAGGTGAAAAGACAGATCTGTCAGACCCTGCAGTCTCAGCGCCCCCACACCACGCGGGCTCTGCTCCCCGGGGGGCAGTGGACAACCATGTCCAGCATGAGGCTTCCCCAGCACGCGTCCCTGGCTTGTTCTCACCCCAGGGGCTGTGGAATCGGGCAGAACCTATGTGTGTATCCCTTGCTTTTGGCACAAGGTGCTCACAGGTCCTCATTGCTTTGGCTATAAGAGACCCTGCGCTTCCTAGGTTCCCCAATCCTGTTTCCTTCTCAGCCTTCCCTGGGGCGGTTAGGGGCCCAACCTGACCTATTATAGCAAAGCAGTTGCCCTAGAAACATTCTCTGCATTCTTCCCCCAGCTCTGAAAGGCCTGGCCCTCTGGGGCACAGAAGTGGTGGGACTCCAAACAAGCTGCCTGCTCACACTTCTGGGTGCCACTGAGGGGCTGGTCACTTCCAAGCCAGCTTAGGTCTACAGGGACCGCGGACTGCAGGTCTACCCTGCAAAGGAGGATTTTTCAAAGGCTCAAGCTGCTTTGACTGAATGGCCTCAGCCAATACCCCTGTTCTTTTTGAGATGAACCCTGAGGCCTGCCCAGCTAGATCTACTCTTGCCAAATGGTGTGTCTCTGATCTGGCAGTTGGTCATTAAAGCATCATTTAAGGATCGTTGATCACAGGTGTGATCACACGAGTGAAGGGACAGGATAGAGTTAGGGAATGAAATGATAGATAGTGTGGCTTAAATGCTGAAGAAATGCTCCAAGATTCCTCTGGGCTGAGTTCCTATTGCCAAACTCAGGCAAATGTGAAACCTGGTGAAAATTTCCGGAACTGGGCTGCGATAACCATTTTCAGTTCCTGAGACTGTTTAACACTGTTTACCATTAATTGTGGAGCCGCGCTGGCTGAAAGAAATCCCCAGGAACGGGGCCGCAGAGAACAGGCACAGTCAGTCCGGGGCACTGGCCGGGGGAGTGGGTTTGGTCAATATCTCTGTGCGTTCGATACAGCTGATTCTCCTCTTGTGACGAGTGATGCTCCGGTCTGGTCTTTCCCCCAATACACTTAACCTGCTTAACATCAACAAGAGAGGGACTGGGAGATGCAGAATGTTTTTACCTTCAAGATAACATGTTTTGAGTATGTTTATAAAGATGGTGAGAAGTTGGCTTCCTCTTCTGAGCAAGAGAAAAATAGAGCTGAATGATTTAGGAGATGTTTACCTTCCATTTAAGGACAATCTCCCTGGTTCTTATGCTCATAAACATGAGGATGAGTTTAAAAGAAGAAGTTAAGATTTTTTTCTCCTGGCTTTTTTTAAAGAAGAAGTTCACAGTCTGGAGACAATGAGCTTCACAGACATTTGTTGAATGAGTAGGTGTGTTGATAACAGAATTCTGGGTTGAGAAGGGACCTTAGGAAGTGTTGCTTTCATTTTGCAAGAAAGAAATTGTACTTCAGCTGAGTCAGTGGATTGGTGGTGCTTCAAGTTGCCTTGCTACTGCAAATGGATTGTGGGGAGGTGGGACCCTGTTTGGGAGGAAGATGGGGCTGGAGGCAGCTCTCCTTGGCCCTGTGATGGAACAGCACAGCTTCCTAAACAATCTGTGTTTCTACCACAGAAGTCCTTCCAGCGTGCTCTCACTCAGCCATGCTTAGAGCAAAGCACTGGGTATAACAATTGGCAGACTTACAGTGGTCCAGTTTGCTGAACTGAACTAGGAGATTAGGAAATTAAAAATAACTTTAAAAAACCCACTATTCCTCATCACTGTTAAACAATGAGGACTTAAAAAAATAACCCACCAGCCATTGAATAATCTGTAGCTTTGAAATGAACTTACTTGGAGGTTAACATGTAATAGTTTAGAGATGGGCATCTGGTTAGTGGTGACTGCAACAGATGTGCTATTCCTGAACTTCAAAAACTTTTGATTATGCACCTCAAGATAAATATCAGCGTTCACCATGAGAACAGTGTACCCAAAAGAATCATGGTTAAAAGGAGTGAAATACAAATTCATCATTGGCCTAAAGGGGCATCGTAAGAGTGAATTTCTTGCGGGGATCAGCCCAGGGCTTTGTACTTCATAGGAAACCTTGAAGGTTAGCTGACTGTGCCATGCCATTGTGCCTCCTTTTTCTCCTGTCTCTTCCTAAGATGACAGCCTTCTCTCCTGTTCTCTGCAACCCATGCACACATTCACAGCACACTGCTGAACCTATACTCCATAAACCCATAAACTCAGGGTGGAGATATGTGTTCATGGATGTGAAGAAATGATGGCTAATAGCTCAGGGGGACGGGGTAGATATATTGAGTTTTTGGCCTTTCATCTCCTGGAGGTAAAGAGGTCTGCTATGGACTAAACATTTGTGTCCCCTGCCCTTGTCTCATGCCCAGATTCCATATGTTGAAACCCTAATTCCCAATGTGATAGTATTTGGGGGTATAGCCCTTGACAGATAATTGGATTTAGATGAGGTCATGAGGGTGGGGCCCCTATGAATGAGGTTAGTGCCCTTATAAGAAGAAGAATGGACCAGAGCTCTCTCTGCCACATAAGGACAAGCCTATCCCTTCTCCAGGGGATCGTCCTGACCCAGGAATCTAACCAGGGTCTCCTGCATTCAGTCAGATTCTTTACCAACTGAGATATTAGGTAAGCACAGCAAGGAAGCAGCCACCTGCAAACTAGAAGATCTCTCACTGGACACCAAACCTATGACATCTTGACCTTAGGCTTCCCAGCCTCCAGAACTAAGAGAAAGAGATGTGTGTTTTTAAGTCCCCCAGTTTATGTCACTTTGTTATAGAAGCCCAATCTAAGACAGAGTCCTTTCCTAAATTTCTTATCTGCGTCCTGTTTCAATCTCCAGATCAAGGCTAACATGACTGCAGGTGAAGCAACTTGTTTTCTTTCTAAAGCAATCAGTCTTAGGGACAGAGGAGTCTTCTCATTACTCTTCTCGATTTGTCTCTTCTTTCTGGTCAAGCCATCTTCCCCAAGAGAGCACTGCTTTAGAGAAGGACTCCTGGTGATCTTGCAATAGGTATCTGCTAAAAGTGGTAGTCAAGGGAACCAATATATTGGTGTCCACTGGGGGCTACTTTTCAGGGAAAGGAGAGGCAGGGTAGGGGACACATTGTGTTAAGGTCCTAAATCCAAGGTGTGTTACCCACTAGGGGTGCTCTGCAATCTTTCAGAAAGACCAGTGGAGGCAAAGAGCTGACAACACCCCCATCACCTTCTCTCCCTTAGAGCTCAAAGAGCTGTATCTGGACCCATCACTTTCAGGCTTACCCTTCAGCACTTGACGTATAGGTTCTAGTTCTCTGTCCAGACTATTAATTACTTGAGGACAAATTCTACTGCATTACCTGGGCTATTTTCTAGTTGGAGGATGAGTGAGTAAATAAGGAGACTACGTTATGAATGAACAGACCGGCCTTGAGTCAAGAGCCCTGAGCCCTTGGTTCTCAGGGGAGGGGCTCTCCTTCTTATCGGGAGCGACTGCTTCAGTTTTGACAGCTGACCTGAGACAAAGCAGAGTTAGAACCAGGGTTCTCCAAGATCTGTGGGGCAGTCTGTCTCTGTCTGGAGGCAGCAACTCTTGTTGAATGCAGAACTTTACTGTCTGGGTTTTTGTTTGTTTTGCTTTTCAGCAGCTTGGGCTCCTAGCGATGAAGGTGCTACTCAATGCCTTCAGCTCTTCTCTACAACACAAAGAACCCCTAGGGAGAAATCAGAGGAATACAGACTGATTTAAAAAGTAAGTTCTCATATATCATTTAGGCACTTTTTTTTTTTCCAGAGAATCACTGGGAATCAGGGAAAGGGTTTCTTTTCCATATGTTGGCTCAAACTGCTAACTGAGGGCCCCTGCTCTCAGTCCATTTCACTATGACTTGTTTATACACAAGTCAGGCCATTCAGTCTGCTGCAGGTTGAGATAAATGTCCTATCATAGATGGACCCTCAGAGTTCTATTAGGCAGCAGGAAGAAAAGAAAGGTAAGATAATCCCACCAGTTTACATGAAGGGTGCATGGCCATTCAATCAAAACACCCGAGCCCATATGGTGGTTTGTCTTTCATTAATCAAGGGAAGTTGGACAAATGATTCAAACCCCAGTGTCTCTTTCCTCCTCTGTAAATTAAGGATCTACATCAAATTCCCCCAGATAATAAGATCACTATTAACATATTCTTAAAAATGACTTATGCAAAACAGTAGCCCGCTTTTTTGAAAGGATACTGGACTGATATGGTTAGGGACGCAGGTGGTCATCACCCTTCCCATTATGAAAAGGTTCCAGGCCATGGATTGGCAACAAAGACTTATTCTATGGAGGTTAAAGAGAGAATGATATTGAACCAGACAGACCTATACTCTGTAAACCCATACAATCAGGGGATTTCAATGAGAGGACCAAGCCTGTTTATTCTATTATCAGGGTCTAATGTTCAGAACAGCCACCCATGCACGTCCACTTAGACATGCTGAGATTCTGCGGTCTGTGCCGAAGGCCAGGCCACTCTGATGGGGACACGTGAATTCCAGGAAGGCTGGGAAGGGTCTTGTGCTTGCCTAGCCTCTTTGCACCTCGTCTCATCCAATGTCTGAATGTCTTTTTTTTCTTCTCAGAACATGAAAGCAAGCTAAAGAAACTGTGGGGCAATCTGTGTGGAGGGCTGAAGAAATTGGAGGCCACTGGGGAAAGGGTCAGACAAACCCTAATTTTTCTTGGCCTCCTTTTCATCAATACTGTTTTCATGGCATCTGGAAAGGCCCAGAACCACTGCACTCACTATAGAAGCAAGCGGGCCTTTCCTCAGATCCCAGAGACTCAGCCCCCTTTAGGATATGCTGAGCCCACAGCGACCAGCTCCTAGCTGCTACAGGGAGCACCCAAAGCTGGCTGAGGTCTAGTCACTCTGGGAGGCTGCAGTGGTCTTAAAACATCCTAGAATGTTGGCCTGACCAGGGCTGAAAGAAAACTTTTTAAGGAGCAGAAAGTGGGCTCTTTTGTGTCTCGTGGGCAGCTTTGAGCTTTCAGAAATCCCATGCAACATTCAAGCCTTCCTGCCCTTTGGCTTTAAATCAGACTTGGAATGGTTGATGGATACTTTCTAATCCTCTGATTTGCCCTCACCTGCAGAGATGTGAGGCCCATAAGCCTGTCACCACCACTTGACCTTATTCCTATTGGCTTCCACACACTGAGAGGACCAAAGGAATGGGTTTTAGACACACCCAAGCTGCAGGGAACTAGGCTTTGAGCCAAGCTGTGCACATAAACACACATGAGCACCCCTTGAGCCCCGCTCTGGAAACTCTGGGAAGCCTTCAAGGAGGGAGAGGGTTTAGCCACAAGGGGACGCCATTCTCTGAATCATATTAACGATTGAAGAGAAACTGGCTGCAGTTTGAAGGACTCTTCTTTCAACGAGGCTTGGTGAATGCGAGCAGAGTGGCATTGCTGGAAATTGTCTTGCTTTCTTACCAGAAGGCAGCCAACATCTCACATGAAGCAATGATGTCACCCAACTGTAAGCATGGGCAACCCAACTTACCTATCTTTACGTATCCTATGGGGCCTTTAAAACCCAACTCAAAGGCCAGTCTTTTTGAAGCTTCCTTTTCTCTTTCTAATTGGAAGCATGACTTCTTGTTCAGGATGCCCCTAGCACTCTGCAGTCTCTCAGGGCTCTGCTTGTCACTGTACTATGATTATTTATGTACATTTCTTGCCTCTCATATTTAATTCCTTGTGGTTTGTTTTCTCTTTAGTGCCCTACCATTCTAGCCCTGCTGTTGGCAGAGTAGGTGTTTGATACATATTTGAGAGCAGGCTGACAGACCAAATCTGAAGTGGGAATACTGTCTGGCAGGAAAGCCTCAGCGAGGTGAAATAAGTTCATCATCCCACCTTGTCCTTGCAAGGAGCATAGCGCATGGCAGACCTCATGGTCCAAGATCAAGACATCTCTACCACGGCTGTACCACACTTCAAATGCAGGGTCAGAGACATTCCTGCATCCTTTGCCACATCCCATTGAAATACACTTTCCACCTCTAATTTCAAAGTGACTTCAAAGTACCTCAGGCAAACATAGAAGTCGTCCTTGCCTCAAAACAGGCCACCAGAAAGCAGCTAGAGATTCAGAAGTGGAGCCCAGGTTGGAGATTTCCCCAGAGGTTCAAGAGCAAGACACAGCTGTAAGCAGGACTAAAAGCAACTCTATCTAGAATGATCACATCCCGGGACGGTGCCCTCTCCCTCCTCCAGGACAGAGAAGCGTCCAGACTAGTAACAGCGAAAGAGAACGCAGAGCAGCCTCAGGCCAGTGCACATACTGACCCAATAACAACAATCCAATAACAGCGGCCAAGGCCAAAGACCAACCCGCTGTGCAGAGAACACCTTCCACAGTGGGGTGAAGCGCAACTCCCTTCTCCCCACCCTGACGCTCACTCTGTCATGCTGGGAATTCCCTCTCAGCTGAGGGCGCTTGGCCTGTGGGCCAGGGGTGGGGCGTCACATGGACCACACTGGCTGGACTGGCTCAGAAGTCGTGTCACACCCTCTCCCAGGATCACTTTCAGAGCCTGGTGCGTTTGGATTCTTTCTCTGTAAGAAACAGATTAAACCTGGTGCTCAGGACCATGAACGCGCCTACCTAAAACGCCTCTGCCCCAGCCGCAGCAAGGACTTTCTTCTGCTCACCCTGGAATCTCCTAGCTACCTGCATCCTGGTGGTGATTTGGAGGTGCAATGGGTCTGGTCATCCAGGAAAGGTGACACCAAGTGTGGAAATGCCCAGAACCTACATGGAGAGAGAAGTCAGCCCGGGATCCAGAGTTTGGAAGGGTCTCCAGCAAACAAGGTCTCCCCTATGGGAAAGTGGGTGGTGTGAGATGAGTGGAAAGACAGAACAAAGACAGGTGGGTGTGCAAGGCTCTGTAGTTAAATTTCTTTCAGCACTGGGTGAGCCGGAAGGTGGTGGTGCAAGGAAGGGTCCCATAGAAACTCACCTACAAGTGGGCTCCTCTGAACCTACATTAGTTATGTCCCCAAGGGAACAGGGAATAATTAGAATTGTGCTTTCTAGTACCTAAAAAACAAAGCAAAACACTTCTTAGACAATTATTTCAAAAGGAATTTTGGAATCTTGGGAAGCTCAGTGAGGTGGCAACTTCCTCAGAACCTAAAGCCAACTTTGGAAGTCTATTGTCACTGTGCCAGGAGTGTGTTTTGTGTGTGGGTGTGTGGACATATCATATATTTCCACTCACCTACTTAAGGTATATAGATAGATTGATAGACAGATATATATTTATCATTGGACTTTTTTCCCCTTCAAGTCAACACCAGTGTGTTCCATCTTTAGTACACATTTTATCTGCATTTCGATTTATACACAGACCATTATACCATAAAAGGAGACAAATAGCTGAGAACAGGCAAGATATAATCTCGCAAGAGCTGTTGAAATGCCAGTTCAGCATTGTTAAGGAGAAAGGCAAACCTCCCCAAACACAAGTGAAAATGTCTGTTCTTAATACACACAAGTAATTCCTTATGATCATCAGAAGGAAAAAAAAAAAAAGGAGGAAAACAGGACACACCATGAAATTGAATCATAAGCATTTTTCTGTTTTTGTAGTCATTGTATGTTTCAAGGGAAAACACGGCATTTGTAGAAATTATTCTCCCCTGCTTCAATTACAACTTTTCCCTAGCTTCCTGGAGCTGGGGAATTAAAAAAAAAAAAAACAAAAAAAAAACATGTACAGAGTATCACACAAGTATCATTTTAAAGGCTCTTTAACTTACAGACCTTTCTTTATCCCATTGAAAACATATTCAATGAAGTTGAGAAATGTCTTCCATATTTTGGCAAAAGATACAGAAAAACACGGAGTTTCTAGGACTCATAACCTGAATTGCTTAGTTAAAAGAAAATCATTCTGTTCAAATTACAGAAAAGGGGAGTCAGTTGCAGATAATCCACCTTGAAATTTCTATTCAAGTTCCCTTCACCCTGTACTGTAACTGGTCAGGATTCTTCTGTAATTGGGTCTTTATGGCATCGCTGGCTTGTCGACTACAAACATTCCCAGGGTGCCATCCCTCTTAACACATGGTATGGAAGAGGATTTCACAAGGCTGGAGGAGATGTCAGGGCTGGGCACAGGGTGGTTCACCACCAAACAGCACAACGCAAAGAAATCAACCTAGAGAAAACGGCGAAGTCAAAATGTCGAAAGCAGCCAAGACAGATGAGAACGCTAGGGAGTTCGTGGGCACTGTATTCCATGCCAAGATAGTGAAATTACAAACAGGAAGCTGGGACATAAATCAAAATTGAAAGCTTCGAAAAGTCAAAGCCAAACCGATGTTTCCTTTTTCCCCCTATGCACAAACCTTTTGTCCTACACCCAATGGCATTAAGATCCATCATTTTATCTGGAAGATTCAAGTCTGCAGGGACACTTTCCTTCCATTTGATCACATGAGTCCACAGAAATAAAGCACCTTTGGAACCAAGAGTTGTTCAAGAATCCTAATGTCTTATTCAATGTGTTGAAAAAGTACAGTTAAAATAATTAGAAGAATTTATCAAATGACAAACGATAATATTGATTCTGGGTGAATCAGCAAAAGGGCTCCCAGGACAATTCACAACTAATAGGACACACCACAATAAAAGGCTATGACATTTCATGAAGAGTCTGTGTTATAGCTTTGAACTTTATTGCAAAGCAAAAAATATATATTTATATATATATATATATTTTTATCTACATTTCACCTCTGACATTGTACACAACACGAAAGCACAGGAAACCAAAAAAATCATAATGAGGTAGATACATAACACTTACAGATGAAGGAGACTAAAGAGTTTAAATTTGGCTTAATACTGTGGTCACCAATGTATGCATTTGCAACACAGCAGCAAGCGTGGATTCACAGGGCAAGAAGCCCAGTGATCTCAAACCCCAAAATAAGCCCCATTAAAAAATACCTGCTTCAAAATGAAAAAAAAAAAAAAAGATTTTTAAGTCAGGGAATCATATGTGTTCAATTACAAGCCCTGGTATAATAAAGTTTGTAGTTTTGCTTTTGTGCCCAGGAAAAAAATATATAATTATATAATATATCTCTATATATAATTTTCACCTATGTAATTAGGAGTAACCTGTCCCACAGGGTTCTTCTCTGGATCCCTGCAAGTGGGGGTGGGGCAGCCTCGGGGGTTCAGCGCCTGGGGGTTGACAGTAAGGGTGTCTATGGGCACCCTCGCCTCCGCAGCCACTGCACCGGGGACCGCTGGCCTCGGAGGGCCCTTGACACATGCCTGGAAATAGCTGGCAGTCAATTCAGCTGGGACGTTTCCAGCATGACTTTACCTTCCGAGGATCCCCTGCTCTCCTGGTGGGTGAGGTCAACAGCACCTACTGATTTGAGTTGCTGGGATCGTCCCTTTCCCTTTATCACTTTCCTTTACAGCCTTTCCAAAAGAGAGCTTAAAAGGCCACCGAGAAGGTCATCTTCAGCCTTGGTTTTTACTATAATGCATTTTGCACTGTAAAATGCACTGTCAGGCAGTGGTAGCTGATGAAAAAACCAACTAGTCCTCATCTGATGTCTTGGACGGGAAAAGGATGGAGTGCGGAAGAGGGACCAGGAGAGGACACCTGGCTGGTGGGGGCAAACGGTGGGAGGACAGAGCCATGAGATGACCAACCAAGGAAGGGTTGGCTCAGCCAAGTGTAGGCAGAGATCTCAGGGGCTCCAACCAGAAAGCGCAGGAGTAACTCGGTCTCGCGGCTACTGACTCTTAAGGCCCTGGAGACCCTAGGGGAAGCGCGGAGGAAGCGGGGCTCAGAGACAGTGAAGGGGCAGCAAGCGAGCTTGAATCAAGCTTCCGCGGACTATTCCGTAGGTGTTCTGTCTCTGCTTGTGATCCTGCTTTGGATGGGATTTGTGTTGCTGGGAATAGCTGGGAACGGGTCAGCTCAGGCAAGAGGGAAGACAGAGGGGCCCAAGAGGAAGCCTGGTGAGTCTGGGAGACTCAGGACGGGGGGAGGGAACAAGGGGAGAAGGCTGGCACCTGAACGATGGCACATCACAGAAGCTTAAAGTCAGCCCATGCTGGGCGGGACCAAGCCCTGCTCTCCAGGATGGGACTGTTGCTGCCCTGCCCCATCTGTTGGGGGACCATCTTTCTCCTCTGCTGGACTGCAGATCGCCTAAGAGAGCATCTTTCCCCTCTGGCGCCCCAGTGCCTAGCACAGTGCCTGGCACGTGAAGAGCATCACCCAGGCTGGATTGCATTTTTAGAAAATGCAAGGAGAGAATAGTTTGGGGAAGAAGAGAAGGGGCCACAGTGTTCTAAGAACTTTAAAGACCCTATATTTTCTCCCCCAAGACCATAACCAGGAACCTCCTCCTGTCTTCTGAGGTACGTCTCAAGGCAAGAGTCATGTTTGAATTTTGAACATAAAACATCGTCCCAAGAAGGAATAACACAGCGGCAGAACCCAGTGCGAGAGGAACTAAAAACAATTCATCTGAGGATGTACGGAAACCGAGTCACAGCAAAGTGAGCAGCCATCTCCCGCCTGGAGCTGGGCTGTGGGGAGGGGAGGAGGTCGATGTATCTTAATTTTGCATCATTTCAGGGTGAGCTTATGACCATCACTCTCAAGCGATTCCCAGTCTTGCCCCGCTAGGCGTTCCTGGGAAGTGGTGATCGAGGGCTCCCTAATCCAGGGACTAGATGTCAGGGACCTCAGAGATGGGAAGCAGAATAAATCAGCCTGCTGAGCAACAGACAGCGTTCTTACAGGAGGGGGCTGTCTGACTCCAGGCACTCAATAAGGAGTACTTTCACTGGAGGGGAGGCCTTGAGAAAAGTCTGATACCGTTTTGTCTATGACTGTGTGGGCAAGCAATAACCAGGTGGCGTCTGAGTCCCCTTCAAACCCTGAGATTCCATTGTTCCTTTGTGCTCTGAAGAAGTCCCCGCTCTGCCCAAGGACTGGGGGTGTTTTCTCAGTAGGTAACTGCTCTGACTACAGCAGGATTACGGCTGTGCGTGTGTGGTGTGTGTGTGTGCGCACGCGTGCGCCCAGGAGGCATCAAGCTGACAGAACTGTAAACACACATGAAATTAGGAGGCTGGCCTGCGCTTGTGCGGAAACAGGACATGGGGCGCTTCTCTCCCCTCCCCAACTTTCCCTACTCTGCCCTTTCCTGCCCATCCCTGTGCCTAAGTGCTCTTCCTCTCACTTATCTTGTTTTCCTCCCTTAATCAGTTTACATCACAGTGAAAACCACTTTTTTCAGCCTAGTATTTCCACGCTGGTCATTTCATCCCTCAGCTTAGGAACTTACAGTGGCTCCCAACGCTCATCATCCCAAAAGCCAATGGATCGGTCCAGCTGTCAAGACGTTCGTGAGTGCGTCTGCCTGTCTCGCTATTTTCGTACCTTTCCGGTTGGGACCCATGACGGAGGTCACCAGGCTCACTTCCATGTTTTAGAGATGAGGAAACCGAGGCTCAAGAAGACAAGTGACTGGCCCAGGAAGCAGGGACAGGGAGACGATGTATGTTCCCTGGCGGCCCACACCTACACACGCCGCTTCTCTCCCAAGGCCAGGCTCGCACGGGGACTCGCCTGTCGAGAATCCTCCTTCTCTCTGCCCTGTCACAGCCAGCATCTTCAACAACCTGCTCAGAATTTACCCAGTGAAGGTTAAGTTTCTGATTCTGTCCTAATTCCTACTGATCAATTCTCCTACGGGACCCTTAGAGAAATAATCCACTTGTCTGGAGATCACCTCTCCTTTCAAGATCAATCACACAAAAACCACACTACAGAGCCCCACGAAAGGAGACACAGAAGTTCTCAGGACACCAAAACAGACACCAGCTCTCCAAGAACTCACATAGGAAACAGGCATCCTTTCCCATGGGGAGACCCCGTTTCATAAACTGTCATTAAACTCTTAGTCCTCTAAAACTCACTCTTCTCCTAGCCTCTACGGCCATCTACAAGGCAACAAAAATGCCAAGCCAGCCTTGGTCCCAAGCTGTCCCTGCCAGGCACTCTTGGCTAGCTGGCCTCTGTGAACCACTGGGAGAGGGCACAAAGAGAAACCTGGAAGACCAAAGATCCAGGTCTGACTCCCAGCTGGACCCCTGACTGACCACAGGACCCTTGAGCTCCCCACGCCTCAGTTTCCTCATCCGTAAAATGAAATGGGGTTTCTCATCTTGCCAGATTACTGTAAAGGTTTAGATGAGATCACTGTTCGCAGGCACCAGGACACGGCCTTCCATATCGTTGGCCTCAGTTAGGGTGGGCTGCGTCTGACGCCTCCAGCTCTCCCAGAAGGTTGATATCACCTGCCCGCAGGTTACACTGATGGGACTTACTCTGACATCCTGAGACTCCGGGCACCCTAAATACTCTTTTCCTGTAAAGCAACTGTCCCCTTCCCCCTCAAGGGGACACATAGCATCTCAGATGAGGCTCTTCCTCCACTACAGAGAGGGCTCCAGGCTGCACCTGACTTCTCTGGCCATAGCATCCAGAACACTGCATCTCTGGGGCCGGCACGGTCTCAGATACCAATCAGTGGCCACCATCCACCTGATGGAAGGTCAGCTCCTGCTCCACAGTGGGACTCATCCCCTGAGGGGGAAGACTCTCCTGGGCAAAGGTTCTGTTTGTGCTTCGACTGAATCGTTACCTCTGAACAGGTACAATCACTGGGTATAGATCTGCAGGGGAAACTCAGTGATGCCACGGCCCCGGGAGGTGGGCCTGTCCCTTTCCAGAGAGGCCGGTTGTCACAGCCCCAAAAGAGGTGCTGGACACTCTGACCAGGCCATGGTGGAGGAACCAAGGGTGGAGAACACTTCCTCTTGGCCCTGGTTCATTTGCCCTCGACTCTGAGCATCATGGAAGACCTGGAGCCTCTGGGTCCTCTAGGCTGGCCCAGGGACTGAGCTCAGATGAGCTGACGGGAGAGGAGTCGGGTCACAGGGTTCACAGGGTCCCACCAGCCCCTCAGTCAATTTTTAAGCAGCGCCAGGGGTTGAGAAATCTCCTGGTGTCCTGGCATCCTGGCATTGATTCCCTAGATGTTTTCTGAGCTGCAGAGACGAGCTGGCTTCTAGGAAAGCCTCATAGATCTGTGTCAGATAGGTCTAAAGGTCTCCAGAATGGTACTTCCAAGGGTAAAAGAACTCCTCTTCAGGAGGAAAAGAGAAATAATGAGTGATAAATTCCAGGGATGGGTCTTAGCAGGATTGACCTATGGAACAGGACAGGATGCAAATGAACAGCACTTGAGTAAGATCCCCTGAGTCGCTAAGAGTCTGTGTAGGATGGGGAGGCAGGGAATGAGGCCAACAGAGAAAATGCATTCTTGTCCGAGAACCGACCTTTCTCATTCCAGAGGAATTCCATTCAAGCTCCCACCAGCCGTGGGGTGGAAGCAGGTTGTGCTGGAGCAGTTAGGCAGTGTCTGAATTTATCTTTTAAAAAGTGTCTCGGATGGCTCGGCCACCTTGTGCAAGATTTGTAAACTGTGCAAAACTCAGACTTGTGCAGACAGCCGGAGAAGTTGAGAAGCTGCCTTCTGCGCGCAGGGTTGCCCCTGCCGACATTGTGCTTTGTCTAACCTCAGGATCGCTCTCCTGCCCAGCAACTCCTCTGTTACACCTTGTGAAGAAGGGCTCGGCCAAGGTGGCTCCAGGGTGGTTTGTAAGTGAAACCTGGAACCGCTCATCTCCAGCGCTAAGGTTGTGTTGCAAATACCTCCAAGTGACATGCAACCAAGGGCTGACCTCTTCAGGGCTTCAGGGTTCGAGTTCTTGGAGAAATCCTTTCTGTCTAACTTTCAGATTGAAAGCAGAGGCAGTAACCCCACTCAGTGGCTGCCAAGGGAGGAGAGGGAGAGCAGGAAGCAGTGCAAAGGCAGGGAACTGGGCTTTGGCACTGGGTGGAGTGCGTCAAGTCGGTGGGAAGGATGAGGTTGGCATAAAGCTGGGTAGGAAATACAAGTCCACCCTCTGGGGATAGGTTACTCCATATAGAGGCCCACAAATAAGGAAAGAAAAATCCCCGGATCAAATCCTTCCCAGAGTAGCCGGCTCCCTGCCAGGGTCTTTATTCAGGACCAAGGTGTAGGTGCTAATTTAGCTGCAGGTCCACAAACATCCCCACCCCGCCCCCCACCCCAACCCCCGAGGTCACATGCTCATTGTTCCACTTAAGCCAAATTTTTTTCTTGCCTTAAGTCAACACATCCCCCAAACATCCTATAAAAGTTAGACTTTATCAAGAAAATAATTATTTTGAATAGATAAGAGGATGGAAAGCTTTTTTGTAAACATATAACCGAAATGTAAAAATACACATCAGTTCACTTACAGAACCAAAGAGGGTTACATTGAACCATTGAAAAGGAAAGAAAAGGAAAGTTTTCTTGGGAGCTCTTAAATTTAGGAAAAGAATCACTGTAGCATGCTCACCTTGAACCAGAGGTTGGATATTGTGGTTCTGGTACAAAGAAAAATCTGTGCGGGAGATGGAGTGCGGAGGCGAAGGCGGGAGGGTTTGCATAGTTGTGAAAACAGTGGCTTCTCATCAAGGTGAACAAGTGCGTCGTCTGATAAAATAGCATCTGATTATTTTTTTTTCTGTTCATGTCTGTTTACGGCATTTTTCTCTGTTCATCAAACATTTCATCCATGGAAGCATATATACAGTACACACACACGCATGCAAACACTAAACTCTGGAATTACACAGTCGTACTTATAAGGACCCCACACCACTTGTTCCGGGCAAAGTTTCTGTATTTACTCATCCGCTTGTGCTACAGTCTAACCCTATTTCTTGTCAAAACTCATCGTTTGGGTTATTTCTCTCTTTAGCGAGGGAAGGGACAGGTGAGAATGGGGGCATCAAGGAAAGCACCAGAAATGGTTCTAGTCTCTTATTGATCTTCTGTGGAAAAGCCTCATGTTTTGCTCAGGGGTTCACTACTTCCTAAGAGATGGGGGGAAACAACCGCCTCTTTCGTTGAGCTTTTTTTGAGGTAAACATGATTTGTTAACATCTTAGGCAGCAGACGTTTACAGTGCTATCAAGAAACCTTAGAATAAGAGGAAACAATACCAAAGGATAACATCAATGCTCCAAACATTTAGAAAGCACATCTACGTTTTCATTGATTTCCCTGTCCTCACATTCAACCAAACTCCTTCTAATAACAGAACAGGACAGCAATAAGACTTATTTCCTATATCATACTTGGCATTTCTTATCCCATCCCACCATAAACCTCTCCTGCTCACAAATTAACAGTTGTGAACCAACTGAAATGAAAAGAAAGATGAACATACTTAATGCTTTTTCATTCTTTCTATCTGCCTCAAACATATATATATATGTGTGTATATATATATATGATAGTTTACATTAATATAGGAAATAGTGAAGGTTTTTTAGTTACATTTTATACAGAATCACTGCATCTTATCTTTATTTTCTATTCTCTTCCTTTTTTTTTTTTTTTGGATAAACAATTGGCTGTAACAATCTATAGTAAGGCTTCACAGAAAGAATTCTGCATGTTTTGTTTTTCTCTAAGAACCAAAGTTTATAAAATGAGGTTTGATTCTAGCACCTTATACAGTATTAGTGATGTTGTTCCCTTGGGAGAAATTAGCACTACCCAACCCTTTAGGCGAGGTCTATCAGTTACACGATTTTCAAAGGTATTGCCGAAGGGAGGACACACAATTGGGTGGAGATGGAAGGGCAGGGGGGAGAAAGCAGAACTTCAAGATAGCAGCATGCAAACTACATCTTAAAGCATGCCAAGCTGCTGTCTCCAAATTAACCATGGTTTCATGTCTGAGGGCCACTGATGAATCCTCTGAAGGCACCTGCCCCATGAGGTAAGGAAATATGATGTCTATTTGAGATGGGGAGACTGAGTCTGGGAGCCATACCCAGAAAACAGTCTGGGTTAAGTCACAGAGTCAGAGACCCCCAACCTCTAGCCTTTTATTCCCAGTCCCCCATCCCCTTGGATGGGTGGGTCGAGATTTTGGAAAAGCAGCCTTTTGGCCACTGATGAGGAAGCAAAACCAACAAAGAAATTTTGAAAATATCAGCACCAAAGGAAGTTCAAAAAAGAAGCTGCTCTTGGCTCCCTTCGCAAACATTCCATGTTTATGGAGACAGCGACTTTTACAAGAAAGGAGAAGAAAACTCATTACCGGAAGTAACCTAGCTCATTTGTTGGCGTCCTTCCCAGAAGTCAAAACTCTCCCCCAGAGATGTGAGTTCCCGTTGAGTAGTGTCTATTTTTTCAGAGGAGTAATCAACTCCCACTAAAGCTGCATCAGAACCTCAATTATATAATTATATAACTATAGTGATATCTCTATATCTGTTTATATATGTATACGTTAAGTCTTTTACTGCACTGGCACATAATACCAAGGCAAAGCCCTGACACTGCTGTTTGCTGCAAGTGGCTGCCTTGTCTGGAGAAACACGAGAGAAGCACCACAAGAAAGGCACCACGAGGTCTCGAGAAGTAAAATTGTTTGTTGTCACTGCCCTGACCTCGCCGTGGTGGGGCAACAGAAAAAGTCTTTCCTCTTTAGCAAGAGCCCTGGACCCAATGACCCAAACATGAGCCCAACCTACGCGCATCTACCCATTTCAACTCACCAGGGAGAGGGAAGAAAGAGCCTGATGAGGTTCCTTTTACGGAAACGTCTTTTTGGCTCATAGAAAAGGAAAACCTTTCCATTTTTAAAAAGAAAAGTGAGGAGGTGGAGCGGGGGGGGGGGGGACTGAGACAGAAAACCGAGCCCTCCGAACAAAAGTGAGAATCGGAACAAAAATCTTAAGCTAAGGAAAGTCTTTTATGGACATCTGTCTTTCTAATATGTTTCCTTGGTGGCAATGCATTAGCACACATACACACAAAAGAGAGATGAAATGAAGGAATTACATCCATAGGCACTGTTAGCCACAGATAGCACCGGCTCTAGATTAAATGAGGACAGAGAGATGTCCACACCTGTCCACAGAGCTGAGAACCATGAGTGTTGGCTTAGAATCTACATTAGAATTACTCCATCTTTATTGTCTGGCCAAGAAAACTGGAAGTTGTTGGCCATTCAGAGCACCAAGAATGATGTGTGCCACTGACGAACCAGAAAAGGAGCGGGGACAGATTGCAGAGTGCATGGGGAAGGACATCTTCATTTTTACTAGTCACTTGCCGGCCTTGAAATAGCCCTCCCTGTGTTTCTCGCTCCAAGCGGGGGACCACACTCCCCATGGGGATGGGGAGCCTGTACTTGCTGCAGAAGTTCTGGACCTGAGCTGGGGGTGCGGGGGCAGAGCCATCCTCACCAGCCACATTCCTTCTGTCACGCCTGGTCGGGGCTGGAAGAAGGGATGCCAACTGGTCATGTTGGTGTGAACTGCAAGGCTTCTGGGACTTGCTGTTTAAGCCCATGGTGACAGGATGGGGGATCCTGAGACTAAGATCAAAAGGCTTACTTGCAGGGACCCTTCTTCCCAAACCCTGGTCAATGCAACAACTCGGGAGACTGCTCAGAGGGAGTCTGACACTGCACCCTCTATTGCTCTTCCTTCTGGTTCCTTGAATTGTTCTCTTTTTCCCCTTAAGTTGTTCAAATTCTAATGTTTATCTATACGAAAAATGATACCCCCATTTCAGTGTGAGGAAAAATGAATTATTCCTACCGCTTTTCAGCAATCTGTTCATCCACACCTACTTTGGGGTTATGGCCAACAGGGGCAAAAAAAAGACGTTTGCCAGAAGAGACCTCTGTTTGCAGACAGCCCCACTCTAGCATCTTCATGGGACAGAAAGAAGCCACCTGGACACACCACCCTCCCCTGCCCCCAAGTCTCCATTCACGGTATTTTCAACCTACATGCCTCCTGAAGTGACAGACCTGAGTGTTCAGGAGACTGACTGCCCACAGTTTTAGGAGAATGGTCTCTGCCCATTTGCTCCTTTCAGGGGTTCCCTAAACTTCCTTCTTGATGGGAGACTCACTGCTGCCCTCGGAGCCCATTGCCTCTCCACAGACTCAAAGTCACTGGTGTCCCGACCACAGTCCCCGCAGTCCCAGCGGGTGGAGTTGGGATGGGAGAGTGCAGTGCAGTTCTGAGCTGCCGGGACCTGGAGGGCCAGGCCCCAGCCTTCCCAGCTCCTCCTGCCGCTGCCAATCAGAAGAGATGACAGAGAGAAGGAAACCCACATCTGTCACTACTCCTGCTCCCTATATGAGAGTAAGAGCCAGCACAATCCATGGCAGCCAGAAGCGCTGTTCTGTAGCTCTGGAGAAGGGAAATCTTGATGGACTTGGCTCAGAGATCTCCCCTTACTGTTAGAGTCACGTGTTCCCTCGGCTGGAGGGGCTCAGCATTTGCTCTGTGTCTCTATGTACTGAGTGCTAAGTCATCGGTCGTGTCTGACTCTTTGAGACCCCATGACTGTAGCCCACTAGGCTCCTCTGTCCATGGGATCCAGACAAGAACACTGGAGTGGGTTGCCATGCCCTTCTCCAGGGGATCTTCCCGACCCAAGAATCAAGCTTGCATCTCTTTCGTCTCCTGCATTGGCAGGCAGGTTCTTTACCACTAGTGCCACCTGGAAAGCCATCTATGGTATCGGGTTGGCCAAAAGAGTTCATTCAAGTTTTTCCCATGTTATCAAAATCTAAATGAACTTTTTTGGCCAACCCAATACTTATCATCCTGCCTTCCACTGGAGCGCTTTGACTTTGCAGCTGAGTCATCATGGCCAGAGTGTGTTACAGTTGAAAAGAACATTTTGGAAACAAATAATTGGTCCAAGATCACACTGAAGTTCAATGGGAAGTCTTTATCCTTAGGATGGGTGAATGCCATTCTCAGCCTTTACACCTCCCACGATTCAGTCAATGTTTTCCCTCCCTTGGTTCATCTCCCGTGGGCAAGTTAGCCCTCTGTCCACCTCTGGCTAAACCACTTCCCCACAGATCTACTCTGGAGAGATGGAGCTAGAAACGGGCTCACTTATATTCCTTTAGGTTGAGAATTTGGTCAACAGCAAGGTGGCTGTAAGTCACCTTAGGAGGTTCAGCTGATAGGCTTAATCCACTGTCCAGAGTTCACTGTTATTTTTGACATCAGCAAACTCAAGAATAAAAGAAAGTCTGGTCTGAAGTTTGGAAGCTATATTCACTCACACATCTACTTCAGGGAACATAGGGAACTGAGGATAAAGATGAGACATACAGGTGAAGGCTGACTAAAACTCCTGCAGCCAACTCCCACCTGAAACTGCCAGGCTCTAGAACCTTCCTTTTACAAATGTGTGCCTGATCATTTGTCCAGTGGGGAGGCAATAGTTGGAATCTCCAAATGAATGGTGTTGATGACTCTGCTTCCTGTCGATCCTCCAAGATACCTCCCAATCAGCTTCTTAGACACCGCTCACACTCAAGAGTAACCAAGAGAATATTTTGTTAGCCCTTTAGGGGAAATTATAAATTTTATGCCCTCTAAGCTTTGATTTACCTGAGAATTTAAAATAGTTCTGCTCTTAAAGAGCCAGTTAGGAAGTTATCAGTTTCACTGGGGTTAAAATGGGAAGAATGACTGATAGAAAAGTATCCAAGAGAAACTGAACAAATGTTAAGAGAACATCCTAGAAATTAACCATTATCTGGGGAAGAGAGACTGGATTCCAGCCTTCTGACCCTGCAGGCAGATGCACCGGGAGAGCCAGTGACTGAGTGAGCTTGGGAGTGCCCCCCACATTCCCGCAGGGTAAGGTCAGTGAGGCCAGAGCTAGGACTGTGTGGCCTTTCCTGGGCAGACAATGGAGTTAGGAATGCCGAGAAGCTCTACCAGCTGCCAAACCACAGCGACTACTTGCAGACGCCGAGAAATGGCAGAAACTTGATGGGAGCCTATTTTTCCTTTTTCCTCTTTTTTCCTTCTGTCTTTCCTTTCTTCCCTCCTTCCTGCCTTTTCTCCCTCTCTCCCTTCCGTTCCTTTTCTGCTCATATATTTTCTTCGATTGTGCACGTTTTTTGTTTTTTAAAAAAGCCACCCGAGTCCATCCATGGCTGTATTCCCATCTGCCAGGTCCCACCTCTGCATTTCCCTCCCTATACCCCAAGGAGCCGCTTTTCTGTGACACCAGTATTCTTGCTGACATGTCTGGTCACAAGAGTCCATTCAGGGAGGAGATAACAGAGCTATTATAAGCTGGAGACTGGTGCTGGGGAGACAGGGACCTGAAAATGGGGGAGGAAGGGCCCTGTGCGCTCCCGAGGTGGCACTCTGCAGCAGCTGGCCGTGCGCCACACCACCCAGGATCGGGAGACACGCACGTGTGACAGGTCAGGGAGGGGACCCCAAAAGCTGCTCTTCTGGAGTGAACTTGCAAAGTTTTCCAGGGGTCTTGTCCAGACCCCGTGGTTCTCTCCCACCTGACATGGGTCAGAGAGGCAGCTCCTGTCTGGATCCCAAACATTCTCAGTTCACAGCTCCATCCCTCGCTTCCTGCGCAATTCCGGTCAGAGCAGAAACCTAAGAACAGGAAGCAGGGCAAGAGAGGTTTGTGACGCAAAGCACAAGTGGAGTATCTCCTCCCTCCAAGTAACCCCCTCAAAGTTCTTCTCCCCTCTGTGGAAGGACCCCTCCGGCACAACCAGACGGCCTGACACTTTGGGTCACATGCATCCTGTCCCCCGAGAGGGAGGGAATTCAAGTGGACCTTTCTACACCATGCACACAGGATTCTTCCCAGCTCTGTTCCCAGACTTGTGACCATCACTGTGTTGGGGAGGGATGTGGCCCTGCTCTGAAGTCAGTTCTGCCTCCTAAAGGCGATTGCCCTGAAATGTCTCTGTCTGTTAGAGTCACCAGGAAGGGAGTCACATTCCCCGAGTCCCTGTGGGCCTCACGAGGTAGCCTCATGCCATTTGCAGATACTCATACTGCCCGGCCAAACCCAGGGGTCTGAGTTTCCGTGGCCAGAGCCCCTGGCACCAAAGGACATCTAATGCTGACTGGACTCCTAGCAGTAACTTCCCATCTTCCCTGTCCCCCTGTGTGTCCCTCTCCTTCCTGCTCTGATGGCCACCATGCTAACAGGCAGAGTTTCTAGGCATGATCTACTTTCCATAAAGTGGGGAGCTACTCAGTCAGCTGTGGCCTGAGTCTCTGGTTGCCCTGCGGACCTGCTTCCCGTCCCGGGGGGAAGAGATGCAGGAACACTACAGCTTGGGGGAGCCCGGTGTGGCCCCAGCCAGGGAGAAACAAAAGTCCATCTAGGCGAGGTCTATTTCAAGTCCAGCAAGAGACCTAACATCAAAATACTTCATTTCAGCAACTTTTTAAGCCCTTTAAGAAAAAGATACACACAGATACACACGTGTTTGTGCACACGTGTGTGTGCATGTATATACATAGACATACACGTCTGTATATACACACGTGTGTACATACACATGCCAAGACTGGCATGTTCACGTGTCTCAATGTGTTTGAGAAGCTGATGATGCAGTTAGGTAATCATGGACTTCAATCAGACTCCTCATTTCTGAACAATCCACCATAATCTCAAAATCTCAGATCACCTCCTAGCTTATGTGTCTCCTCCCTCTCTCTCTCAAGCATTTCATAATCACTATAATTCCAAACAAGTAAAAATGAAGTCCTCAGTAACTAGGAAGTCAGCCTCCCCTGTGAGGGTGGAGGGAACCCCCCAAGCTATGAGCCATCATGTGCACAAAACTTCCTGCTATTTTGATGAGAAGATGGCCTAGACAGCCTAGGGGACAAGAAAACTTGTATTTTTCCTTGAGAGCTCAAGTTGGCCTCCAATGTTATCAGCCCCTTTCTCCCCCACTCCCACCTCATTTCTCAAGTCTCCACTGGGACCCAGGGCCATGCCTTTTAAAGACATATGTATTTAAGTGAAGGAGGAAAGAGAGCCTGTCCTTAACCCCAGGCAGGCTGGACCAGAGGAGAGGCTGGGCCAAAGCTTGGAGTCCTGAAGGGTTGGTGGAAGCATGCAGCAATGGGGTGTCCAGGCAAGGTGGGGGGAGAGCCCTGAAGGGACTGAGTTTCTGACCAGCAGCACCACCCAGAATCTGTGTGTGCTTAAGGACGGGCTTCAGGGAAGGAAGGCCTCTGGACTCAATGTCAGGGTCGGGAGCTGTCTCCAGCACAGGCTAGAGAGGGGCACAGCAGTGGCCAAGGGTGATCTGAGGCTCAGCAGTCTCACAGCTGCAACCTCTCATCCTCAGGGCCTGGGTTGGAAGGACAGGACCCTGACACCCTCTCTCCCCGGTACCACCTTGGGAACTCACATAGGGCCTCCCCCTCCTGCGTCCAAGTGGAGGGGACCACTGTGGACTGCTGAGTGCCATGACTTTTCTCAGCAACAAAAGAGCCACTTTTCAAACCATATAACTTTCCCTTTATCTTTGTCCTCTTCCCTCTGAAAGGCAGAGAAAAGACCTCTCTTCTTTCCCGAAAGACTGGCATCATCTAATACTTTCCAGAAAAACAAGTGGTTTCACTCTGGTTCTGAGACACCGAGGATGCCCCCTCTGAGCTCTGAGAATGATCTTTCTGTGGCACAAAGATTTCAGTGGATTTAGGGAGACGGCCCAAGTAATACCGAAAGAACCCTCCTAACACTACAGAGGACCCAGGGCACTTCTGGAAGCTTTAAGGTGGGGCTTGGATTTCCAACCTGCTTAGCTCATTTGGGGGGCTTTGGCTCTTTGTATAAACTAGTGAACCTTCGGCACTGCACTGTAAAAATCATCTGAGATGGGCTATATTTTAGGCTACTTTGGAATCCCCGACTTGATTCCTAGAGTGTGTTTTGGAAAGGAAGAACTCTGCACAAAAAACAAACGAGGAATTTTAAAAAGTTTCATCTTATGGGAGGCAGCTAAGGAACTGAAAATTCCCCCACCCTGGCACCACCAGAAAAACAAAAACAAAACAGGCAGTCACATGTTTGCTTTGTTTTTTAGTGAAGACCCTTGTCTTTGGAAGCCAAGACTTGCCAGCAAACAACAGTGTACCAGACTCTCCAAGGACACAAACTAACCAGAGAACACCCAGTTATTCCAGCACAGCACAAGCAACCGTTCTCTGGGTCTGGAGAGAGGAGATGAAGGCGGTGGCAAACTGAAGCTGAGCCCGGAGCAACGGCATAAACAATGGAATCTCATCTGCTGGTCACAGGACACGCTCACTGAGATCTGCCTTCATTTTCCCCCAAAGGGAGAAGAGTAATCAACTATTTGTTTGCTTCTCAGAAGAGCATTCTCTGATGGAAGTCAAAAGGATTTAAAGCTCTCCCTTTTTGCCCAAATACTTGGGGGAAAAAAGGAGGGTAGCCTTTTGGGGGGCAGAAAGACAGAGAACATCTCTCTTGGCCCATACTGAGAAAACTCTGTTATTCTGCCCTCTTATAATCGCTTTAAAATGTCTGTTAATCAAAAAAGAGCAGAGGAACTAGATGTCGTCCCCTCTCTCGGCAGCACCTAGCGTGGTACCTGGCACACAGCAGGTGCTCCATGAACATTTAGAAGGATTTGAAATAGGAAGCAAACTTGACAACAGTGATACTTTTATCCTCAAAGTGCTTTCCTAGACATTAATGACTTTATCCTCACAACACCCCTGTGAGGTAAGTAATACTCTTCTCACTTTACAGAAAGAGAATTTGGCCCCAAGAGTGACTTCACTCAGGTCTGCAGAAGGATGGAGTCCTGGGTTGTTACTGTTTTTTTTTACTTCCAACGATGGTATCTGTTCATGTATCTGTTCATGAAAGCGTGTCTTTCCTGTCCGTAGATGCTTTCCCTGACCTTCTACTGGAACAATAACGCTTCAATACGTCACGCCCTAAAAATCGATTTCCTCTATTTGAAAAGAACATGCCTTGGTATTTCTGCCCCAGAGCACATAGGAAGTAGTGATTAGACGGTGGCCACTGTTTCCTTTCCACGAATTTCTGGGAGCCCGCCTCTTCTTGATCATTCTTCCTACCCATCCAATGAGTCATTTTGTTCTTCCGCGGCTCCAATCCTCGAAGTCCTCATCCATGTATTGCATACAGTTCATCCGCCGGCCATTCATCAAAAGAGGAGTGCCGCTGAGAACGGGCGTCTCGTGTTTTCCTTCCTCCGGTTAGCATCAGAAATACTTGTGGAAAGAAATAATTCCAGCACAATTTGGCCTATCCATAGAATGATCAGATATAAAATCAAACAGAAGTCATTATTGAATTCCAAACTGTGATCTGGTCCCTTGTGCTGTTAAAACAATAATATTACTTGAGAGCAGAGTCAGAGCAGGTGGGAAGAGGTCTTGTCAGGGCTGACAAAGAGCAGGAAGATTTGCAGTAGCACCTGAGCCTGCAGGACAGGCTTGGGTGGTGCTTTTATTTTTTTTTTTGGTGAGAATTTTTTTTTTAACCAGGATACAACCTGAACTCCAAGGAAAGGACCAGAACCAGAGCCAGGTTGACTGAGTTACAACGGGTGAGGCTTCTAGAATTTTCCTCTCCCAGAAGGTTCTCAGAGCCCATAGAAAATCCGTGTCGCAGCTGGTCCTCCTGGAGTGTGAGTGTCACTGTCCACTGCTCCCACCTGCCCTCACTCTGGTGTAGATCCTAAGAAGTACATGGAGGTTCTTAGGAAGGGTTTATTTTCCTGCTCAAAGGGTACCTTTATAGTTGGATTGATAATAGTCACCCCATAGTAAAAAGAAAAGAAAAAAGAAAAAAAGGAAAGAAAAACTCAACTAAACACTGCCAATTCAAATGATGAGGGGAAAAACTAGCTGGATTTGGATAAAAACTATTAGTGATATCCACCAACCCCTGTTTGTCTCTGAATCTTTGCCTGCAGGCTCCATTCAAAGCACACCAGGGAATGATTAAAATCTGCCATTGGGACCCACATTTTAGCTGAAGGGTTTTTTTTCCCCAAAAAAACACAAAGTTTTGCTTCTGTATTCTGCAAAGAGGCAAAGAGAAGACCAGTCCATTTGATGAGATGAGCCTCAACGTTGAAAAAGATTATAAGGAAGAACAAAAGTGAGAGGTATTTCCTAAAGCACTTTCAACCACCTTAAAAACAATGTCCAGATCCTCTCCAAATTCACCCATTCTCTTATCTACCCAAAGCTCAATGAACATCAGGTTTTCAAATGGATCCTTCCCACAATCTCCAATAATTTAGGAAAACTTAACATCAGGACATTTGGCTTCAGAATTACCAGTGGCCGGCTTGAGCCAGGGGACCCCCAGTCACCTGACCAGAATAGCATTGTGGGGTTCACAGTGCTGGGTAGTATCTAAAAACTGCAAGTTTGTGAGACTTCACCCTGTCCAGCTGCGCTGCTCGTCCTGGGGGCTTCCAGGAGCTTCTGTACCTGGACAACCTACTACCTTTCTGCGGTTTCACTTCCCAAGTAACAAGACCATCACTGGTCCTTATACAATGCCTTCGCTACAGGCAATAATGACTGAATCCTCACAGCATCCCTGAGCAGGAGAGAAAGAAGCTGGCCTTCTTCCTCTTCACTTTACAGATGGAGAAGCCAAGGCACCGAGAGGTGAAGTGAGTTATCCATGATCACAGTGGGGACCCTGAATCAGCCTGTGACATTTCCTGGTCTTTCTGGGTCAAGATGAGCTTCTTGGAGGTCAACAGCTGAAACAAATCTCCCAGCCCCACTCCAGCCCAAGGACCCCAGACCCATATGGAGGATGGAGAACCTGACCAAGGGGGGTCATCTGCTAGGTGACCAGCTGTCTGTATCCACCATGTCAAACAGCCTAAGGCTGCTTCTAGAGAGATGTTCACTGGGCGATCACTTGGCACTGTATCCAAAGGAAATTATTCCTTTGTCTTTTGTTTGAGGATGGATTTTTAGGACTAGAACCTCCTGGATGAGCACGAGTGAGCTGACCAACTTCCATTCCTTGTATGGGGGTCTTGTGATTGCTGTTAGGGATTGGCAAGGGCAGGCATCTCCTTTTGGGGTTTGCATATTGTTCTGCATTGGATGGGAGCAAACCAGGGTAGGAGCCCCTGAGGTCCTGCCTGCTCATTTCCGATTTGGTCTATTCTTAGCCCTTGACACAAGGGGTTGGCTGTGTGCAGGGGGAACTCCTACGGTGTCCGTCTGCTGCCCTCAGGAGCTGCCATTTATAGGACTCCCGACCTTTGGCTCTAGAACATACCAACCTCGTCGTGCCAGCCACTGCACGGAAAGGTACAGGGAGGAAGAAGGCACAGCTCCTTCCCAGGAGGAGGGGAAGAAGCAGATGATGCCCAGGAAAGTCAAGTAAGGCAGACAGAACCAGGTGGGCAGAGGAATAAAGCTGCAGGTAGATGAAGGCAGTGCCCTTGTCTTTTGATATTTGGCCAATAGCATAAGATGCAGTGTTTTGAGCAAGAAACAAAATCTTTAAAATAGCTAAGGATGGGCAAAAAAGAGGCTTAGGTTGACACTTTAGGAAATAAGACTAAGCATCATCTTTTTCCCGGGGGTGGGGGGCTTCGAAAAAGATCTCTGAGTGGGCAGAGTGGCCTTTTCACAGGTTTTGAAGCTGAGATAGGCACACACTGATTTAGGGTGCTCTGGGGCAGTCCTCTTATGAGCTTATGGTATTGTAGCCTACAATAGGCTGACCACCACCACTTCCACGTCCAGGAGGTCGAGCTGTGAATGGGAACGGAACGTGGCTTATCTGGATGGAATGTCTGTTTCCGTGCTGTGTGTGACTGTCATGTCTGCATGTTGGTGGCCAGTGTCGGATGAGGAGATGGTGATCAGACTTTAACCTTGAGCAATTTCCCATCTTTGTCCATTTCACACATGTCTGGACTCTCGTAAAAGCTGATGTTGATTTAGATTCACTTCCTACAGGACACCTGTGTGTGTCACGAGGAAGGTGGCCGGACAGAATCTAGGAACCAATCAACGTCTGAGGACAAAATGAACAGAACTAAGTAGTCCCTTGAAGGCAGGTCCAGTCCCCCGGGGGCTGAGTCTGCCCTTTGCAGGCCCCTCTTCTCCTCATGCAGAGGCTCTCCCTCATCTCCCCTGAGTCCCTGGAGATTCTTTCTGGCCATTTTCTGGTCTGCACTGGGAATCAGGAGAATTTCATTGCCATGAGCCTTCTTCCCTTCACACTCTCCAAATACAGACTTCCCCTTCCCCATGCCAAATCTGGTGATGTTATTTTAATATTTTTTAGTTTGGCAAATAAATCACAGATTTTAGTATTTTGATAAGAAAATCAAGTGAACGTGCACGAAGAGTGCATCCTTCCTGAAGACCACCACCGGAGCTGCTGTCACCACACAACAGAGGCCTTGAAAGGTCTCCACTTGAGTTAGAAGCCACTTTCCTTGGCAAAGACAATGCCATCACATGTGCCAAGTGAATGCGAGGGGACCCCCTCCCCAGCTGAGAGCTGGGAGCAGGAATATGACCAGCTTTCTTTAGTTTGGGACCTGACACCCTTTCTTCCAGCCCAAAGGCTCAGAGCCTGCACGCTGCCGTTCTTTTCATCCCTGTGTTCCTAGATAATGGAGAAAGAACCTGGGAGCATTAGGGTCCAGGGCTCATTAGAGCTCCCCAAACCTCCAGGAGCAAGGGGCAGGGCAGAAAGGGGAAGAGGAAGAAAGCTCCCTCCATCTGGCTTATCAACACAGTGAACAGAGTCTCGGTGGGTGCATACGGGGCGTCTATGCCCATTTAGAGGGCTGGACAAGATCAGCATCACCCCTGTGACCCTGTGAGAGGGGGAGAAGGGAGAGAGAGAATGGAGAGAATGATGTCTTTAGGTGCTTTTTAAGAACCCATAGGTTTTTCTCCCCAAGAATAAGGCTGCTGTTGGGACAGGGTCTGAGGCCTCCGGCAGGACCTGCCATTTGGTTGGTGGAATCACCCTCAGGGCCATGGACCAGACAGGTATTTGTATTCTTTCAAACCTCCCTGAGACTCAAAGGGGCTGTGGCTATTGAGGGGATGGGTTAGGCCCCTGGCTGTCTTAGGTGATTTTGTGCCTGGGGAGTGGAGTGGGGGAATTGTGGGAGAGATAGAGGAGCCCCTGGGCTATAAGGAAGTGTTGTCTCTCCCAAGAGAGAGGGAGCCTGACCCCCACAGCGCCCCCGGTTCCCAGCCTGTTTAGACAAGGCTGACCCTGCAGAGCAAGGGAAACCTTCTGAAGACAGAGTGGAAGAGTAGGTTGGAGAAATGAGAAACTCTGGGGCTGGGTAAGGTTAGTGGGGGCTCAACCGATGAATTTAAATCCTCTTAGTTCTCATTTTGGATCCCATAGACCTGTGACAATGAGCTCAGAGGACATCACCTCCACGCTGAGGGGACCAAGGTTTCCTTTCTTGAAGGGGCTCAAGAAGAGGCAGACCTACCGAGCAAGGGAGAAACAGAGCTTGCAGAAATGATGCTAACAAAATCAGCCTGATTTTAGAGATGCCACCATATTTCTGAGAAGGAAAAGAAGGACTAAATTTTCTATGGGGGAGCTGTGGGCAGATTTGATGGGGGGTGCAATGAGGAAAGAGTTTCCGAGTTTATTCTTTAGCTCCCGGTACAGTGTGCTTATCTCCTAACAGACCTAAATATTGAGCCTTGTTAATTAGTTTTCATTAGGAGTTCCTGGGCAAAAAGTGAGCCCAGGAATTTTTTTTAAAAAAGACATCATAAAGCGTCCCCTTGGGGAACAGCCAGGGCCCCATGAGCTGGTGCCTCAGCGCCCATAATGGTTTGTCAGGGGTCAGGCTGATTAACTGGGGTGGGATTCCTGGGGTAGGTTGAGGCCCTCACTTCTCATGGGAGTGACAAGACACAGGAAAACTCTCTTTATGTTTCCCTTGCTCCCATGATCTTTACTTCTTTCTTGACTTCCTTTTCCTGTCTCTTTGCAAACCCGGACTTCCCTGTTACTGCTCACAGAGGCATATTTTCACCCTTAGGAAAGGCCGTGGCTCAACAGAAGGTGTGGACAATACTTGCCTGGGAGTAAGCGTTCTCCTGTCTGAGTCCTGTGGAGCCCAGTCCAACCCCCTTGGAAAGAAGGGCTTCCTGAAACATCCTGTGGTCATCTCCTCTGTTCCCAGTGGCTAATGCACCCCGAGGGCCCTCCCTGAGTCACCCCAACTTTGGGTGCTCCAGGTCAACGGACATCAGCAGTTTTCTCAGTTGCATGAAACACACACGCATGCATACACACACACCCCACACACACAAGTGCGTACACACTGGATGTGTTTTAGTAAAATAGAGGTGGCAAATCAAATTCTGTGACTGCCTCGAAATGAAAAAGAGAAAGGAACTAAAGCTAAGAACGGACGAACAAGCTGAAGTGGCCAAGGTCCCAGAGGGATGCACCAGGGACAGCGACAAGGACCACTCTGGTGGCGGACATTCGAAGCGCTGAGGCAGACGCGAGCTGGGACCCCAGCAAGCAGGGAGGATGCGGAGAGCCCCCTCAAATGGCCTCATCTCCTCTGGCCTCTGCAGAGTAAGCAGTGAGCTAAGCCCTTGGTAGGGAAGCAGAATAGAAAAGAAAAGCACCTCTGACCAGACTGGAACTCCCAATTAACCACCGAGGGGCCCAGGCCCTTGGGCGGGTGGGGACTGGCCAGCAGGGTCCTCCCGGGGCCTGGTGTGCTCTGTGCGGAGTGCTTCCTGGACCGAGACGCACCCTCCTGCCCCTCCTCTGCCCTCCTGCTTGCTGCCAGGGGGGCCACAAGGGGACACTTTGGGAAGGGAGGGGGCAGGACGGCACTGCAAATCTAGTAATCATCAAGGAAATCTGAACCATTTATAAAGGATCCAGGTTTACAACCCAACTGACATTTAAACTTTGTGGGGTTTTTTTTCTGTTTTGTTTTTTACAGATTTAGATAAACAATGAAGGGAGGGAGGAGAAGCCTCTTTGAATAATATTAAAAAAAAAATCCACAAACATAAAAAAAAAGGTCCTCAGTTTTTGAACTTCTCTTAAGAGTAGTTCAGTGTGAGGCCTTGCACCCTAAACAGTTATATCTGGAATTGAGAAAAAAATCACAGCTACACACAACAAAGACTAACAGTATTTTTACTTAAAAATATTGTGTGTGTATATATATAGAGACTTGTGTGTGTATATATATATATATATATATCGTTTTTGTGGAGATTTTTTTCCTTTTGTGATTTTTTTCTTTTCCTTTTTTTGTTTTTGTTTTTTGTGCCCAAGTAGAGAGATGATGGGATTCAAACAAAGCCCTAAAACAAAATATCCCTTACAGGAGCAATACTTTGAAAAATAACGCTTAAAAAATGGCTTCAACATACGTGCAACACCTCGAGAAATTCAACTTGGTACAATGAGAAAATAAATAATTGAATCAAACCTTCACCCGAATGGCACGCCTTCTAAGACCCAGAGTATGCTGCTGGCGTGTCTTGCCATCAGACAGGAACTCAAAATCAAGCACCATCCCCTCCCCAGCTTCCCAGCCCCTTACCCTTGACCTTAGCCACACCCAGAATCTCTCTTATGTCGCTTTTTCTACATTTCTGGCAAGACCTTGCAGCAGACACACACACACACACAAACACACGTAAACACACACACACGCACACACACGTGTGCGTGTGTGTGTGCTATGGGCACACACAGACACACACACACACATGCAACACACACAAAATTCCCCACGCAACCCAGATGCACCAAGTGAGCTGAATGACTTTCAGCCAACCACAATGGTGAAAGACAGAAGCACCAAACAGTCTTTGAAATGGGTAGGTTATTACAATTTGATTTTTTTTTATGTTCTAATTTTCCTCTTTGTGTTAACTATTTTTAAAAAGCACAAATGAAAAAATGAATTCTTTCCAGATCAATTTAAGGCTTCCCACCAAATGGAAACAGAAGAGGCCTTACCCAATATCACATGTGATAAATGTATACCTTTCACGGCCTTAAAATGACAGAACAGATCATTTTTGCCAGTCACTGATTAAGTATTGTGCCTTTAAATTGATGTCGTTCTTTTTGCTACTATGCTGAGTTTTATTATTACTGATTCTCCTTGATGACATATATGGAAATTTCCTTTAATTTGCTTTAGAATTTCCTATTCTTATCGAATTATTAGGGTGGCTTTTGATTTTTTTTTTCTGTTTTGCTTTTCACCAGGAAACAAATGTGATTCTTACTAGGTGAACACCGAAATGGCACCTAGTTGGCCTTCAAGGAGCTCTGCCAACCATCTGAGTTTCAAATGGCCTTCTGGCTCCTAGAAGGGGCTGAGAAGTTGGGGGCAGGGACAGGAGGAGAGGGAGAGAAAGCAAAAAGGAGGGAGGGGTTTCAATGTTTTTGCTTTTGGTCGATTTGTTTTCTTCAGTATAAATCATCAGATAGGAAGAATGATTGTTTTGCGGTTTTATCCATTGGTTGTTTTTTTGTTTTGTTTTGTTTCTAGATTGGTTTCATTGATTGTTTAATTTTCCCTCTCCCGGTGCAAAAAATCACCAGAGAGTTTTGCATGAGAAAACGTGACAGTACTTAATGAAACTCAGCACCTAAGGGCATAAGGCAGTTGAAGGTTTTGTTTGTTTGTTTGTTTTGTTTTATTTTGTTCTTTCAATCAGCACCAATCCCGGAAATGATCTACACTTGGTGTAAGGTATAAAACTTTGTTTTTTTTTTCTTTTGGAGTGGAGACAACTGCTCCTTCTCCACCCTATAAACCATAGTGTGGGATTTTTTTTTTCAATACTGTTACTTATGTGTAAAAAACAAAAGAAAGGTTTTCGTTTTGTTTTTACTTACAAAACATAGAGAATATCTTTGTATACATACAGCGACTGGAAAGAAAGCTTATCTGAAGGGGTTGTGACTTATTATTTTCTTTTTTTTTTTTTTGAGCATTGGTGGTGGTGGTGATGGTGGTGGTGGTTCTGTGTTTTGGGGGAAGGGAGGGTTATATTTCTTGCAGGCGGCTTTACCGCAAACCAAACTTCAGGTCCCCTTCTCAACTTGGGTCAGGATGCTCTCAGAGCGAAGACTCATACTGTAGCAGCTCATAAAGGAGCGGTCCATCCCGATACCGGATGCCCACCGCAGTGGGCGTGACATACTGCAGAATGTTAATAGTCCTTCTCAACCTCCTGTCTACAAAATGAGCATCCCAGGCTGGGTATCTCTTTCTTGGCATGTCAATCTTAATGAGGGGCCCTTCTGGGAGGTAAGGACGCCCCGTCGGGGTAGGTGGCCCCATGGGTCTCACTTGGAACACGGGCAAGCAAGTGTCAGCCGTGAGATCCTCCTGTTGTTCCGTTACGGCTCTGGTAGGCGTGACCTGGGCCCCCCGGTACCCAGGGGTCTGAGGCGCCATGGGCTCAACATCGGGGGGCAAAGGGATGCCCCAGAGCAGCTCGGCACAACAGGAGCTGGCCAGGATCTTAGCTCGCGGCCCCATGGGATGCAGCACACCATAATATAACAGCATCAGCGCGATCCCGGCCACAAAGCTAATAAAGACACAACACAGTGCTGGCACCGCATAGAAGTCCGTGGTCTCTGGGTTTCTGTAAAAATACCAAAGGAACGTCAAGGCAGCATTCTCGGTCAAGACTATCGTATAATAGGCAAACATTCGATATCGAGTCCGCCCTTCCTTGACGTTAAACCAGCAGAAAATGTACACAATCCCTACCACCATGTTGAAGAGGATCTCCTCCCACTTGGACATGCAGAAGTCGGTTCCGCCATGGATGATCCAGAAGGCCATGGCGCACCAGTGGACCACCACGAAGATCCCGAAGTAGAGCTGGAAGATGGAAGCAAAGAGGGCAAAAGAGATAACTCTGGATGAGATGGTGAAGAGGCGCCAGAAGAGCTGGATGAGGGCCCCTCTGTAGCTCATGCTCTTCTTGTCGTCCCTGGAGTCCCGCAGCAGCTTGTGATAGGAGGCTAGCACCCAAGCCAGGGACATCAGGGAAGTCACAGAGGAGACACCTGCCGGAAAGACACAAACCCACACAGTCAAAACCGGGGACGTCCACTGCCAGGCACTGCGGGGCTGCCAGGCCAGGGAGACGCCCACACACACACACACACACACACACACACTGCAATCTTATGGAGGAGGGGGAAAGAAACAGAGCATCAGGAACCAAGCTTGGAGGCCACGGCTGCTCCCTAAGCTGACAGCTTTTGTGAAATTGTGTCAATAACCCAGTCCAGAACCTCTGGAGATCCACAGCTGCAGGCGGAGGCTGACGTGCTTTGCCAGGGGGTTGGGGAGCCTGGACCACCTGGCTGGCTCATCACCTCTGCTGTGGGTGGTACCCCGTGTGTTTCCATTGTAAGAAATTATAAGCTCACCGTGGGGTCCATGTCTTTGTCACTAGCAGGCTGTGTTCTCAGAGGAGCCAGCGGAAGGGATTATAGGGTGTGAAGACCAAGAGCTTACTCGCTGCCCCAAGCTGCGCAACTCTTCTCTCAGAAGGTGCTCGAGTCACCCTGTGCCTTCTCATAAGCTCATCCAACGCCCCAAGGAGCCCTCAAAAGGCTCTTCTCCCATTTAGCGTCTTCTCATCCACTCCCTGGGCTTCCCTGGTGGTTCTGTGGTAAAGAATCTGCTTGCCGATGCAGGAGACTTGAGTTTGATTCCTGGCTCAGGAAGATCCCCTGGAGGAGGGCATGGCAGCCCACTCCAGTATTCTTGCCTGGGAAATCCCGTGGACAGAGGAGCCTGGTGGGCTGCAGTCCATGGGGTCACAAAGAGTTGGTCACAACTGAGCAACTAAACAACAACAACTACACGTCCACTCCCTAAGGCCACTCTGATCAAGGGCCAGGGCAGCCTGCGATTCCCAGGCTGCTTCCTCACTCACTCTTGGCCTCCCCATGGTGTTTGCGGCCTCCTCCCACTAACCACTGCTCACGGCTCCTTTAAGCCTTGACTGGTGAAGCCCAGTTCCTCTCTGCCTCCGTCCAGCGATGGGAGGGAGCAGGGTAACTCAGGTTTTGGGGATTCTTTGCTCCTTCCTAGCATAGTGAGCTCTCCAAGGCCTCTGCATGTTCTTCCCTCCAAGTTTCCTCAACAAGCAGGTGAGCGTGTCTGATCCCAAGCGATACCTGAATCCCTGTAGAGCAGCTTTATTTAGGACGCTGCCTATCTGGTATTTGTAACTCAGTCAAACTGAACACACTAAACAGTGACCAGCGTCTCTCCAAATCCACCCACCAGTAGGCAGTCATTAGTCAGACATCATCATGAATCCCCTCTCGAGCAAGACTCCCCATCCCGCCTCTGCTCCTCCAAGCATCATCTCTACTCGGTCTACCCAGCGCTGCTTTTGTTTTTCCTCTCTCCCCAAATTCCAGAACTAAATGCAGCTCAATTCAGCTGGAGTCCTGAATACTGCCCCAAGGGCCACACCTCCTAACCAAATTCCCCTCCCCTGCCCCAGAGCCCGATTTCCCTTTGGCATTCTTCCAGGCTGACATCAAAGTCCCCTGGTCATTTTCTGTCTTCAGCTCCAAGGTCAGATCCAGAAGCCCTATTCTTCAGACTAAAGAAGCAGGCCCAGAACTCCAGCCCCTGTTCACCTCTCCACTCCTCTCCCAACCTCAGTGAAGGATCAAAGTCCTCTGTCCCTTTACCTTCCCACCCACCCCACGCCCTACCCTGCACCGATTCTTCCTCTCCCAGCCCCCTCATCCCCTTTTCCAACATTTCAAGAAGCTGTGCTGGTTTGCAGCTTGCAGAACATCAGAGTCTGACAACAAAAACCATCTTGTTGGTGGAAGCAGAGAAAAAGCCTGAAAGGTTAACTATTACAATGAGTTTGCATTGCTTTTCTGATCATAACCACCAATGCGGAAAATAAACAGAAGAAATGATCCCAGTTTCTCCATCGAAGCCAGTCTTGAAAATGGCTGACAATGCTTCGGTCACTTTTCTGGAAAGTTCTGAACACAGTGCTCATATGTGTCCTGTTTTGCCTGTTGTCACGCAGGACATTTCCACCAGCCTCTCCTGAGGCCACGTGGTCTCTGTGACCATGTCATAGTGGTCATGCTAACCTTTGAGCCTCCTGCACGCCTGTTCTTGGGAGTTGGGGCTGGGAGGGGGCTGAGGTCCCTTTGGAGTCACGTGACTTGGGCTGTTGGTTTCTGGAGGGCAGGGAACATGCCAGGTTATTACCAGACACTGGAGCATCCCCAGAAAGCTTCTTCGTGACGTCACCTCGCTTCCGGTGAACACTATCACTTTTTCTTGATGCTAAAAGAGGTGCTGCCACCCTCAGTGATCAAAGGGGAGTTCTACAGCAACTGCATGGGAAGAAGGCTGGATTTTTCTGTTCCATCTAATAAAGCAAAATGTATTACTTCCCCTGTCCACAGAAAAGCACGAGTGCCAAGCTCACAAAATAAGAAAAAGCAGTTTCGCGTCTGCTGAAGCATGGTCTAAGCCAGTCTCTGACTGTGCTCTCGAACAAGCCTGCGGTGCAGGAGCAGGACAGGCCCTCAGCTGTCACGGTGCTGATTCCAATGTCTGGTGTGCTCTGACAGGAGCCCAGGCCATGCTGCACACTAGCAAACCAGAATCCAAACGTCCACTGGCTGCAGGTGGCGAAGCCACTTCAATCCTCTATCGCCAGTGTAGCTTCTGGGTCACTTCCAGATCTGTTCCTCCGGGTGGCTTCAGGGTATTACAGAAACCACTCACCTCTGAGCCAGACTGCTCGCTGCCTCAGCCCACGGTCAGTGCTTCTGGAAGCCCTCTCTAGGATGTGCTGTTCCCCAGAGGTCATAAGACATCACTGCTGAATTACGAGGAGAGGTTTGGGAGACGGTCATGTGGAGGGCTGAGAGCTGGCACTTGGCCGGGGGTCTGCGGGTCTGCTGATGTCCGGCCCACATCTTACCTCTCTGCCTCGTCCATTTCCAACCTGGTGAAGCTGTAGATCACTAAACATTATATCCTCAGCGGCTACACAGACCACTCACTTCAACCCACTCACCCAACAGGAAACAGGCATCCTCGTGAAAAAACACACCTGTGATTCACTGAGCAGGAATCTTACTGAGAAGAACACTGTGACGTAGGTACTTGCTATGGGCTGTGTCCCCATCTCCTCCCCTCCCCCCAGATTCTTAGGTTGAAGTGCTAACCCCCAGGAGTTTAGTATGTGACTGTATCCCGAGACAGGGCCTTCAAAGGGGCACTGAATTTAACATGAGGTCATGAGGGTGGGCCCTGATCCAACATGACCTTATGAGAACAGATCACTTGGGCCCACGGAGATGCCAGGGGTGCGCTCATACAGAAGAAAGGCCACCTGAGGACACAGAAAGAAGACGGCCGTTTCTATCAAGAAGTAGAATCAAGATTTAAACTCAGGCTCTTTGGCCTTAAAGTAGCCGCTGTACTGATAGACCCTTCAGATTTGGTCTTAGAAGGAGCTGGGCGCCCTGAAGTAAAGGATCTAAGCCTTTCTTGGAGAGTGGACAGGAAGTGCAGCACCCACGGGTATCTGAGAGAGGCCCCTGATAAAGGAGCTGAAAACCAAATACAAGTTCTCCTCTACGTTCCTCAGGAAAGGAACATGCAAGCCACAAAGAAAGAGGCAACCACCAGAATTAGCGGAGATCACTCTCCTCCTGTTAAGGGATCAAAGTGATCACTCTTCAAAGGCCTGACTCTCCTCCTGTTAAGTGATCACTCTTCAAAGTCCTGACTCTCCTCCTGTTAAGTGATCACTCTTCAAAGGCCTGACTCTCCTCCTGTTAAGTGATCACTCTTCAAAGGCCTGACTCTCACTCTTCAAAGGCCTGACTCTCACTCTTCAAAGGCCTTACCCTCCTCCTGCTAACTGATCATTCTTCAAAGGCCTGACTTTCCTGCTGGTTAAGTGATCACTCTTCAAAGGCCTGATTCTCCTCCTGTTAAGTGATCACTCTTCAAAGGCCTGATGCGTATTTCATTACAGAGGGAGGGGTTGCAGGCCTTTCCCTCCACAGTGGCTCACTTGGAAGATTTCTGTCTGGCCCGAGGTCAACCCCAAAGTCAACGTATGACTCTGGCCGAGACCCAAGCCCACACTGTGCTCAGGCTGGGTGTGTTTATGATCCCTCCCACTTACAGCTCCATCACCTTCTGCATTCCAAAGATCAGGCTGGAGACGGCTGGACACTCCTCATTCAGCCGTGACAAGTTCCAGGCAGTGGCCTTCATGGCTCGCTCGTTCTTCCTGGTGCAGACCATGGCGGGTGGGGGGTGCAGCTGGCCCACTGGGCTACCTGAGTCCAGCCCCACCAGCTGGGCGGTCACTAAGTCAGGGCCTCCTGGGGGCAGCCCCCTGAGAAAGGCTTGGGTCAGGGTCTTGGGGCTCTGATCACCAGACTAGGTATCTAAGGTTTCTAGAAAGAGGACGTCCGCACCTCAAGGCCAACGAAACAGAGCGTGACGGGCAGAAGTCTCAGTTGGACACCTCTGACCGGGGAGGCCCTTAAACCCAAGCGGTCACCCTCTGGTGGCCGACACACTGTTTCGGTTGGAGTCAAGGCTTCAGTCCTTCTAAGGCCTGAGGGGCCTCTCAAGACACTGCCTTGAGTTATGAGTGCACCCTGTCCAGTCCCCGTTCACACTCATCAGCGTCTCCTTCTCCAATGGCCTCAAACCGAAGTTCCTGTCGTGCTGCCAGGCCTTCACCCTGGGCCCAAATCAGGACAGCCCCTGGCTGCTCTGCGGTCACCTCCAGCTCGCTCCTCACACCCGCTCTGTCCTGCGTGCTCCAGCCACAGTCCCACCACAGGACATGTGCGCTGGCTCTGTCCACCACCTGCGTGGCCCTTTCCCAGGCCCCCAGATGTCACCGCATGAAGGCTTTTACCAGAGCTTGCCTTCTCAGCCAGGCCATCGCCAGCCAGACACTGAAAACTGCAGCTCCCAGTACCTCTTCCCGCCTTCCAGGCCTTCAGTCCAGTTTAGTCGCTCAGTTGTGTCCGACTCTCTGTGACCCCATGGACTGCAGCACGCCAGGCTTCCCTGTCCATCACTAACTCCCAGAGCTTACTCAAACTCATGTCCATTGAGTCGGTGATGCCATCCAACCATCTCATCCTCTGTCATCCCCTTCTGCTCCTGCCTTCGATCTTTCCCAGCATCAGGGTCTTTTCTAAAGAGTCAGTTCTTTGCATCAGGTGGCCACAGTATTGGAGCTTCAGCTCCAGGCCGTATTTCCCACTTGAGTGTCATTCACCACCCCATACACTCTCTTACTCCTTCCCTTTTTCCTTAAGTATGTTCTCACCTTGATGCAGGTGAGCCCCTCAAGGGCAGGGCAGCAATTGGTCTGGTCCTTCTGAAACTATGTGCAAAATCGCAGGGGTATTTTGATTCTCAAAGGGGCTGATGGAGAAAGGAGCCCACCAGCTGTCTCACCCTCCCACCACTATCCCTGAAAGCGGGAAAAGGGAACTCCCGGGGAGCCTCCATTTATGCGTGCATCTTTCAGAAGAAAACCTTGAGGGCAGAAGGCAGAGATGAGCAGGAATAATACCCACCAAGTGTTCCCAATACAGCAGGCATTGTGCCAGACACTTTGCAGAAATTATTTCCTTTAATCCTGACAAGAATCCCCTGAAATGCTTACTGGTATCCCATTTTATAGCAGAGGAAACCAAGGCGCCAGGAGGTAAAAGGATTTGTCTAGTTTTGAGGCTTGAAGCATGTGCTTGTATTCTGATGGTTCCCGTTTGGGGCCATGCTGATCCTGGAGGGACCGCCCCTCTCAGGTTTAGCAAATTCCTAGAAATAGCGAACAAGAGGTGCTTTTCATATACAAACCAACCAGTCCAGAACTCACGCCTCCTTCACTGGGCCCTGACACTCTGGGCCACTGTTTCCCTGTCCTAATCACCTCAGGGCCAGGTACCAGACAATTAGGGACAGCCCTGGACCCTAGAGCCTCCTGATATGATTCAGACTAGCCTATCCCAAGCCCCCACAATGATGTGGCATGTCGGCCTCTTCTTGGGAAACAGTGACAAGTGATTTTTTCAGTGACAACTGTCTCCTGATCTATTGGCCTTGAGATGCCTAAACAATAACAAAATCTGTCTTTTAAAACAGCTAGAACATCAGCAAACTGCTGGTGAGGGAGCTTCCAACCCAGAACCTCCAGCTCCAAAGGCCCCAGTGCCTGGGACTTACAAGCTCCAGTAATTCCCCCTTCTCCCACAGACTCACATGCAAGCTCCCATTAATGGTGCCAGGACCTCGGGGTCTATGCCCTGCTCCTGGCCCGTGGTCTAGTGATATTGATCCACCCACAGAGGCGGGAGAGCACTGTGGTTCTCCCAGCTGGGTAAAGGCAGACTTCAGAGATTCGAGAACAAATGTCAGCCGCTCAGCTGGTCTGGCAGAAGCCTCGTGAATGCCAGAATTCTGGTGGGCCTGGAGCACACTGTGAAGGAAGCCGTCTGCCATCACTGGAAAGTCCCAGTAAATCTACCCTCACTGAGGGGCAAACAGCCGACAAGACTCAAAGCTCTGATGCTCCCAGAATGATAGCCATTGAACTGTACACTTTAAATGAATGACTTGTGCAGTATACAAACTGTATCTCAATAAAGTTGTTTAAATATATATTTTTTAACTAAGAAGAAGAAGAAAAGATGCTCTGCTGACAGGACCATAGCAGGGCTGAGCTATGGAAGCAATGCAGGCATCATGCCCCATCCTCCCAGCCTCCTGGCTGCTCCCAAAACACTGGGGTCACTTTCTTAGCTCAAGGCCTTGTGTTTGGCTATGCCCTCCTCTGGTGCATGTACCTCCAGTGACCCGCAGGCTGGCGCCCTCCCTGCTCTGTCTTTGCTCAGAGGTCCCTTTCCTGCTCCCTTATTGAAAGATGGATACAGCTTTGCTCCCCCACGGCTCTTTCCAGCTTTAGAGCTCTGCTGCATACTTACCATTTTCTAATACAGAAGACAAAATATTTGTTCTGCTCCTTGTCCACCTCTCTCTCCAAGACACATAAGCTCCATGAGAGCAGGGCTTTCTGTTTTGTCTATTACTCTTATCTGCCCCCAGCTCCTGGAACCATGCCTGGCACATAGCAGCTGCTTAGTAAACAGTTACTGAATAGGTGGTCACATTAGTCACTGCTCAGGCTTCTGAACTGGCAGCTCTCAGAGCCACCCCCATGAAGCACCGCTGGTCAGCCTGCCTCGCTGTCCCTCTTGTTACAGCATTTGATGCACAAACATTTTCAGGTGGCCAATTGTTATTTCATCTGTGCTAACTGTTGTTTAGTCGCTAACTCCTTTGCAACCCCATGGACCATAGCCCGCCAGGCTCCTCTGTCCATGGGATTTCCCAGGCAAGAATACTGGAGTGGGTTGCCATTTCCTCCTCCAGGGGATCTTTCTGCACCAGGAATGGAACCTATGTCTCCTGTGCTTCCTGCACTGGCAGGCAGACTCTTTACCGCTGTGCAACCAATGAAATTGATTGACCCTGGACTCTTCCTCATATGTACGTACTGCACTTTCTTTTGCATTTAAAATTTGTTAAGAGAGTAGATCTCACCTGTTCTTACCACAACTTACAAAAAAAACAAATTACTCTCTTTTTCTCTTGCTTGTTGTTAGGGGCAACCTCAGCCAAAAGGCCTCAGAATTGGATACAAAGTCAAGTTACACAGATGTACTGAAAGTGTCTTGTCTCTGTTTAAAATCCTTGCAGATTCTGGTTAAGAGTGTGAGGTTTTAATGTTCTGTTTGATAAGAAGCCACTGGGAGCTGAAGCAGGGCTGTGAGCTGGAGTTCGCTGTTCAGGGAACTCTGTGTGTAGACACCAAGCAAGTATCTGATGGGAGAGAAGGAGGGGTGACTCCTCAGAAGGAGACAGAAGCAGGGCTGGAGAGAGACCCTCCTCCAGGGAAGTGGGAGAGGCCGAGTCTGTGTGCTGGTGGCAGAAGGCAGGCGTGTCCCTCTTCATTGCTGCTATCTGTGAGGATGCAAGGCAGCCAGGGGAAGCACTCATCTTCCCCTATATTAATCCAGGAGGCGAAGACACAGACGTGGGATGAGCACCCTGAAGTCCCGACTGGAGGCTGGAAGATCTTTGTATCAATCTGGTCGGAAGCCCAGGAACATCAGAGCCAGCAGCTAGCTCCAGCTCAGCACCAGGGGGGTGGGGGTGGGACAGTAGGTGGGGAGTCAGGGAGCAGGGGCTACTCCATCAGGGTTAGGCCAGGTGGCAGCCAACATCACAGAGGATCGGGGCACCAAAACTCCCTGTCACTGTGTGCAAGGTGATTCATTATCTGACGGTGTTTGGCACAGTGGAAATTCAGGTTGGTGTAGAGCACAAATCTGTCACCTTCAGGCCACACAACCACATAATTGTCACCTTCTGGGCAGCAGCTTTACCTAAGTGTAACCAAAATCCTAAATGATCAAGTAACCAACTTTGGGGATTCCCAGGTGGCTCAGAGGTAAAGAATCTGCCTGCCAATGCAGAAACCGTAGAAGACATGGGTTCAATCCCTGGGTTGGGAAGATCCCCTGGAGAAGGAAATGGCAATCCACTCCACTATTCATGCCTGGGAAATCCCATAGACAGAGGAGCCTGGTGGGCTACAGTCCATGGAGTTGCCAAGAGTCGGACACGGACAATGTACCTGTGTACATTGAGCGACTGAGCATATATGCAATCAACTTTTGTGACCCAGATTTGGAGGGTAACAGCTGATGTCCATACAAGCAGGACTGGAGAAGGCACTTTTCACATTAGAGAAAAGAAATCTCCCAAGAGGAGAGAGGTGGTCATCTTTGATCATGGGGAGAGGAGGGCGAGGAGGGCCGGTTAACCAACCCCACAGTTGGCCCTCCTTCCCCTGAGAAGTGGAACATGGAAGACTGGTCCTCACGCAGAAGGCAAAGCTGATCAGGAGAGGGAGCTGACGCCTCCTCCAGGATGTGAGCGGCTGAAGAAACAGGCGCAGACAGGAGCAGCAGAGAAAGCGGATGGACACCTGCATCTCGGTGGAGTTTCCCATCAGCTCTTGCTGGAAAAAGGAGCAAGTGTGAAGCGGGAGGGTTTTTGATAGAAGAGGAGCCAGCAAGTGAGCTTAAGAAAGAAAAAAACAGAAAGTTCCAGTGGTCCAGTAGTTAAGACTCCGCACTCCCAGTGCAAGGGATCCAGGTTCGATCCCTGGTTAGGGAGCTAAGATCCCACATGATGCACGGGGCCAGGTCAAAAAAGAAGAAGAAGAAGAAGAAGAAAACTAATTAGGGAGGTTGACACCAAAGGGATGGAAAGGCAGGGGCCTATTTGGGATCTTAGAGTTCAATGTTTGTCTAAAAGAAAACCAATGTTTAAGGATACCCACTGAAGGATAGCTGTGTTTGCAAACCCATTCCTGACACAGCATCTTGCCTATAGCAGAGCAGATGCCTGACACGTGGCGGGTGGGAGGCCACGAACAACAGTTCACAGAGTCATATAAGAAGGACAAAACCTCAATGTGAGCTCAATCCCAAAAGGCAAGCTCAGGCACTGTGTGGGTGAAGCGAGTTGTACTCCCCCACCCTGGCCAAAAGCATCAGAAAACCCCCAAAGTCGGGAAAGGCGACAGAGCTGCTAACTCTCAACCCGATCCCCAGACAGCATCTTTCATCTCAACATACCCCATCTCAACCTCCTTCCATCACCACCTCCCCCAGGCCTGCTAAGTGTTGTTGATTTCTGCTCCAGAGTTGCCTGCCAATCCGTGCGCTTGGCTTCCTCTTCCAAGCACTCCAAGCCCATCGTTTCAGCCCTGGACCTCCACAGCTGCCTCTAACAGATGCTCTGGGCTCTTGGTTTCCTCCCTGCACACCAGGAAAGGGATCTTCTTTAAAAGCTAATCTGGTGCCAATGCAGGAGGCACGGTGGGAAGATCCCCTGGAGAAGGAAATGGCAATCCATTCAACCCCTGATTCGGGAAGATCCCACACGCCCTGGAGCGACTAAGCTGTGAGCCACAATTATTGAGCCTGTGCCCCAGAGCCCAGGAGCTGCAACTACTGAAGCGCCTAGAGTTGGTGCTCTGAGACAAAAGAGAAGCCACTCCCCGTAACTAGAGAAAAGCCCAGGCAGCAATGAAGTCCCAACTCAACCAAAAATAGATAAAAAAATAAAGCTAGAAAAGTTAATATGGGACCTATCTGGTGTTTTAGTGGCCAGGACTCTGCACTCCCAATGCAGGGGGTCCAGGTTCAATCCCTGGTCAGGAAACTAAATCCCACATGCTGCAACTAAAATCCATGCAGGCAAATAATTTTTTTTTAAACTAATCTGATCATATAGCTTTCCTACATAACCCTTCCCACTGCACTTGGTATACACCCAAACTGTCAGGCCCACGCCTTCCTCTCCACCCTACCCCAAATCACTCTCCTTCCCCTGAGTGCTGACTGCAGCCACGCTGAGTCCTGTCATAGCCTAGAATAAGGCAGGCTTTTCCCACCCCAAGGCCTTTGTATATGCAATTCCCTCTGCAGGGAAGGCTGTTTCCGCTCCTCCCACAGTTGGTTCCTCCTCACCGTTTATACTCAGGCTAAGTGTCAACTCTCTAGATAGGCTTTCTCTGATGTGTGCGTGCTAAGCCGCTTCAGTCGCATCTGACTCTGTGCAACCCCATGGACTGTAGCCCACCAGGCTCCTCTGTCCATGGGATTCTCCAGGCAAGACTACTGGAGTGGGTTGCCATGCCCTTCTCCAGGGGATCTTCCAGAACCAGGGATCTAACCCATGTCTCTTATGTCTCCTGTACCGGCAGGCGGGTTCTTTACCACTAGAGCCACCTGGGAAGCCCAACCCTGCACAAATAAGCTCTCTGCACACCCCACTCCAGGTACTGCAGTCGTGACATCATGTTCGTTTGCTTAAAGCATTTGGCACAATACGCCGGCTATCTAACTGTTCCTGTCATGTCTCCTAAGAAAGAATGGAAGATTCATGAGGGCCTGGACTACCTCTGCTATGTTCCCTGTTACCCTCCGCACATAGTACGGCACCTGGCTGAAAGCATCTTTGTTGCCCAGAAGACTGTGTCATGTACCCATAACACACCAGCCAAAGTGCTGTATTTGGGTATGTGCAGCTCAGTAGACCTTCACAGCCACCCAGAGAAGTTATTATGCCCACTTCACGGAGGAGGAAGCCGGTTAGGAGATCAACTTGTCCCACGTTGTAAAGCCAATAAATGGTGGAGGTGGAATTTACACACAGCTCTGGTGGACTTTTCTTACCATGCGGGACTGCCTCCCCATCCCTTTCATAGCCAGGAAAACTCTTGAAGCTCCCAGCTGACACCAGGCTCATTACCAGTGAAAAATGGCACTTTTTACCAGGTAAAATGTATAATTTTTATCTTTATTTAAACTTGACTTGAGACATCTGATTTAAGGAGGACTCCAAATGACCAAAATATTCAAATGAAAGTGAAGGCGAAAGTCGCTCAGTCATCTTTGACTCTTTGCGACCCCGTGGACTATACAGTCCTTGGAATTCTCCTGGTCAGAATACTTTCTTTCTCCAGGGGATATTCCCAACCCAGGGATTGAACCCAGGTCTCCCACATTGCAGGCGGATTCTTTACCAGCTGAGCCACAAAGGAAGTCCAATAATATCTGCATAATATCTGCATGATTTAATATTACCACTACGATTATATTTTGAATTGATAAGCATCAAAGAATTGATGCTTTTGAATTGTGGTGCTAGGAAGACTTTTGAGAGTCCCTTGGACTGAAAGGAGATCACACCAGTCAATTCTAAAGGAAATCAACCCTGAATATTCATTGGAAGGACTGAAGCAGAAGCTGAAGCTCCCAATACTTTGGCCACCTGATGTGAAGAGCCAACTCACTGGAAAAGACCCTGATGCTGGGAAAGATTGAAGGCAAAAGAAGGGGGACGACAGAGGATGAGATGGTTGGATGGCATCACTGACTCAATGAACGTGAGTCTGAGGAAACTCTGGGAGACAGTGAAGGATGGAGAAGCCTGGTGTGCTGCAGTCCACGGGGTCGTAAAGAGTCAGACACGACTGAGCGACAGAACAACAACAACCAGTTTTACGGGTAAATTGGACACAAACCCATCTCTCAGGCTGACTACTGTGACGTTAACCCAGTTATAAGAGGGATCAAAGGTGGAGAGATGGCACAAGGAGAAAAAGTGGAAGAGGCTGGTGTCTGGCAAGATCCATGGAAAACTCACCTATTACAAAAAACAGCAATCTACCTAAAAGTCTACTAGCATTAATGGTACCAAGTGGACACGTGTCACCAGAGGCCACCAGCTGGCCGTGATGTCATTAGTAACGTGTGGGCCAATTCTACCGTCACCACCAACAAAATGGCCAGATGCTGCCTGAGGCCCATGACATTCGTCATGTCAAAAATGTTCAGAACAACCCTCTGTGGTAAGTACCAATATTATCTCCATTTCAGAAATGAGAAGACTGAGAACAGAGAGGCTCAGTGCCTTGCATAGGTCACACAGCTGCCAAGCAGCAAGGGGAGTTGCTCCATCTTTCCAGGCTACTGCCCTGCAAGAATGCACAGCGTCCACATTGCCAACAAGCCCCTTCCAAGTTCACAGACTTGGCTGTCCTCTCCAGATGGTGTGGAGCAAGGGGGGGGTCCCATTGGAGAGTGCCCTACAGGTGCCTGTGAACTTGGTGACACCCAGGGCCCAGTTTGGGAAGCCAGGGGCCCAGAGGCAAGGACCCAGGAGGCCTGCAGGCCCCAATGACCAGGGACCTTCTGCCCCAGCTGCCTTGCTACCGCGGATCATACACACTCACTTCCTCTGGAGTCAGGAATCTCCGCACTGAGTCCCTTCAGCAACATCCCTGCTTGAATGCTCCCCATGACGGGAAACTCACTACCTCATGAGACAGTCTCTCCATCTCTGGATGGCTCCTGATGTTTGAAATGTCTCCCACATGGTGAATTGATAACCATCTCCCTGTAGTTCCCTCCCACTCTTTGGAATGATCATAGTTCCCCTACATATCTTCAAATACTGGGGTTCACATAGCCTACATCTTCCCCAGGATGAAATGTCCCCAATATCCCCCAAGCATTGTGATATCCAGCCCCTCCTCACCCTGGACCTTTGACACAATCAGAACTCCAGCCCCACTGAAATAAGCTCTGACATGACCTGGACACTTGCAGGCTGGTCTGACTGGGGTCTGCCTGACATCAGAAACCCAGGGTGACAGTGTGCTTTGACCAGTGGAGTCCCACCTAGAAAGAGCTTCTTGGCGGGGTGGCCCCCAATGGCTTCCGGCCGCTGTAGAGACCAGTGGTGTCCAGACCAGCCCCTGGGCGCTTGGAGACTATCTGGAGCCACAGGGGCCTGGAGTAGGGCGTGGGGTTGGCGGGCGGGATACCCTGGGCTCTGGACCCCCACCTCCCATCTACCTAGAACACAGCTACCTAGAACACAGCTGCTTCAGCCTGTTTGGGGCTTCTACATTTTGTAAACGCATTTGAAGCACCGCGGCTCAAGAATGTCTAAAACTGCTGATGCCGCGTGACACGATTTAGCCTCTTGGGCATGTGCTGTCTCTCTCATCCCGTGTGTGCAAACGCCGCGGCTCAGGCCAGCGCCAAGATAAAGGACCTTTTCCCTGGACTGGGAGACCCAGGCCCCCTGCTCTGCCGCTCCAGGGACCCTGGAGACCCGGCTCTGCTCTGCGCACGTGAGGGCCACACAAGCGCACACATGACGGCGGCGGAGCGGGCGCGCACACGGGGGCGCAAAGATGCCGCTCCGGGGACTTGCGACGCCCCTTGAGTGTGCGCGGAGGGCGGCCCCCAGCCCCGGGGCGGGGGTGGGGGGACTCACAGGGCAGCGTCTCGGCGCGGCTCTTCTGGATCATTATGCAGAGCTGTAGCACCAGTTGGGGGGCGCTTTCCAGGAAGGTCTCCAGGAGGCGCAGCATGTTAACGTCTGCATATTCGTACATCATAGCCCAGTAGAAGCGTCGCTGGTGTTCCTTCTGCCGCTGGCTCTGAATCCCCAGGTACATGGTGCGGATATACCTGCGGGAGATGGGACAGAACACAGCGAGAGGCATGGGTTGGGGTGGGGGTTCTGGAAGGGCCAGGCCCTCCCGGGCACACCAGCCTCCCCTCCTTGGTTCTGAGGTTTTCCAGGTGCTTGGACCAGCTCTAGGGATTCTCCCAGCTCACGAATGAGGTACTGAGGCTTCAGGGTGGGCTGGGGTGGGGTGGGGTCAGGCCAGGGAAGGGGGCCTGGGCAAGTTGTCCCCTCCCTCACCTTGGTTTGCTCATCTATAAAGTGAGAAATGGAAGAGTGGGACCCAGTGACCTTGCAGGCCTGCCAAGGAAGTGTCACAGGTGAGCTCGGGGGCAGGTGGGCTCGCTCAAGTTCAGGGTCCCGGGGGAAAATTCAGTAGGGTTTTCACCTCTCTGGAGGAGGAGGGAAAGGAATTCGCATTTATGAAATTCCTACTGAGGATCACTGGTGGGCCTGGGTCCCGGGCAACAGGTGGAAGTAAACCCATGGGGGACTGGCAGGCAGGGCTCACAGGCACAGGCTCCAGAGGTGGATGTGGGAGCCACCAGGAGCTGGCCGAGGCTGTTGGACCCCAAAACTCATGTGTGCCCCGCTCCGTGCTAGGGGGAGCCTACAGTGGGGCCTCCATCGAGGTGTGGCCCAGGACTCAGCCACACAAACACAAACACTCCCTCCGGGAAGGACACGGGGCAAAGGAAGCAGTGCAGGTGGAGGGCGTGGGCTCTGTCATCTGCTCATTGTGGGAACCCGGGCTAATCTCCCCAAATCTGTCTTTGTTACTCTTCTTTAACATGAGAGTTACAGCATCATGAGGCTGATGGGGAGCTTGGGGAGATGATCCAAGTGCTGGTGTGGATCCAGGCCCACGGAAGACAGCCCCCATACCCGCTGCATTTCTCCCTAAACAGTAGATGCTTTCTCCAAGCCACAACAAGGGGAGGATGTATGGTGTCATCTACGCCAGACTTGGGAAGATGCCCTGGAGAAGGAAATGGCAGCCCACTCCAGCATTCTTGCCTGGGAAATCCCATGGACAGAGGAGCCTGGCGGGCTACAGTTCATAGTGTCGCCAAGAGTCGGACACAAGTGAAGCAACTTAGCACACACAGAACCCAGACTCAGCCAGCGGCCTCTGGGGCCAAGCCCAGCCCAGAGGAGCTAGCAGCACCAGGACCAAAGCAAAGTTCAGAAAGCACAGTGGGCCCAGTTAGGATCAACTGGGGTCATCAGTCGGGGTCACAGACAACAGGACAGAATGACATGTGCATCCCTGGCCGTCCCCTGGGAATGTGTCTTCTAAACCACCAAGCCAGAGTCACAGAGGTTGAGAGTGTGGCTGACCCCCTAATGGTCCCCACTGTCCCCAGGAACCCCATCAGGGACCCTTTGGGGGTCTGTCTCCATCACCATTGCCAGCCTGGTCCCCGCCATCACCCCCTTTCTCTTGGATCAGAGCAGAAGCCTCCTAACTGGCCTCCCGGGCCCACTCTTGCCCCCAGAACAACCCACTCTCTGCCCAGCAGCCAAGGCACTTTGTCAAAATCACAGACGCAGTCATGTCCCCAGCTTCTTTCAGGCCTCCTGTGACTTCCCATCATGCTCAGAAGAAAATCCCACCCCCTCCCTCGGCTCTTGGGCCCTGCCCGCTGCCCAGCTCCATCGCCTGTTCTCTCCCTGACTCTCTTGTGTTTTGTCTATCTCTCGTGGACACGTGAGCTTGTCTCTGTTCACACCCTCCCCCTGGGAGTCCTGTGGAAGAAGGCTGAGCCCCCCTGCAGGAAAGCACTGTCACAGCACCGCAAAGGCAGCCCGCTACCCCCGGTACACCGAATTTCTAAGCGGCTCCCAGAGAAGGGCTCTGTACCCTCCTCCTTGAAGCAATGGGAAAGGTGGGCATTGCCCAGGAACCTTACGTGGATTTTACAGCAGCCCATGCTTTAGAAGCAGAGGTGAGAAAACGTACACTTGCAAATAATATAAAACTACTGTGATGCTCCGAAGTCCAAACTGGTGGGCCTCCTACCTGTGGAAAAGACCTCGCAGAAGACTCATTACGGGGGCTGAGATGGATGCCTTATTTCCTGCATATACACTCCCTGGGGTGAGCGGAGAACAACCCCGCAGGAAACTGCGGGGAGGGAGGCGCTGGAACAGGAAAGATGTCAGGCTGGAGTGAACAGTGCGCGGCTGCCAGCTCCACCACTGCGGGCCAGGCGTCTCCCGAAGGGCCTCTCACGCCCTGCAGGGCAGCTCTGGTTACAGTCACTTAACACCTGGTGAAACAGAAGCTCTGAAGTGCAGCAGGGCGTTGAGTCCTTGTCTGTTCCAGGTTCTGTCGCTTACGGGCTGCACCGCTTCCCCCGAGTCACTGCCTCTCTCTCGGCCTCTGTCTGTAAGTTCCCCAGATCACGGGACCAGGCGAGAGGCGAAGGGAAGGAGGGGGTGGGGGGTCGGTTGTTGCGCCTGACCTGGAAAGCTACCGGGCCACTGAGAGAGAGGGGCAGAGACTGCGAGACGCGAGAGACGGCGACAGAGAGATGGAGACAGGTGGAGAGACGGGGAGGAGGCAGCGGACCCGAACGAGGGAGAAGGGCTCTGGAGGAGACTGAAGGGGAAGGGGCAAAGGAGAGGGCCTGAGGGCCTGAAGGAGGCAGACTGGACGAGGTGGGCGGTGGAGGCCGCTCTCAGCACGTGTGGTCCCAAGTGGTTGGAAGGGGCTGGGGAGCTGGACTCCAGAACCCCGGGCAGAGGGACGGTCAGATCAGGTCGATGGTGGCCTGGGGAGACAGCGCAGGAGGGGACGAGGGTGCCCTGGTGAAGGAGCTGAAGCAGGGCTTCGAGTCCAGAGGCTCCGCACAGGCACCCAGAACAGCTGCGTGGCCAGGAGAGCCTTGGTGCCGTGGGTCTCCCAGGTCGGATACGGCCTCTCTGCTCCTAGACGCCTCTCTGCTCAGACGTGGCACCTGCAGTTCACAGTGCTGGGGGCCACAGACTCCTGCAGGGCCAGACCACAAAGCTCCGCTTGCTCAGGTCTACTCTCTCAGACCACAGCCTCCCCCAGCCTCACAAGGGGGCCCAATCGGGGAACGATTATGTATCACAACCCAAGCCTATCTATGCATCCAGGTCCCCCGGTGAGTAACACCAACACTCAGGTTCACCCAGGTCAGCCTCGCCAGGGCAAAGGGAGCTCTTGATCTGCCCTTCCACGCCCCTGTTCCCCAAGCCACTAGCCCCTCTGTCCAGCATGACCAGCGAAACAGAAGACAACGAGCCCAGAACACGTTGGTTCAACCATAAACATCTGCCAGAGAAACCAAGCTTGCCTCTACGGTAACATCCCAAGATATGGGAAGAGATGAAGGTAGGAGTGGGCAGAACCAGAGCCACTCCCCACCTATGAGCAGACAGGTGCTTGAAGCTGTGTGCACTGGGATCAAGTCTGAGACCAAAACTGGTTATCATGCCTCCTGGGACACCAGCTCCCATAGCCTGCCACCTGGAGTAGGAGCGACATCAGAGTCCAGTTCAAAATTCCCAGTCAAGGGCCTTCCACCCAGTCCTCTGGCTCCTGCACCCTCCTCTTCTGTCCTCAAGTCCCTGGGTCCCTGGTAGGCCTTATAGAATCCAGAGTGGGGTCTTGATGACCTCTGGGGAAGCCCAGCCAGCAGCCTCTTCTTGCTAAGCCGTCACCCCTGTGCAAAGACAGCCAAGGCCTATGGCCACAAGGTGGCGCCAGACCCTAAGCCACGCAGGAAGGCTGCTCCTCCGCACCGTGATCTCATTCCCAGCCGGCGGCCTCCCAAGGCCTGCACCTCTCAATGCGGCAGCATCGGGGTGAAGGGGGCGGCTGGCCAGGCTGAGGGGCAGTCCCAGATGTGCCACCTCCCCACGAGAAAGCATCTGCATGTGACACAAGGTGGGCTGCTGCTCCCTCACCTCCCTCTCCCTGGCGGGTTCCAGAAAGCTCACCTCCCCTAGAAAGGTGGTTTGGGAGGAAAAACATCCAACTCTCCTCCTCCTGACTGGCTTCCACCTGGATTCTGTGTCACCTGCTGTCACACTATTTCTCTCCTAAGAACATTGGATCATGAAAGGCACGGATCCAAAGGCAGGCAGGCAGCTGTCCTTGTGCAGCGAGGACTCAGGAAACCTGTGTCTGGTGTGAGGTCTGCAGGGCGGCTCGACCTTGGGCAATTTACCCATCTCTGAGGGGCAGGCCGAAGGATCGCTAAGCCGAAGGAGCCTTTCATTAACTCCATCTTTCTCTGGCTTCTCAGAGCCTAAAGAACGGCCAAGCCTCTTGACAAGTCACACCCAGGGTTTGTGTGGCGCTCAGATGTGCCTGGCACTGCTGTGAGCACTTTGTATTTATTAACTTACTTAATCCTTGCAACAGATGTATAAAGTGGATGCAGTGTTATCCCTTCTTTAACAGATGGTAAACTGAAGCGCCAGGGTTACGAAATGTGCTTCGGTTTACCCAGCTCAGTAAGGGGTTGAGGACGGCTGCAAGCCCAGAAGTCTGCTCTGGGGCCAGTGCTCAGAGTTCCTATCCACACAGCTCTATGAGGTAGACCAGTTGTCTCCTTCTTTCTGAACTTAGTGCAACTTGCTTTTACTGCAGTAAGAGATCGTGGTTTGCCCCTAACACCTGGGTTCTTTTTCATTTCTGTTCCTGGCTGTGTTGCCTTGGGGAACATCTCCCACCCTCATGGAGCCGCAGTGTTCTCATCTATGCAATGCCTGGCCCAGAGGAGGACCCTGGGACCTGGTGAACGAATGGATGTGTGTTATCGTGGTCCCCTGGGAGGGCCTCGGGGCCTGAGATGAGGCAGTGCCTGTGAGAATAGGCGGTCGACCAGAGGCCACGGATGGCGCCTATTACTGACCCCCACAAAGGCTCCCCTGCCTTCCCTCAGTCCATTCTCCTCATCCCCCTTCCAAGGCTATCTCCTCCCCTTCCTTCATAACCCACAGAAATGTTTGAAGTCCCTTATGCCTCCAGGAGAACGCTCTAGTTCTCTGAGCACATTTTCACCTTTTACAGCACACTCTGAAGGATACAGAGTTGTCATCTTTTCCTCTTCGGTTCATCTGAGACTCAGAGAGGCTGAGTGATTTCCCCAAAGTCACACAGCAAGTCATGATTGAGGTACATCAGAGGTCTTGGCCAAATTACGTTGCCCCACTGGCAGTTAGCTAAGGGAAGCTAGAAGCAAGAGGCTGAATAATTTCACCTGTCTGGACCTACAGTACCCTGCTGCTTCTTATGACACATTGTCAAGTCTCTATTGTGGAGAGCAACTCACCCTCAAAGTCCCAGACAGGGCCGAGTCCAGGTTTGGGGGGACCTGAGCTTTGGGAATCTTTAAGAGAAAAACAAAGTCTGCTAAACCTGGAAGCAGAAATACTGATGGCATCAATTCTACACACTTTCTTCCCAGAAAAATAAGAGGAGAGAACACTTCTGTGCTCACTTTATGAGGTCAGCATTACTCTATCAAAGTCAGACACGTACCACAGAAGAAAATAAACTACAGACGGTATCTCTTATAAAACTGAAAGTGTTAATCAGTCGTGTCCAGCTCTTTGCAACCCCATGGACTACAGCTTGCCAGGCTCCTCTGTCCATGGAATTCTCCAGGCAAGAACACTGGAGTGGGTAGCCATTCTCTTCTCCAGGGGCTCTTCCCAATCCAGGGATAGAACCTGGGTCTTGTGCATGGCAGGCAGATTCTTTACTGTCTGAGCCATCAAGGAAGCCCCATCCCTTATAAACACAGATGCAAATACCTTTAAGGAAATACTAGCAAATCAAATTCAGTGATATATGGAAAGAATAGTATTTGATAACCAACTGGAGTATATTTAGGGAATGTAAGGCTGATTCTGTATTCAGAAATCAATTAATGTAATTAATAATATTAACAGGTAAAACCACACACTATGTAATTAATAATATTATGCAATATAATAATTACATAATACACACTATGTAATTAATAATATTAACAGGTAAAACCACACACTGATGCAGAAAGAAAGCATTTGACAGAATTCAACATCCACTGATGATTCTTTTTAAAAAAAATCTCTCAGCAAACCAGAAATAGAAAAGAGCTTTCTTAACCTGACATAGATGAAGGACGTCTATAAAAATTAATAGTTAATATCACACTTAATGATATAAAGACGGAAGATCTTAAGATCAGGAACAAAGCAGTAATGTCTACACTCACCATTCCTATTTAACGTCAGACTAGAAGTCCTGGTCAGCACAATAAGTCAGGGGGAAGAAAGAAGATTATACAAAATGCAAGGATGGTCCAGCAGTTGAGAACCTGCCTTCCAATGCAGGGGACGCAGGTTCAATCCCTGGTCAGGAGACTAAGACTCCACCTGCTGTGAGGCGACTAATCCCCCAAGCCACCGCCATGACCTGATGCAGCCAAAAATAATCAGTCACAAAATTTTCTTAAAAATTGCAAGGAAAGAAGTAAAACTGTCCCTATGTGTAAATGATATGACTATCTGGATAAAATCCCCAGGAATAAAAAGAAGTTCCCAGAACTAATTAGCAAGTTTAGCAAAGTCTCGTGATAGAACGAAGACAGAGCAAGGCGCCGGATGTGCTGCAGTCCACGGGGCTGCAGAGTCTGACCTGACTTAGCAGCTGAACAACAGGATACAAGGCCATCGTGTGAAAACTGAATATACTTTACAGACTACTAAGGAACAATGGGAAATTGAAATTAAAAAAAACACATACCACTTAAACGAGTCCCCTTAGGGGAAGGCAGGACAGGAGAAGGGGATGAAGAGGGACAAACTGTGAGGAATTAAATAAGTAAGCCGCAGGGATGAACGCACAGCACAGGAAGTGCTGTCAGTACGTCATAGTAACTTTGTTCAGAGTATAATCTACAAAGATATCGAATTACTCTGCTGCACCCCTGAAACTAGTATAATACTGTAAGTGACTTATACATCAATTTTAAAAAGCTTTTATATCTTTGTACTATTTAAACACAAGCAGCCCATGCCTCCGGGGGCATGTTGACCCTCGTCCTGGGTAGGCGTGGAGCGCTCTCTCTCAGGCACACACACCACCAGAACGCTCCACACGAACACCACACACACTCATGCACACCACACTCACAACGCGGACACACTGCTGCGTGTGCACACGCTGACCACGCGTGAAGGTCACGCTGTGTCCTACGCAGGAAGACTCACACGCACACATCGCCACGCACCCGAACACGCTGCACAAGTCCAGGCCCTCGCATGTGCAGACCCCCACAGCCCATGATCATATCCTGGTGTCAAAAGGCCCAACCTGGGATCCCTGAGGAGGTGGGTCCCTACCTGCCCCTGGCGTTACAGCTGACTCAGAGGACGGACGCAGGGGGAAAAAGGCTAAAGCACATCACTTCTGGGGAGAAGTGGGGTAGCCGGGAATCGCCAGAGAGAGGGTGCCGCAGTTACTAGACAAGGAGAGGGGATGCGGGGCTGCCACCGTGGCAGGAGTCCTGCTCCTGACATCAAGGGCAGAGCTGGGCCGGCTGCTGCCTCCACACACCCCCGAGCTCACTGACATCCGAACTTGTGCAGCCCTGGCCCTGCTCACACCTGCCCTGCTTCACCTCCACCTGAGCCTGGCAGATCGGGGAAGCCTGGCCTGTGGTTGCGGTGAAGGCGTTGAGAGCTATCATGATGATGCCTGATCTGCACTCCCGTCTGGTCCCTCCTTCTCGGTGGAGCGGCTCCTTCCCGCGTGTCCTCTGCATCGCTGACTGCATCCCAGGGGCCCAGGGCCAGCTGGCTGTGCAGTGGCCCCAAAGCAAGGTGGGGCAGTTTCAGGGTTCTGGGCTGCGTGGCACTTGGGCAGGAACCTTGCTGGTCTGGGGTCTGTCACCTGCTGAGGATGGAAGCTGACCTGGGTCCCCAGGTGTTAACAGGGGCTCCAGGGCTGTGGTGTCAAAGAGGGGGTGCTCCCAGTGTAGGATACTGACTCCATGCCCAGGTAGGAACCCCTGAGAGTCTCCCCTGGGGCCCCAGGTCAGGACAGAGAAAAGTGTTTCAAGCTCTTCTAGGCCATCACAGATCTTGGGGGCACCCAAGCTGTGGCAGACAGGATTGGGGTTCAGCCTGCCTGCCTAACCTCTGCCAGGTGCCGACACTCCCATTTTTACAGATGAGGAAGATGGAGGCTAGCCTGGACCCAGTAACCCAGGCGGCTCCCTAGTGGCTGTGCAGTGAGGAACCCAACCCCCTGCCTCTGCTGCACCCCCCACACGTGCTCCCCGCCCCCGGCCACACCTGCTGGCCTCCCACCCCAGGCCTTCCTGGCATGCGCGCGCCTCAGTGTCTTGGCCTCTGCTGTCCCCATCGTCCCCAAAGGGCCCAGTTCTCCCCACGTGCCTCAATCCGTGCCCAGGTCACAGCATTTCCCTCCCCTCTCCTGTTCTGCTGGGTCTTCAGTATAGTCATAGCTCCTATTTGTGGGGGTCTCCCTTCATCATAGGCACAGTGGGAACCTTCTGCACGTATCACGCCATTTAACCTGAGAATGTCACGATCACTGGCAGATGAAGAAACCGAAGCAAGAGGAAGTCCCGGGATGCGGCTGCCAGCCTCATCCGAGCGCTGGACTCCAGAGGCGGTGCTTCTAACCCAGAGACGCTACATCCTTCTATTCCTTATCCTGTCCCCCTTCACTTTCAATTCTATGAACTAGGTCATCTATTAGCCCCGAATGATAGAATCAAAACTGAGGCTCAGAGGGTTATGCTTCTAACCCAGAGACGCTACATCCTTCTATTCCTTATCCTGTCCCCCTTCCCTCTCCTCCCACTTCACTTTCAATTCTATGAACTAGGTCATCTATTAGCCCCGATTGATAGAATCAAAACTGAGGCTCAGAGGGTTACACAGCACACCACGCTGGAAAGTCAGACTCCAGCCTTCAGCTGCGCCGCACGCCTGGCTTCCACCCCTAGAGGTCCCTCCCTGCTCACAGCCCATCCGTACTGCGGTCACAGACGGAGAGGCCTCTCCAGCTAGATCTTAACCCCCGGGTTATGCTGCTGTGCAGCCGCTGCCCCCACCCCACCGTGCTAAGCATCCACGCAGAGGGTGCTATGGTGCATTTATCCCCGGCTCTGATGGTCTCGTTTGACCAAGAGATGCCTGCACCACCTTCAAATACATAACATACACGTTCCCCGAGGCAGATGGCCAGAGCGGGTGTGGGGAGCACAAAGCAGGGATGGCCTGGGCTGGAGGCAAGAGAGGACCCACCAGCCAGCCTGGCGGGCCACCACTACAGAGGCAGGTTTTCTGCCCTCTCTGGACAGTTTCAGAGGGAAGCGAAACTCCGGGGCTGTGAGCGGTCAGAGGCCCACAGCTCATGGAGCAGAGGGGCTGACACTGTCTTTCCAGCGCATCACAGGCATGGCACGGTGCCCCCATTGCCCACCCAGGCCATGCACGTGTGTGCCCACACAGAAGTCCTAGCCGAGGACCCCCTCTCACTGCCCAAACGCCGATGTGGTTGGCTCACGGGGCCCCTAAGCTGGCACACTGGGGAGAGTGTACCAACACAGCCCCGGCTGAGGGCTCTGGGTCCTCTCTGAGTGTGAGAATGGATTCTGGAACTTTCCACTGTATGGCTGGCCTGGAAGCCCCCACACCTCCCCTCCCCCCACTCTGGCTGAGACGCCTTCAGTTCCCAGGAAAGGTGGAGGGGCCAGATGCTGGCTCAGCCCTGGAGAGCAGCGCATCAAATTGGAGCTATTTTTAGCCCTTCTCTCCAGTGTCTAACATCAGCTGAGCAGTAGTGGCCAGCTTGGGGCACACATCTCAGAGAGCATGTCTTAGCGGGGGACAGGGGAGATGACGGGGAAAGAGCCCCAAAGCTCCAGGGAAGGCAGGTGGCTGTACTGGGTGTCACCCGGTCATCTTCCTGGGCATCAGGTCCTGGTGGCAAGGTGGCCTCAGCATCCCTCAGAGCATGGTGTGATGCGCCCCACCTGCCTCAATTTCCCGCTGTCACAGGGCGGCCCGAGCGAATGCTTCTTCTCTGAGACCCTGTAAGACACCTGATTTAAAAAATCAAAACGCCTTTGCAAACGTACATGTTGGAGGAATGCTCTCTGCTTCTCATCAGCTCCCAGAGGGACAGAGAGCCAAGTTTTGAGGTCTGGGTTCATCTCTGCACACCTGGGGCACAGCACACTGCTGGACACCTGGTGGGCATTCCATGTTTGTCTCATGAATGAGTGAACCAACTGGTCATCCTGCTAGTCAAATCCTTGCACCCTGGGAGTTTAGAGCGCAACCTCCCCGGTCAGGTATAAGGAAAACCCCCTCTTCTCCAAGCTCTGTGTCAGCTCAGAGTGTCCATAGGGGGCGTCCTGGAGCTAGAGCCCAGAGCAGAAGCTGGAGCCCTCTTCCCTGCTTTTCTCCGGCCTCCCCATCTGCCCCCAACTCGTCCTCAAGCCTCACTCTCTGGCCTGCTTAGTCCCCAGTCCTGAATGAACAAGGGTCTGCCTTTCTCTCTCCAGGCTCTTTCTAACCAAGTGAGCAAGCCCGTCGCTGGCCCCACCCAGCCTTGTGAGTCTCTATGGCTCTCTGCTGGGAGCTGAAACCACTGCTGCGCCCACCGCGGAAAGGCCGCTTCACCTTCATCCGGATGAGAACTGAAGACTCTGATGATGGCCCTCCAGCGCTTGCTTTGCCTGCCTCTTGCTGGAATGGTTTTACTGGTCTGCACCCGAGCACTATGGGAGGAGGTTGGCCCTGCCCAGCGAAGGACACGTTCAGAGTGCCTCACCACCTCAGCAGGGATCCACTGGCCCAAAGTAAAGTCCCGTGCACTCTGGTATGAGCTCTGAATCATGTGACCAACATATAAGCATGAGCCTGCCCAGGGCAACGGCGCTGAGGATCCCTGGGCCCGGGTAGGAGGACACGCTTGTGCCTTTGTCGTAAGCCTCTGGTGCAGGGTGTGGCTAGCACATCCCAGTGGCCCTCTTCTACCCCAGAGTGGTATTATTGTTCAGTCGCTCAGTTGTGTCCGACTTTATGACCCCACAGACTGCAGGCCACCAGGCTTCCCTGTCCTTCACCATTTCCCAGAGTTTACTCAAACTCAGGTCCATTGAATCTATGACGCCATCCAACCATCTCATCCTCTGTCGTCCCCTTCTCCTCCTGCCTTCAATCTTTCCCAGCATCAAGGTCTTTTCCAATGAGTCAGCTCTTCACATCAGGTGGCCAAAATATTGGATGACTTCAGCATCAGTCCTTCCAATGAATATTCAGGGTTAACTTCCTTTAGGATGGACTGGTTTGATTTCCTTGCAGTCCAAGGGACTCTCAAGAGTCTTCTCCAGCACCATACTTTGAAAGCATCCGTTCTTCAGGGCTCAGCCTTCTTTATGGTCCAACTCTGATCCGTACACGACTACTGGAAAAACCATAGCTCTGATCATATAACTTCTTTCCAAACCTACACATCTGAGTGGACAGCCAAGCAGACACTCTCTGTGGCAGGGTGATGATCGTGGTGGTGGCAGCAGTGACTTGGATGAAGCCACGGAGCCGGGGCAACCCCTGAGGTGTGTGGGCGGGGGGGAGCTGGCTGCTTCAACCTGGGCTGGAGGAGGGGTGCAGTGAGAAGAAGCATCTGACCTTGAGCTCAGATCACCTGCCAGGGTAGAGGCGTTTCTGAGGTCACTGCCCCTCCAACCCCCCATTTTCAGGCAGCAGCACTACTTCTCAGGCCCACACCAGACAGGGTTTAAGAATAACAATGAACAACACAATTACTCTACAGCTTCTCTCTCCATGTGGGTACACTTTTTGACCCCTCTGTCACACCTGACTTTTCCTCATCGCCTTCTTAAGGTTCCAGCAAGGTGGTCTGGAATCTCCCCTGAAGTCAGGTGGAAAGCAGGGGCTCCCCTGGCAGCACAGGGCACAGGTTGTATGAGCAGGAGACAACCCCGGGCCCTGTCTCTTCCCTGTGGCTCTGACCTCTTGCTCTCGTGGCCGGGAAGGTACATCATTCATGGAACAGTTACCTGACAGGTGTGCTGGAGGCCTCCCACGTGCCAAACACAGAGCCAGGCATGGTCCAGGCCCGAAAGAGCTCCTGTTCAGCAGGGAGAGGTGAGAGCACTTAGTCAAGGGCCAAAGGCTATGGACTGCACGGTCCCCAAAAGCAGGAGGGGCTCTGGGTAAAGAAGAGGAAGTTCCCAACACAATGGGGCAAGTGAGGAAGGTTCCGGGAGGAGGTGAAGTCTGGGCAGAATCTCAGATACTCAAGAGACCAATTCTACAGGCCCTAAGCCCCTTTCCCAATCCCGTCTGCTTGGCGGGCCTGAGGCCAAGCTTATGGCTGCTTCATCGTGGCCCTCTCCTGAATCTTTCTGGTGAGAGATAACCCATGAGGCTGAAATTGGGAGCGTTCTGAAGTCGGGAGGCGGGTCATCCTCACCTTTCCATCCTCCTTAGCCCAGGAAAGAATGGATAGATGGATGGGTGGACTGATGGTCGGATGAATGAAGAGGGAGTGGCTGGGACCAGAGAAGGTCCACATCAAGAGGGAGGAGCAGCTTTTGAGCAGGGCAGGGTGGGATTCTGCCTCCTCCAGCAGGTGGGCTAGGCCTGGCTGGTAGGTAGTGTGGGGGTTCTGCTTTACTTTCTGCCTCCTGGTGGCTCAGACGATAAAGCATCTGCCTGTAACGCAGGAGACCTGGGTTCAATCCCTGGGTCAGGAAGATCCCCTGAAGAAGGGAATGACAACCCACTCCAGTATTTTTGCCTGGAGAATTCCATGGACAGAGGAGCCTGGCAGGCTACAGCCCACAGAGTCACAAACAGTCGGATGCGACTGGGCAACCAGCACACCATTCCTTCTAAGGCCTGCTAAGAGGATGCCCCCTGAAGCCAGTGTGGCCCAGGGCACACTCCCAGTCAGGCCTCAGCAGCTGCATCCCCCATGGGCACCCGAAGCCCAGAGCCAGCAAGCGCTCCTCCGAGGAGCCAGGCAGTGCAGAGAGCACCTATCCTGGGCCAGCAGCCCTGGCCAGGGCAGAGGATGGCTGAAGCAGGGCCCAGGACCCCAGGCCTTTCCTGTCCTCCCTGCTGGCCAGGTCTGAGATGGCCAGAATCACATCAACACCTGGAGCCTCTCCTGCATCATCCATACAATGGGAATGAGGATCTCTGTGGAATCTCTTTTGGCTTCCTGCACGTGCAAGTGAAGAAAGTGACACGTCCACACAAGAACCTCTGGTCTAAGAACTCATGACAAGAGTAAAAAGCCTAGGAGCTTCCCTGGTGGCTCAGTGGTAAGGAATCTGCTTGGCAGTGCAGGAAACACAGGTTCGATCCTGGTCTGGGAAGTTCCCACATGCCTTGGAGCAACTAAGCCTGTGCACCCCAACTATTGATCCTGTCCTCCAGAGCCCGGGAACCGCAACTACTGAAGCCCGTGTGACCTAGAGGCTGTGCTCTGCAACAAGGGAAGCCACCGCAAGGAGAAGCCCATGCACTGCAAAGAAGAGTAGCCCTTGCTCGCCGCAACTAGAGAAAAGCCTGCACAGCAACGAAGGTGCAGTACAACCAAAATTAAAAAAAGAATAGAGAGCCTAGCCTTCTCCTCAGACACAGAAGGCTTAACTATTAATTCATACCTCAGCACACTCAGAACAGAATCTGAGCTCCAAGAGCATATGACCCAGCTGGCCGGCACTGCAGACCCCTTGTTCACTGACTACACCATCCCCATCCCAAGGTCGTCCATGAGTAACTGCTGATCACTTTCTATAAGGCAGGCAGTTTGCTGGAAGTTTCTCACGGGCCATCTTAAGTAGCTATCATGGCTGCCCCATCAAGCAGGCACTATTACTGGGCTATTCTGCACATAAGCAACCTGACGCTGGCCCAGAGATGGAATGCAAAGATGGGCTCGATAAAGGACAGATGGTATGGACCTAACAGAAGCAGACGATATTAAGAGGTGGCAAGAATACACAGAAGAACTGTACAAAAAAGATCTTCATGACCCAGATAATCACAATGGTGCGATTACTCACCTAGAGCCAGACATCCTGGAATGTGAAGTCAAGTGGGCCTTAGAGAGCATCACTATGAACAAAGCTAGTGGAGGTGATGGAATTCCAGTTGAGCTATTTCAAATCCTGAAAGATGATGCTGTGAAAGTGCTGCACTCAATATGCCAGCAAATGTGGAAAACTCAGCAGTGGCCACAGGACTGGAAAAGGTCAGTTTTCATTCCAATCCCAAAGAAAGGCAATGCCAAAGAATGCTCAAACTACCGCACAATTGCACTCATCTCACACGCTAGTAAAGTCATGCTCAAAATTCTCCAAGCCAGGCTTCAGCAATACGTGAACCATGAACTTCCAGATGTTCAAGCTGGTTTTAGAAAAGGCAGAGGAACCAGAGATCAAATTGCCAACATCTGCTGGATCATTGAAAAAGCAAGAGAGTTCCAGAAAAACATTTATTTCTGCTTTATTGACTGTGCTAAAGCCTTTGACTGTGTGGATCACAATCAACTGTGGAAAATTCTGAAAGAGATGGGAATACCAGACCACCTGGCCTGACTCTTGAGAAACCTGTATGCAGGTCAGGAAGCAACAGTTAGAACTGGACACGGAACAACAGACTGGTTCCAAATAGGAAAAAGAGTACGTCAAGGCTGTATATTGTCATCCTGCTTATTTAACTTCTATGTAGAGTACATCATGAGAAACGCTGGGCTGGAAGAAGCACAAGCTGGAATCAAGATTGCTGGGTGGCAATGGCAGAAAGTGAAGAGGAACTAAAAAGCCTCTTGATGAAAGTGAAAGAGGAGGGTGAAAAAGTTGGCTTAAAGCTCAACATTCAGAAAACTAAGATCATGGCATCTGGTCCCGTCACTTCATGGCAAATAGATGGAGAAACGGTGGAAATACTGTCAGACTTTATTTTTGGGGGCTCCAAAATCACTGCAGACAGTGACTGCAGCCATGAAATTAAAAGACGCTTACTCCTTGGAAGGAAAGTTATGACCAACCTAGACAGCATATTAAAAAGCAGAGACATTACTTTGCCAACAAAGGTCCATCTAATCAAGGCTATGGTTTTTCCAGTAGTCATGTATGGATGTGAGAGTTGGACTGTGAAGAAAGCTGAGCACTGAAGAATTGATGCTTTCGAACTGTGGTATTGGAGAAGACTCTTGAGAGTCCCTTGGACTGCAACGACATCCAACCAGTCCATTCTAAAGGAGATCAGTCCTGGGTGTTCATTGGAAGGACTGATGCTGAAGCTGAAACTCCCAATACTTTGGCGACCTCATGTGAAGAGTTGACTCACTGGAAAAGACTCTGATGCTGGGAGGGATTGGGGGCAGGAGGAGAAGGGGATGACAGAGAATGAGATAAGACGGCTGGATGGCATCACCGACTTGATGGAGGTGGGTTTGAGTGAACTCCGGGAGTTGGTGATGGACAGGGAGGCCTGGCATGCTGCGATTCATGGAGTTGCAAAAAGTCGGACACGACTGAGCGACTGAACTGAACTGAACTGAACTCCTACATTGCGGGTGAATTCTTTACATCTGAGCCACCGGTGAAGCCCCATAGCTATACTTCCTTTTGCTTATTCACTTATTCATTGATGAACATGTTTGGGTTGTTTTCACTGTTTTGGTTAGTTTGAATTATGCTACTGTGAGCACTGGTGCAGCAATATTTGTGTGGACTTGTGTTTTCAGTTCTGTGGGTACAGAGCTGGGAGTAGAACTGCTGGGTCATATAGTAACTCTAGGTTTAACTTTTTGCAGAACTGCCAGACTATTTTCTAGAGTGGCTGCCCCATTTTCAGGACTGCTCTAATTTCTCCACACCCTCACCAGCATTTGTTATTATCTGTCTTTAATTTTAGTCGCTCTCATGGGTGTGCAGTGTTATCTTGTGATTCTCACTTGCATTTCCCTAATGACTAATGATGTTGAGTACCTTTTCATGTGCTTGCTTACTGGCCATTTGTATATCTTCTTTGGAAAAATGTTCCTTCAGATCTTTGGTAGTTTTATTATTAATAATTGACTCATTCATCTCTTTGTCACTGATTTGTAAAAGTTCCCTATGTAATCTACATACTAGTCCCTTGTCAGATATGTGATTTGCAAGTATTTTCTCCCATTCTGTAGCTCATCTTTTCACTTTCTTCCTGATGTCCTCTGAAGCATGAAAGGTTTCAGTTTTGATGATGTCCAGTTTGTCTATTTTTTCTTTTGTCGCTTGGTTTGGTGTCATATCCAAGAAGGTTTTGCCTGACTTAAGGTCATGAAGATTTCTTTCTGTGCTTTCCTCTGAGCGTATTAGAGTTTGGGCTCTTATGTTCAGGCCTATGATCCATCACAGTTGGTCTCTAGGTAAGATGTAAAGGGAGGCCCAGGTTTATTCCTTTGCTTGTGGAGGCCAGCTGTCCCAGCAACACTTGCGGTAAAGACTATCCTTTCCCCATTTAACTGTCTTCGCACAGGATTTGTTTCTGGACAGTTCTGTTCCAGTGACCCACCTGTTTATCTTTATGACAGCACTGCTGTCTTGATTGCTATAACTTTGTAGAAAAAGGCTGGAAACAGGAAGTGTAATGACTCCAGTTCTGTTATTCTTTTTCATGACTGCCTTTCTCTCTCTGCTTTCTAACATTTATTGAGTAGAGATCTATGTCAGATGCAGGTCTAAGTGTGCTGTGTGTATTAACTCACCTAATGTGACCTGTCCGGAGAAGGCAATGGCAAGCCACTCCAGTACTATTGCCTAGAAAATCCCATGGATGGAGGAGCCTGGTAGGCTGCAGTCCGCGGGGTCGCTAAGGGTCGGACACGACTGAGTGAGTTCACTTTCACTTTTCACTTTCACACATTGGAGAAGGAAATGGCAGCCCACTCCAGTGTTCTTGACTGGAGAATCCCAGGGACGGGGGAGCCTGGTGGGCTTCCGTCTATGGGGCCACACAGAGTCGGACACGACTGAGGTGACTTAGCAGCAGCAGCAGCAGCACTGTGACAGGTGAGGTAGGCTCTACCACAGTCCCATTTTACAGATGAAGAAACTGAGGCAGAAACTGACTTTTGCCCACTAAACTCCTGCACAGCAGCGCAGGCTGGGCTTGGAGGTTTCCAAGACCACCCTCCAAGATCAGACGCGACTTGGTTCCCAGCTCCTCTTAGCCCCTGCAGCCATGTTCCTCATAATCATCCTGGAATACTGTCACCCTGCTTACAGGGAAGTCACTCTCAGAAATGTCTGCTTAGGACTCTGTTAGGGGCTAAACTGTGTTCCCCCAAAACCCATATGGTGAGGGCCTAACCCCTCAGACTGATATCCTTGCAGATAGGACCTTTAAAGAGGCAATCAAGGTAAAATGAGGCTACAATCGTGGGCCCTGACCCAACGTGACAGGTATCCTTATAAGAAGAGGGGATGAGGATACGGGTGACACACAGACTCGGGGTGGGGGACCACGCGAAAACACAGAAGGAGGTGGCCACCATGGACTGAACTGTGTCCCTCCACCCCGTCCCTAATTCCTATATTGAGGTCCCCACCCCACAGTGACAGCATCTGGAAGTGGGACAGTTAAGGAGGTGGCTGAGGTTAGATGAGATCTCTAACCCGATGAGGCTGGAGTCCTTACGAGAAAAGGAGGAGACAGCAGAGACGTCTCCCTCTGTGCACACACAGACCAGACAGAGGGCCACGCGAGGACATGGGGATGAGGCGGCTGCTTACAAGCCAGGAGGAGAGGCTCTGGCAGAAACCAACCCCGCCTGCACCTGATCTCAGACTCCCAGCCTCTAGAACTGTGAGAAGACAAGTCTGTGTGGCTTAAGCCTCCAGTCAGCGGCACTTTGTTAGGAAATCTTGGCAAACCAGCAGAGTCCTGGGCCTGTCCTTGGGCAAGAGGTGTCTCTGTCTGTTCTTTCAGCTGACGACAGCTGCTGCCTGCTGCCAGGGCCAGGCTTCGTGGTCATCAGGCCAAGAAGCAGGTGGGTAGGTGTAGTGAAAGTCATTCAGGCATGTCCGACTCTTTGCAACCCCGTGGGCTATAGCCTGCCAGGCTCCTCTGTCCATGGGATTCTCTAGGCAAGAATGCTGGAGTGGATAGCCATTCCCTTCTCCAGGGGATCTGCCTGACCCAGGGATCGAACCCGGGTCTCCTGCATTGCAGGCAGATTCTTTACCATCTGAGCCACCAGGGAGGCCAGTTTGGGTGCAGAGTGTGGATCAAATGGCTCTGAACCTGGAGGTTCAAATTCTGGTTCCATTCCTGCTGTTTACACAGTCATTCCTTTGACTTTGGCCAAAGGAGGTAACACATTCCATCTCATTTTGCAAGAATACAACGGAAAGTTAGAAGTGGAATGCACAGGAATCCAACCAATTCCTTTACAGATGAAGAAAACTGAGGCTCCAGAGAGAAGCCTGGCTGTGATGACCCACCCCAGGTCCCCTGGCTCCCAGCCTGTGGTTCAGCACTGTTTGCTGCCTTCGCTCACGGGGTCTCTTCTGGGGTGCAGCGGGGGAGGGGTGAGGGGAAGGGGCAGACAAGAGAGCTGGCGCATCACGACTAACAGTTTGCCTCGAGCTGGAAAGGAAAGCGGCTTCACCTTCCTCAGTAGCCTGAGGCACAGACTCCTCTGTTCACCACCCCACTCCCCCGCCACCCGGCGGTGGTCCTTTACCTGGCTTCCTTCCCCAGTACTTTCTGCACCGCCTGCCCTGGTGGATGGCGGGGATGGACGCTGGCGGCTTGTCACGCTTCTAGCCCTGCCTTGGTCTGTCTTCTCAGCCCTGGGGGGCCAGTTCCATCCTTCCTGCAAGGTAGAGCCTGACCCTACTCAGAGGAGACGTTCCCCAAGAAGGCAGAGAGCCCACCTGAAGGCGGGAGGGACCCTCACGCTCAGTCGCCACTGGAAGAACGCCTGGAGGTGCAGAGCCAGGCGAGCCCCAGGGGGTGAAGCATCTGCAGCCACGCAGGGGGCTTCCCAGAGAAAGCAGCAGGCATCAAAGGAAGGGGCGGCGGTGGAGCCAGTGACTTCACAGGGGCCTCGGCCAACACTCACAGCAAGGTGGCAGGCTGCCCCCTGCTCCTCCCATGCCAACCTCCACCTGGGGAGGGGGGGGCGGTGAGGGACTGGACTAGAATTTGGAATTAAACTGCCTTCAGCTTCTTGGGGACAGGTGAGGCCTCTCTTACCCATTCCCATCAGAAGGGAGACCCCCTTCCCTCCAGACAGGCCCTTCCATTCAGCTGGGCATCGTGCCTGGAACAAGCTTCTAGCAGCAGACTTGCGGTCCCCCGTGTGTCCCCCACCCCACTCCCTCCCCTTGGCAGTGACAGGCTGCCCGGGACTGGGGGATGAAGCGTTAATGTCTGGCAGGCTCCCAGGAGGCAGACAGGCAGGCCCTGAGGTACTGATGGGAAGAAGAGATGAGAGGGCTGTGGGGCAGACGGAGGCTCCACCTGCCTGCCAGGAGCTGTGGACTCCCGCTCCGAGGGCCCTCCCTCTGTGCGGCGCGTTCTCATCCCTCCCTGAAGGCCAGTCCCTCCACCAGGGGAGCATGGAGCTTGTCAACCGGGGACCTTCACCCCAACCCGGGGACCTTCACCCCGATCCGGGGAATGCCTCTCCTTCCCTCCTCTGAACCAGCCAAACTGGGGACCGAGGGAATCTGCTCAGATCGGAGTTGGTTGTGTTTGGTCCAGGAACTTGAAGTAAACCAAATTAAGAGCTGACATGCGTGCTAAGTCACTTCAGTCGTGTCCGACTCTTTGCGACCTTATGGACTGTAGCCTGCCAGGCTCCTCTTTCCGTGGGATTCTCCAGGCAAGAATTCTGGAGTGGGTCGCTGTGCCCTTCTCCAGGGGATCTTCCCAACTCAGGGATGAAACTAGTGTCTCCTGAATTGGCAGGCGGATTCTTTACACTACTGTCAGCTGGTAACCCCCCTAATATTATTATCCTTTTTTAAGCTGGTTTTTTAACTGTTAAAAAAAAAGCTATTATGGTTAGATTTGTAATTAAACATGGACATTTCCAAATGCACTAGCCCAAAACAAACTGTAGAAACCATGGTGGTTTATAAAGTCTGTTGATCTGGGGATGTGCTGGGTGACCTTGGGTAAGTCCCTCGCCCTTTCTGGGCCTCAGTTTCCCTCGTGTGCATCAGGCTAGAAGATCTAAATGGCTCTTAGCCCTGCTTATCTAATCCCTGAATCTCAAAATAGTCTCCAAATGGACTCAGAAAGCCCTCCGTGAAGTTCGGTTCTCGGCCTGGATGATAACCAAGACAAGTCATCTGGAAAAGGAATGTTCTCTCTGTGCCATCTGTGAGGAGCGTGGGAGGCAGGCCCGAACCCCGGGACTCAGGGGGCCTGCTGACTCTCTGGAGCCGGCACTAATGTAATTATGTGATTAGGACTTTCACCTCGGCTCTCACTGTGCTGCATGTGGCTAAATCAAAAGTGACAATGAGCTGCCTGGTGGCTGACGCCATTCTCCCAGAAGGGCCCACGGAAAGTTATTCGAGGCGGGGGTCATCCTCGGAGCTGAACATCCATTGGCGAGATGGGCAGTCTCAGAGGCATCTGTCACCTGGGAAGGAGTGTGCCTGCTGCTGTCAGGGTGGGAGTCACAGAAGTGGGGGTGGAAAGGGTTGGGATTCCCCCCCCACGCTCCCATTTCCAGATGGAGAAGCAGGTTGGTCACTGGCTGACAGAGGCGGTGCCATTTCAGCTGTAATTTCTCATCTTTGAACAGGCCAACTCACTGCTTCTCTATCCCACCAGGAGTGGGGAGCTCAGCAGAGAAAGTGACGCTGAGTCTGAGAGCCTCTGGAGAGGAGACGGCGGGCATCCGGACTGATGGCCATCCTGGGGGGCATCCGGGTCTGCGGTCAGCAGCCAGGCCTGGGAGCAGTACTGCTCTGTGAAGTGGGTAACTCCTCCCGGGCAAAAGTCAGGTCTACGCTTCAGCAGGAAAACACTAAGACTGAGAAGGGGGCCTGACCTCCCTGGAGGCTGGAGGAAAACCCTCTCCGGGGCTCCTGCAGCCAGAATTGGGGTGCTGATGCCCTGAGTCCCCCTGCTTGCTCTATGGCTCCTGCCTGTAGGCTCACGCAGGGATGAACCCTCCAGGATGGCCGGAGGGTTCCTCAGGTGCCTCTCCTGCTCTCCTCCTCCTGCTTGGCGTGGTGACTACAGAAATGACAGAGGAACTGGGTCCCTCTCTGCTGCCACCAGTTCCCTGTGGTCACGGGGGGCGGGGAGGTCAGGACCAATGGTTTGACACTATGGGGAGACTGGTTTGGCCCAATATCTCCATCAGCTGGGGCTGCTCTAACCAAATAAGAGGGCGGGCACGGGACTTAAACAGCAGACGACATCACTTCTCACAGTTCTAGACGTGGAGAATGTCCAGATCAAGGTGCCAGCAGTTCAGGTCTTGGTGAGGACTCCCCTCCTGGCTTGCAGATGGCGACCTTCTCGCTGTGTCCTCACACGAGTTCAGAGCTCATAACAGAGCTCTGGCCTCCTCTTCTTTTTTTAAGATTTTTTTCTTTTTAAAGTGAACCATTTTTAGAAGTCTTTACTGCATTTGTTACCACATTGCTTCTATTTTATATGTTGGTGTTTTGGCCACGAGGCATGTGGGATCTTAGCTCCCAGACCAGGGATGGAACCCACAGCCCTACACTGGAAGGCGAAGTCCTAACCACCGGAGCCAGGGAAGTCTCCTCCTCCTCCTTTTCTTATAAGGGCACAAGCCCATCACAGAGCCCCACCCTCATGGCCTCACTTGAGTCTAGCTTACCTCACCTTAGGAGTTAAGGCTTCTACACGACTCTTGGGAGGACACAGCACTCAGTCCATACTACCCAGTTCAGAGAAGAAAGGAGGAAATCACAGAAGAGTAAACTATCCATGGAGCTGGATGCTCCGTGTGCCTTCGGCAGGGATGGCTGGGAGGTCCTTCTCGGGGTCCCTTCCAAACAAATGGCTGGAGCCATGAGGGGTGAAGGGAACAGAATTCAACCTGTCCCTTGCACTCACGTATGACCCTGAGCTTACGACAGCCCTGTGGAGTGAAGAAGCCCTTCTCACTTCACGCCCTGGCGCCCTGCTTGCCTCACCCTCAACTTGCCCGCGATCCAGGCTGCCTCCCGACCGGCAATGCACGCAGATCTCTTCCCAGGCAGGTAGGTACTGGTATAGTTTCCTCCAGGAGATCGAAGGAAGCCTCAAGCGCATTAACCTACGAATATCAGGCGGAGTTTGAGGCATATCCTTGACAGCCAGTCCCCGGGAAAGGAGGCATATGTTCCCAAGGGCAGAGGAGAAACAGATTAAAGTGAGAACTGAGGCCTTCCCTCTGATCAGGAGAGGAGAAGAGAAGAAAGCAAACTCAAGAATTTTCACTGTGGGTCAGACGGCCTGCCACTGAGTCGTGGTTGTCTATTTGATCCCCAAATAGTCCAGCCAGAGAGGGTTGTTCTCCGTTCACAGACAAGAAAACAGAGGCTCAGAGGTGCAAAGGATTGGCGGCTCTGCCAGTAAAGAATTGCCTTCAATGCAAGAGACGCGGGTTTGATCCCTGGGTCAAGAAGATCCCCTGGGGAAGGGAATGGCAACCCGCTTCAGTATTCTTGCCTGGTAAACTCCATGGACAGAGGAGCCAGGTGGGGGACTATGATCCACGGGGTCACAAAGAGTCCGACACGACTGAGTGACTAACACAGAGAAAATCGGCACTTCAGGTCTGACCTCAAAGCTGCCTCAAGTCCCGAGACCTGCATCTACACTCCGTCTCTCCTCATGCACCCCATCACTCACACCTTCATCAAACAGTGCCCGAGGGCCTGGGACACAGCACGATTTGCTCTAGGAGCCTGGGATACAGCTGGCATTCTAGTGGTGGGCGAGAAAAAAACACCTACGCAGAAAAAACAGTGAGTCTTTTCAAGAAAACAAAATGAGGGCCATGTGACAGGGAGCTGCTGGGCATGCCCAGGCTGGACTGACCGGTAAGCAGGGCTCTCTGAGGACGGACAGGACGTGTGTCCTGAGTAGTAAGGTCCAGGGTTAGAATGCTGCAGGCAGAGGGCAGGGTGAGCGTCGGGGCCCCCAGAATGACTGAGGTGTGAGGAGCAGGGGCAGCAAGTGCCATGACGCCAGGTCAGAGAGGAAAGCAGAGGTGACCTTCGAGCCCCCACAAGCAGGCGGGTTTTTCCCTAAGTACAAAGGGAAGCCTTTAGAATGACAGGATTTAAAGATTTCAACAGCAAAGTGGCAAGATCCAATTTACTAATTAAGAAGATGGTTCTGGCTTTTGTGCGCCCACCAGTGGGGAAGCTGGACACCAGGGGGCCTTGGCCACATTCTGGACAAGAGAGGGCAGTGGCCTGAGTGACAGTGGGCAGTGAGGACAGAAGTCATGGCACAGCACGGCTTTTAGACCAAGAGCTCTGCGAGTTCCCACCTGCTGGCCAGGGCTGGCCGGAGACACGGGAGTTAGATGGGACTCACTGTGAGCCTGAACCCAGAACCCCTGACGTGCGGGGGAGACATGGGAACCTCTGATGAGTGAGTGAGTGAAGAAACCCAGGAGGATTTCAAGACTGTCCCTTTGGGCAGAACCTCCCACACAGACCCCCACCCAGATGGAGGCATCCTGGCCCAGGGGCCGGGAGACAGGGACTGTACCCTTCTGTTTGCCTCCTCTCACTTTTTAACCTGAGGGAGTGGGTGTGTCGAGAGAAAGGAGGAAGGCCAGTGACCAGGGCTGGGGCCTCTCCTCCCACCAAGAGCCTCAGGAATGCTTATTTCACTGGTGATAAAATGGGGGTATATTTTGCATGCATCTGACACAGATGCCAGTCTAACTATACACCACCTCTTTAGAGTAAAAGCTATACCTTTTTTTCAAGGAAGAGCGTTAAGCACCTTCTCCCTTAAGTACTGCTCTGACTGTGCTGTTCTCTGAAGCACAATGAAAGATCTTGGATAACCACCACTTTCACTTCTGATGGGGGACTGGTACCCAAGCGGGGAGCAGGGGGCGCCTCCTGAGAGCACGGAGGGGACTTATTTTCAATCTTTTCTAAGAGGTAAGAAAATGCAAACCATAAGTAGGCTTAAATGCTTTTTTCCCAAAGCATAGTATTACCATACAATGGAGGGGTTATTAAATCACATAATACAACTCAATTCTGTAACTTGCTTTGGGTGACCCTGCTCTACATCTCCCCCCGCCCAATCCCAACCCTCTTCCTTGAAGGAGCTGGCCCACCTCTGGATGCCCTAGCAAGCCAGCGTGTTGAGCTCTCACACGCCCACTTTGTTATTGCGGTTGTTTAGTGCTAAGTCGAGTCCAGTTCTTTGTGACCCCATGGACTGCATCAAGGCAGACTCCTCTGTCCTTCACTATCTCCCTTAAGTTTGCTCAGAGTCACGTCCATCGAGCCGGTGATACTATCTAACCATCTCATCCTCTGCTGCCCCTTCTCCTTTTGCCTTTAACTTTCTCCAGCATTTCCCAGGCCCCAGACCCACAGGCTAGCAAGCTCTGGCTTTGCGGACAGCAGATCCCTGGGCCCTGTGGCTATCAGTTCACCCTAAGACCTTCCTCCAGTGGCTGAGCTGAGTTCTGATGCGGCTCCACCCAGTGGGCACAGCTCTGAGTTGGGTCTATTCCCTGGATCTGCTCACCAGAGAGGGAATAGAACTGCAACAGAAGGTGACACGTCTCCTGAGCACCTTGGTCCCCGAGGGCTCAAGGGCCCCCTAGACACTCCTACATGGGGAGCTGCCGGGCTTGCTGTGAATTTTCACTGTGGGTCAGAAGGCACCTAGCACAGTGCCTCTTCAAGCAAATAATAGGGTGATCCTTCTGGCTTTCTGGTCATTTTACATGATAATCGCAGGCACTCAGGGGCCCTGTGGGAGCCGTTCTGGATTACTCTGGAAGGAAAACCAAGAACAGCAAACAGCTCACTCGAGAGGTGGGGGGACTGAGGGCTTGGGGCCTGAAAGCACCGTCTCTCCCAATCCAGCAGCTGCAGGGCGTTGCCGGGGCAACAGAAGGCTGTCTGACAGGATCTGACAATTTAACTCTTACTCTGCACAAAACACGAAAGTGAGAACAATTTAACAGATGTTTTTGCTTCCGACAGATCACACGACGGAGAGAAGCTTCTGACGCATCTGGTCTGGGCCAAGTCAAGGCACTTCACATTTCCAGGTGGAGCTGTCTCACACCCCATAAATGCAGGCCGCCCGCCTCCCTGGGAACCAAAACTGATTTCAGTATCTCCAAGAACTAGTCCTCCTCCAGGAAGCCAAGCTTGCCTTCCAGCCCAGGGGACTGGGGGGTCTGAGCTGGGAGCCTTTTCAAGTACAGTGATGCCAAGAGGTCTACAGTGGGGGCTCTCAAGCTTCAGAGTGCCTCAGTATGACCTGGAGGATGAGGAGAGGGTTGCTAAGCAACAGATGGGAGGGTTTCTGGACCCCATCCCCAGAGTTTCAGATTCAGTGGGGCCTGACAATCTGCATTTCTAACAAGCTCCCAAAGGATGCTGCTGGTCTGGGGACCACCTTTGAGATGCTGGTCTATACGACCTGGCCACTCAGGGCACCATTCTGTGCAGCAGGGTGGGCATTTGTCAGGCATTCAAGTTCTCAGGCCCTGCTCTCAGACCTCTGGAAGAGCATCTCTGGGGGCAGGGGCAGGAATCTGGGTTTGAGCTCGCCCTCCAGGTAATTCTGATGCTCCTTGACATTTCAGAGGGGCTTCCCTGGTGACTTAGTACTAAACAACACGCTGGCCATTGCAGGAGACACATGAGATACAGGTTCAGTGCCTAGGTCAGAAAGATCCCCTGGAGGATGGCATGGCAACCCACTCCGGTATTCTTGCCTGGAGAAGCCCATCGACAGAGAAGCCTGGTGGGCTACAGTTCATAGGGCTGCAAAGAGTCAAACATAACTGAGAGACTAACATACACACACTTACCACACACACACAAAACTTACAAAAACTGTGCCAAGAGTCATACTCTGTAAGTCCCTAGGGAAAACCTGGCAACTCTCTGGGAGGAATCTGCTTAAGTTTTTGCACACGGAGTTTGCAGCAGTTAATTTGGTCATTCGGTAGCAGCTTTGCTCTTTCTCACTCCTTGAGAGTTCAGGTTCGATTCTTCCAGGTCAGGAGGGGATTACTGCACATTATGCAAAAGGGTGCCTTGAGAACACGTATCACAGAAGCAGAGACCAAATTCACAGGAACTGATGGACCACCTGAAAGATTGAACTTGACCCATGTTCTAAGCTAAGACTTTAAAGAAACCCAATGCTAACTGCCTTGGGTGTCCCAGTGTCTCGGTGAACATCACCAAGCGTAAGAAAACCACGCTGGGGGTGTAAGAGACTACACTGACCATTCCTCCCAGGACAGGCGTGGAAATGTCCACCACCCAGAAAGCCTGGGAAGCATCCCCTACGTTTAGAATCCGTGCCTGCCGGGCTCCACGCTGCGAACGGAGGAAGGGATGATATTACCTAAGCCTCAATGTACCAGACCTTCCACACACTCTCTCCTTCAAGCTCCCCAATGGCCCTCTGGAACCTACTTTATCCCCACTTCACAGATGAGAAAACTGAGGCCCGGGGAGAGCAGAAGGCTGCTGGTAATTCTTGAGCACCACTTTGCGTTGGTATCATGACTAGGTGCTTTCCAAATAATAACATCCCCAAAAGGAAAACCTATCATTCCCTTTTTTTCCCCCACAAGTAGGAAATTGAAGTTCAGAGAGGCAAAGCTATTTGCTTAAGGTCCCATAGCAAATGAATGATAAAGCCAAATTGGAACACATATCTTTCTTACTGCCCAGTGATGCCTCTCGTTATGTCCCAGTTGCCTCTGCGAGACGGTGGGGCAGAAGAGAGGAGCAGATACTTCAGAAGGCACCTGCAGCTAGCTGGGGCTCTGTGGATGCTCGCAGACTCTGATATCTTGGTCTTAAGAGAACAGCGTGCTGTATATTTCTAGCTTTAACAAATAAACCAAGAATTAGAGTGAAACATGTCTCCTTAGGCGCATGGAGGACTTTCCACTGATAGAAAGATGGATGGACAGACAGGATAGTCACCCAGTGGGACCACTGCTGCCTGGTTCTTCCCTGTGTTTCTCTTCAAAACAGCACTTGGGCAGCACAGCATGGGACCACCAGTTTGGCAGAGGTAGATACCCCAGGGAGGTCAGAGTCCCCCTCCCTGGCCCTAAACCTGGACCACAGGCCCTGCCAGACTCTGGTCTTGGGGAAGCCCCAGCCACATCCTGGGCTCTGGCCTCGGCAGGAAAAAAATTATTTCTTATTTCACTTCCATCCCCAGCTTTGGTGAGGGAGAGGTGCCAGGTGAATAGCTGGATCGCCACCTAGGGCGTCTAGAACACAGTCTCACTTTCATCATCATTCCCACTTCTCCATCTTACCAGGAAATGTCACCTTCATGAGATTCTATTTCCTCTCCAAGAGCTGCTTCCCTAGAAAAAGGCTCCATCTGTACCAAGCAACAGAGGAAAGAGCACAGAAATTGATGTCAGTACATCAGGGTCCGTGAGGGGAAGGGAGATGGTGCTTGTCCCCCAAAATTTATATGCTGAAGCCCTAGCCCCTTGCTGTTCCATTCCGTTCCGATCGCTCAGTCGTGTCCGACTCTTTGCGACCCCGTGGACTGTAGCCTACCAGGCTTCTCCATCCATGGGATTCTCCAGACAAGAATACTGGAGTGGGTTACCGTTTCCTTCTCCAGGGGATCTTCCCAACCCAGGGATCGAACCCGGGTCTTCCGCATTGGAGGCAGACGCTTTAACCTCTGAGCCACCAGGGAAGCCCCCCTTGCTGTTGATCAGTAGCTAAGTTGTGTCTGACTCTTTGCAACCCCATGGATGCCAGGCTTCCCTGTCCTTCAAACTCACCATCTCCCAGAGTTTGCTCAAACATATGTCTACTGAGTCAGGGATGCCATCCAACCACCTCATCCCTGGCCCACCCCCTTCTCCTCTTGCCCTCAATCTTTCCCAGCACCAAGGTCTTTCCAGTGAGTCAGCTCTTCGCACCAGGTGGCCAAAGTATTGGAACTTCAGCATCAGTCCTTCCAATGAATATTCAGGGTTGATTTCCTTTAGGATTGACTGGTTCGGTCTCCTTGTTGTCCAAGGGACTTTCAAGAGTCTTCTCCAGCATCACAGTTCAAAAGCATCAATTATTCAGCCCTCAGCCTTCTTCATGGTCCCAGTGCGATGGTATTAAAAGATGGGGCCTTTGAGAGGTGATTAGGTCAAGGTGAGGTCATGAAGCTGGGGTCCTCATGATGAAATTAGCACCCTTAAAAGAGAGGAAGAGAGCTCTCTTTCCCTCCATGAACACACTGGAAGGGCTACGTAGAGGCACAGCAAGAAAACGGCTGCCTGCAAGCCAGGAAGTGAGCCCTCGCTGGGACCCCATCTGCTGGCGCCTTGATCTTGAACATCCCAGCTCCCAGAACTGTGGCGACTAAATCTCTGTTGCTTAAACCATCCAGTCTATGGGTTTCTGTTACAGCAGCCTGAGCTGACTAAGACAGACGGGACGTTATAGTTTAGTGTGTACCAGAGTCTCCGTTGAGAGGATGACAGAATCCTGGAGATGTGTGGTGGTGACAAGAAGGTTAAGGGACTTAATGCCACAGAACAACATGCGGTTAAGAGAGCAAATTTCATGTCGACTTTGCCACAGCTTACAAGATAAACATTTTAAAGGAACACTTGGGTTCAAAACTCACGCTAGTCTGGGGGGCAGCCTAGCACCTCTGAGCCTCAGTTTCTTCCTCTGTCAAGTGGTCCCATGATGCCTGACCTCGGCAAGGCTCCCTCAGGTAGGCCAACAGCTACAGGGTGCAGGAAAGAACTCGCGGCCATGCGCTGGCACAGAGTCCCTGGGCGGTCCCCACAGAGTGCAGTGGAGGGGGCATGGCTGACATCACCCCACACAACCTCACGAAGAAGTCACAGACCAGCCTGCTTCCCCGAGCAGGAAGGGCACAGTGGTGTCAGCTGCCCAGGAAAGAAAGCAGCTCTGGCAGATCCCCCAGCTCTTGGAAAAGTGACATTCAGATAAAGCCACACTGACAAGCAGATACAAGAAGCAACACATCCCCACCCTTCATGCCCTGAGTGGGCAGGACCCAGAGCCCTCCCCCTGGGGAATGAGCTATGTAGGACTGGGCTAGGATCAGAAGCTTCCCTGGTGGCTCAGGTGGTAAAGAATCTGCCTGCAATGCGGGACACCTGGGTTTGATCCCTGGGTTGGGAAGATCCCCTGGAAAAAGGAATGGCAACCCATCCAGTATTCTTGCTCGGAGAATCCCATGGATGGAGGAACCTGGTGGACTATAGTCCATGGGGTCGCAAAGAGTTGGACACAACTGAGCAACTAACACACATCAGAACACACAACAGGCCCTCAACTCTGGACAGCTCTTATTTCGGCAGCTGATAGTGATGTAGGTGATGACCGAAGACACAGATTGTGGAGCAGACACTGTCACCTCCATCGCTCCAGCTCCAGAGTTTTGCTTTCCTAATTCCACATCTGAAACCTAAACGGCCCGTGGACTTGAGCCTGCTTCCTATTCCATTAGAGGGGGTGATGGAGACGAAGGAGACTGATCCCTTGTTCCCGTGCACCACCCGGGCCCCCAGGGACGCCCAGGGACGCCCACCCCCACCCCCACTTAAACCATGACTCGCCTCAATTCAGAACAGATCTATAGGAGAGAACAGATTTACTGCCCGATATGCATATTTAATGACCTTCAAGATAGTTCATAAATACACCATGCAATTTATTGGTATTTAATGTTATGCATTAATTAATAATTTTTACACCATCCAATATTTGCCAGTTTGAAAAACTTAATATGACATTCAATAACTCTTGTCAAAACTTAATAAATTTCCACAGATTTATACATCCTAGGGAATATACACCATCTAAAACAAATTAAATAATGCATGTGATATGGTGGGGGGCAGCATAGGACAATTTATTAGAGTTTAATTTAATAGGAAATAGGTGTATTTTATGAGCTTCTTATTAGAAACCCTTGTGCATTCTCTTCCAAAGACAGAGAGCCACACATAGGCAGCCTGCTCAACATGGCCATGTCAACTGCAGTGATAGCCTCTGACCCAAACACAGAAGGAAATGAGCTGTTCTTGCCCGGCCTGCCCAGCTCTGTCCTGGGCCCCCTCTCTTCTCTGCATCACTTCTTGGCTTTGACAAAGGCGTTTATCCTGTGTCTCCATGGATACGCCCACATCCACAGACTGCTGGGGCTTCTCCACCCCAATCAGTGTCTCCGGCTCAGGGCAGCTTAAGGCACTGGGCACCAGCCACGCTCCCTGGCCCCAGAAGTGGCTAGACAACTCTCCCCTGACCCCCCAAAGGCTGATGCACAGCCTTGTCCTGCCACCTTCTGCCTAGGAAATCAGCTGGTTCCCGTGGCTGTAGGAACTTCCCAGGTGGTTCAGTGGTAAAGAATCTGCCTGCTGACGCAGGAGATGTGGGTTCTATCCCTGAGTCAGGAAGATCCCCTGTAGGAAATGGCAACCACTCCAGTGTTCTTGCCTGGAAAATTCCATGAACAGAGGAGCCTGGTGGGCTACAGTCCATGGGGTGACAAAAGAGTCAGGCACGACTAAACATGCATCCACATGGCCTATGGGCAAGGCCACCCTTCTGAGCTGGACACTTCAGGCCTCCCAAACATCTCTTTGCCACCTTCCCAGCCATAGCTCTAAATGACCCCATAAGAAGGTTCCCTCTAGGCAAATCACTCTGCTGCCATGACTAGCCCTGGATGGGCCTCCCACTGCCACACCCAGCCCTCTGACCTTCCCCCTGCCTGGAATTCCCACCATTCCCCTCCTCCTATTCAAGTCCTCCCTGAGTATCAGGGTCTAGCCCCATCTTCAACCTTCTCCCTGAAGCCTCTCTGAATCCCCAGCTGAATAAGAGCTAGTCCTCTCCTGAGGCCTCTGGGGGTCTCATGGCATACCTGACTCCATCTCTCTTCCCACTCTCTCTCACCAGGAAGGGCGTCAGGAAGGACTGAGGCCCATTCGCCCTGTCCCTCTACCCTGCAGGGCCCGGTGGGGCTCAATACCCATTTGCTGAAGTAACACATAAAGAAAACCAACGAATGCTCCTTTGTATCTGCGGAAAAAAGGAAGCAATTTCCAGAGTCCTGGGCACATTCAGCCCCAGCCAGCAGACGGCAGCCAGCATGTTCCAGGTTCCTGGGCGGCTCTGTCTGGAATCCGCCAGGGAGATGAGGCAGCAGCATCACCACTCCCTCCGACATCTCCTCTCCTGCCAGCCACATCCTGTGCAAAGACTCCTGTCTCTCTAGCCACCTCGAGTCAGGGAAATTTCTGGGGAGCAGTAGGAACCTCTAAGTTGTTGCAGCAAAAAGGATCCCAAAAGTATTTTAATAGGGAAAATATCAGATACATGCAGATATTTTTTTCAACTTTAAATTCCTCCCCCATCTCCCCCCGAACCCTTTGTCATCTGCTACCATTCATCCACCGTCAGGCAGGCCCAGGTGAAAGGACGAATGAGCAGAGAGAAAGCCACAGCTCACGCACCAACACGGAGACAGACCTGCATGCTCACGGATGTGGGTCTGCCTGCACACACAGGATGGAAATCAATTTTCTGAAAGTGAGATCATTAAGAGCTCCTACAGCCGGATTCAATGGATCATGGGGAAAAGCAAGAGAGT